>NC_090994.1:10653333-10980000 GCF_041146395.1 Eulemur rufifrons | reverse complement strand
CTACCTAAGTATTAGTTCTTTTAATGTAATTTTTAAAATTGTGAGATAAATTTTATTGTAGCAAATCAAGGATAATACACTTTGAGATAATTTTTGTTCTAAGTATAGATTGATCCATATTTAACTAAAATATTCTCACTTTCTCTAATATGAAGAGTTTAAGCAAATGCCAAAATTCCACATCTGTGAAAGGTGAAAGTTCACTAATAATAAGAAATTCATTTTCTATTTTAAATAGAAGACAAGTAGGTTATTTTGATATTGCAATTAGTAAAAGAAGGGGAACTGAGAGGTGTAGAAAAGACTGAGTTCTTAGAGTTACTGCTGTATTTAGTGATAACAAAATTGACATTTTCAGAACTTATATTCTCTTTTCAACATATTGTCAACCATAATACCTACTAAAAACCAAAATGAAAACAAGTAAAAGC
This sequence comes from Eulemur rufifrons, assembly GCF_041146395.1. Classification (NCBI taxonomy): domain Eukaryota; kingdom Metazoa; phylum Chordata; class Mammalia; order Primates; family Lemuridae; genus Eulemur; species Eulemur rufifrons. The sequence continues at coordinate 10,979,569 of NC_090994.1, read as the reverse complement.
TCTGTATGCCATCTAGTGGAGAGAGAAGATACAGGACCCACATATTACTACCAAAACAACTCCACGTACCTAAACGACACATTTAAAATTATGCTCTGTGTTAACATGTAAAACAAAAGTTATTTTTTTCCAAAGATTTATGTTTACCTGCCTGCCATGGGAACCAGGCAGAGAATGAGAAAAAGGGAGGCAGAGAACAAACATATATGGACACAAAAGGAAAGATTAATAAGCCCACGATGCTTTAGATTTCTGTAAGACAGCTTCACAAGCCTACACTTACATGGCCGTGGAGATCAGTGTTAAGGAGCATTATTGCACAGGTAAGGCAATGGACTTCATCTAAAGAGAGATATGAGAACAGAAAACATTGATTACTATTTACTGTCAGATTCCTGCTTAGTATCATTAAAATAGCACACATTAAGGACCTATGAAAACACGATACTGTCCTAGGCATAACCAATCATATTTGTTTAGGGGACAGAAAATGACCAAGAATAAATTATAGAAAAAACCTCAGTGCACAGAGTTGGACCCTACTGGATAAAGTAAATTGTTCCTACCTCTCTGGAGGACAATTTGACAGTACATACGTACAGCCTTGAAATGGTGTCCCATGACACAACAGATCCACTTCTAGGGCTTATACTAAGGTAACAATTAATGGTCTATACAAAGCACAAGTATATTACACAGAAATATTGTTTACAACAGGAGACAAGTAAACATGACCCTCCAAAAACAATTCTGTTATGTCAAAGTCATTAAAAATGTTGTCCACATAGTCATGTTGAAATGGAAAGATATCTCACGATAAATTATATGAAAACATATGCAGTATAATTCTATTTAAATGTAAATACATTTAGAAGAATAAACACCATAATCTTAAAAGATTATCTCTAGGTAGTGAGATTATAATTTTTATCTTTTTATTTATATTGTCTCAATTTTCTATAACAGAATATGAAAATGGAAACAAATCAACATGGTTAGTTTTTTACTTTCTGGAAGTGAAAGTTAAACAAAACCAATATTTAAGTTTGCCACTATTTACTGTTTAGGTATCATTTTTCTGGCTAAAAACATATAGGCAGTAATCCTTCTCCTCTTTCCTACCATTGTTTTTTTTATTTTCTTTTAGAGATGGGGTCTCGCTATGTTGCCCAGGCTGCAACGCGGTGGCTGGCTATTCACAGGTGTGATCACAGTAAACTCAGCCTTGCAGTGTTAGGCTCAGTTGATCCTCCTGCCTCAGCCTCCCAAATAGCTGCGACTACAGGCGTGTACCAGTGTGCTTGGTTTTCTTGCCATTCTTTAAAGGCAAGATTTAGGTTGAATGGTTTTGTTTAAGAACTATGGACTAAACCAAAGTAAAAAATACTGCAATATTCTGTGAAGATTAAAAAATTAAATAATCAGGGGGAAAAAAAAGTTGCCCAAGCCAGAAGAATCGTTTCACACTTAAATGGCAACATCACTCTTCCTTACTTTATACAGGAGAAGAAAAAGTATGAAGAGTTAAGTTTCTTATTTCCAAGCATTAGAGTTAGTTGTTCTCCTTATCCTTTCCCTACTAATTCTCAATACAAGTACAATAGACTTAGATGCAGTAAAAATTTTATCAAGTTTATGCTAAATGTATAGAAATGCTTAATTATTGAATTCATAAATTAAAGACAGCCTATTTTTAAAAGCGTAAGTTTTTTAGTATGGTAGGTGATTTCTGTTATCAGTCTCTAAGTAAATGCTACTAAATGCCTAAAAATATATTTATTCTAGTTCCATTTTATTATCACATTATATACATTTAAAACACATTCCTGATAAGTATTTGTAAAACTCGGCAGCCAACTCTCAAATATGCCTATCTACAGCCAATTCCTTATTTTTCCCAGAAATGTCAACATATTTTTAGATCTGAAGGAGGTTCTGATAAAAACAACCCTCTTCTGTCTTTTTCATTCTCTAGTCAACACTAAAGGTGATAGAGATAGTGAATAACTGGTCCAAATCGCACCAGTTTACAGATAGGAATGTGACCTTAATAATCAGATGATGAACTGACTGCAGCTACAGCCGGGGGGACAGAGGGAAGACAGGTGCAAACACCTTAGTCAATGCCAAGTACACTTACCCCAGTTAATTGGCAATAACGAAGCTAAGAGATAAATACTATTTCTTATACACCTGGTCACAGTGATTTGTTAGAGTTTCAAAGTTTATGCAAGATTTTCTAACTGCAACTGAATGTGCTCAACTACAAACTCTGAAAACTTGGCTTTACTGCAGGACTTGGACTGGAGAAAAGACCTCTCCTTCATAAGGCAGGCCAACGATCAAGTAGTTTACGATTAAATAGTTTACTACGTAAAAATGGCACAATAAACACAGATTCATACTTCATTAAAATCATAGATTAAAGTCAGTGGTTAGTGTTATTACTACCAAACAAAAGCACCAGAGACATTTCTAAAACAAGTGGCAAAAAACAAACAATTTAAAGAAAGTATAGTCACACTACTGAATTGGAAAACAGAGTAAAAATAATTAAGAGACTAAAGACTATCATGCTGTTAATTATACATTATGCTTTTAAAGAGTAGTTAATGGCATGAGAAAATGCCCACAATGAAATAAAAAGACAGTAGGAAATAAAACTCTTGAATGATTCCAATTTGACATTAAATATTATATAAATAGACTAGAAGGAAGTCAAAGTGTTAATAGTTATACTTAGGTAATTAGAGATACTTAAATGATTTTTTTCTATGCAATTTTCTGTATTTTCCACAACAAAATGCAACTTTCGTAATAAGGAAAATAACTATTGTTATAAAAAAGAAATTCAAGAATTTGCATTCAGATTACCTTGTGAAGCAATGGTATCTGGGTTGCAATGAAAATATCTATTGGAGAAGTGTATCAAAACTCTCTCTCGTTCTTGAGTTTCTCCCACAAGAGAAAATGCTTTAAAGAAATACCTAAAAAAGAATTAAGGAGAAAAAAGTGAAATTTTAGAAAATTTTAACCACACTCTTTATGTCTGACAGTTAAAGTTGATTTATATAAACATGAGATTAATTATACAAAAATATTATACAGTTCTCTCTTTAAAAAAAAATCACTTCCTAGATGGTCATTCAATATAAATATGTATTTGTATTTAAATTGTATAAAATATCAATATAGAAGACGACAGGTTGATAACAGGGGTGTCAATACATCAAGAAAGCCTTGGAAAGGTAAGTAATCAGCCATTATGATTAAGTGTCAAGTAGCCAACTTTAAAAGTTCAATTAAAAAAACCAAAAGAACACTTAGGACTCAATGCATAATCATACAGGCCATGTTTTAAAACTCTACACACATCAGCATTCTTTTGTTGTTTTGTTACGTGTTTAACCTCCAGTAACCCACTGTCAAAATTAGTTACAATGCCATGTGCACAGCACATTTCTGTTAATTTTGTCTTATCACAGTTCATTATTAATTTGTTGTATGAGGAGGAAACTGGGAGGTAAAACTCTAGCTGATTCCTTAAATTATGGAATGATTTATGTATAAAACTTTTTAAAATAGGAAATATGAGGCCGGGCGCGTTGGCTCACGCCTGTAATCCTAGCACTCTGGGAGGCCGAGGTGGGCGGATCGTTTGAGCTCAGGAGTTCGAGACCAGCCTGAGCAAGAGCGAGACCCCATCTCTACTAAAAATAGAAAGAAATTATATGGACAGCTAAAAATATATATAGAAAAAATTAGCCGGGCATGGTGGTGCATGCCTGTAGTCCCAGCTACTCGGGAGGCTGAGACAGGAGGATCCCTTGAGCTCAGGAGTTTGAGGTTGCTGTGAGCTAGGCTAACGCCACGGCACTCACTCTAGCCTGGGCAACAGAGTGAGACTCTGTCTCAAAAAAAAAAAAAAAAAAGAAATATGCCTAGAACCACTAATGAAACCAGTCAATAAGAATACGGTTTACTATAGATTAATCCAGATGGCCCTCACTTGACAACATAGATGCAATTTCCTAAATATGAGATGGGAAGCAAAAACATGATTTAAAATATACTAAGAAATCTTACTATAAATACAATAAACCTTATTCTGTGAAAATTTTGGTTTCATCCTTATTATAGTTTGTTAACCTAAATTATGCTGATTAAACTTTAATCTTCCATAACCTTAAGAAACCACATCAGAATGCAAAGCAAAAATGTAGATCTTTGCTCCACTCTTACCCGTTTTCATTAGGAAACTTTTGAGTACCCTTGATGCATGGAAAGAGTCACAGAATACATCACTGTAGTACACTCTAATCCAAACATAGCCAGTTTACCTCCCCAGCCTGAGTTTCCTAATTTGTAAAATTTAAGGGTCATACTAGATGATCTCAGAATTCTTCCAAGCGCCGGCATTTTATAAATAGTTTGTAAGATTAAATGCTGACGGGTTTTATCTTCAGCTGCTCTTAGAAATTTGCAATACAATATAATGTGAAAAGGATCAATGTGTTTTAAACACATCTTCATTTGAAAAGGTCAGCAAAAAGTAGATATCGTTGGGAAACAATTTTACAGATACTTTCCACTGATTATTATGTTATATTCATTTTCATTCCACTCAAGAGTTAATTCCCAAGTATCATGTTAAAAGGCAATTTGGCTGTAAGTAAGCAAATGCTTAGGAAAAAAAATTCTGCAATTCAACGTCTGTAAACGTTTTTTTTTAAACTGACCATTCAAAAACCAAACTCCCCACCCAAAAGAGATGAAAGCAGGGTCTCAAAAAGATATTTGCACACCCATGTTCACAGCAGCATTATTCACAACAGCTAAAACGTGGAAGCAACTCAAGTGTCCACAGATGGATGAATGGATAAGCAAATCGTGGCATACCACTAATGGAGTATTATTCAGCCTTAAAAAGGAAGACAGTTCTGGAACATGGATGAAACTCGAGGGCTTTAGGCCAACCGAAATAAGCCAGTCACAAAAACACAAATACTATGAGATTCCATTTGTATGTGGTACTTGGAGTAGTAAATCATTCAAACGAACAGCAGAATGGTGGTTGCCAGGTTGGAAAAGAGGGAAGGGGGAAGGGAGAAAGGGGGAATTACCATTTTACAAGATGAAAAGAGTTAATGAGATGGATGGTGGTGATGGTTGCACGACATTATCAATGTATTTAATACCACTGTACATTTAAAAATGGCTAAGATGGTAAATTATGTCATGCATATTTTACCACAATAAAAAAAAATTGAAAAACAGAAAAACTCCCACAGATTCCATTTTGTTCTCCAGATTTGCTTTGCCACCATTCTTCACTATGCCATCTGGACTTGGGCTCACCATTAGACGCAGAATATCAGTTCCTGTGTGATTTCATAAAAACAGTATGTTTTTCTTACTCTCTGCTATGTTTAATATCTATAATACAATCTGAGCTAAGTTCATCAAGTACATGTTGGGCATCCCAAATCCAAAAATCTGAATTTCAAAATGCTCTAAAATCTGAAACTTTTTGAGTGCTGACATGACGCTCAAAGGAAATGCTTATTGGAGCATTTCAGATTTCATATTTTTATGTTTGGGATGTTGTCTGCTCAACTGGATGAGTATAAGGCACATATTCCAAAATCTGAAAAAAGTCCCAAACCCAGAACAGTTCTGGTCCCAAGCATTTCAGATAAAGAATACTCAGGGTTTAAAAAAATAAAATCATATTCTAGCTATAGCACATTACATTCTCTGCTAAGAATTAATCATTTGGAGCTAACGAGAAATAGAAGTAATGTTTTAAATCATACCTGAGAGACTGATCCAATGTCATTCCTGTAAAATCAAAAAACTTCAGATATTCTTCTGCAACTAGTTTGCTAAATTCATTGCTATAAATAAGAAGAAAGAATAGACTTGGTTATTGGAATGGAAGCTACTAATATAAAACACAAACACACCCACACAAAACAGGACAAAACTCAGACAACACAGCTTTGGGTCAGAACGTACTTCTTGCCTAGATGTTTTGCAACATCCGATCTTTTGAATCTGTCTAGTTGATAAAGGCGTTTGGCCAACCTTTTGGCTGCTTCCACGTTGCTGCTGGTACCATTACTGAGATTTTCTGAGGTCTCCTTTTCCACAATTTCAGTGCTCCCCATTTCAGAATGAGCCTCCAGTCGAGCTGTTTTCACCCCAGCATTGCTGTGAGAGTCGATAAAGGAGGAAAACAAAACAATAGAAAAGATTTTTCTTGGATGTCAAAAAAGGAAATATTAAATCTGATGAAACTATCATGATGTTGTATAACCAACTAAGTGAAAACTATTTTAAACGAGATCATTTTGTACTTAAATATTCATAAAAGTATTTTCAGCTAGCAAATTTCAAAGGACTCAAGAAATAATTGCCTAAACCCTAGACAAGTGGTTCGCAAACATTTTGGTCTCAGACCTTTATATTCTTAAAATTATTGAGGACTTCAAAGAGCCTTTGTTTATGTGGGCTATATCTCTTGATGTTTATTCATATTAGACATTAAAACAAAAAATTTAAATATTTATAAATTCATTTAATAAATCCATATAATATAAATACATTTTTATTAAGTATAACTGTATTTTCCCAAACAAAATTTAGCAAAACAAGTGACAGTGTTTTCCATTTTTTACAAATTTCTTTAATGGCTGAATTAATAGAAGACAGCTGGATTGTCAGCCACTCCTACATTCAATATTGTTGTGGTTGGAGTATATTAAGAAAATCTGGCCTCACACAGATATTTAATAACTAGAAAAAGGAGGAGTATTTTAATGTCCTTTCCAGATAATTATACATATTCTTTTTTAATACGACACCAAAATAAGACAAGTAGCAGTCTTTTTCCAAAATAAGACAAGTGGTAGTCTTTTTAAAAGTTAGTTGCAACATAGAATCTGAACTTACATCAATGAACTTTTTGTATTCTTACGTTAAAATCTGTCTTATAGTTTGAATGGATCTTTTACTCATGCATGATTTTGTAACATCACAACATTGGTCATTTGCAAAATATTTGCTGACACATTTCATTATACAATAAAAAAACTGCATTCATTAATGTTACTAACCAGTATCTTCAGAAAAGTCTAAGTACCGGGAAGCTGTTGAACATTTGGTGGCAGACTTAAGTTTTTCAAAATTCTAATTTTTGATCATAAACCTTAACTTTAATCATTGGCTATAAATATCATCAGTTTTCCCTAAAGCAATAGGCTTACAATATTCATTCTTGAAAAAACGTATGCCGATAACCATAGTTTGTCAGTCATTTTTGCAAGGAAAAATGATCTTCCATGAAACAAATGACTAGCTTATCTCCCCAACTCAAATGACATGTACATGCTTTTCCTGGAATTAGTCATCAGGTGCAAGACTGCTTTATTCCCATTTCACCACATGTGAAATTAAAGACATGAACTCAAGTGTAGATAGGTAATAAAATTAATCTGCACTGGCTTCACCAAGGACACTTTTAGGTGAAACTGGCCTTGTTTTTACTTTGAGTGCATGGCAGTGGAGAATGCAATGACGGCGAGATCAGCTTGCTGCAACTCCCTGGATTTCTGCTAAGGCCCCTTCTATTGCTTTGGTACTATAATCAACACAGAGAAAAAGGAAAATAATGTTGTAGTAATTAATATAAAGTAACTTTGATCTTGCACACCTACTGAAGGAAGGAAGCCTCACAGGCCGCACTTGGAGAACCTCCATTCTAGACAGGAATCAAACTATCACCTGTGGCCAGTTTAGAGCATCACCTCACGCATTTATCACACTAAAACTAATGAGGAGACATTAATTTCCAAATCTTCATTTTAACTTGGCAACAAAGACATGCTCGTGATAAAATATTGTGCTTAAATGGCTTTCCAATACACTCTTCCATCCATAGACTCTGAACCAGGGGTAGTCACAATTTTCCCAACATGAACCAAATAGTAAATATTTTAGGTTTTCAGGCCACACAAGGTCTGTGTCACACATGCTGCTTTGTCGTTGTTTCTTTACAACCTTGGAAATCGTAAAAGCCATTCCAGGCCAGGCTGAACTAGGCCTACGTATGGAGTTCACATCCCTTGCTCTATTGCAAAGTTCTTTAACGTGGCCTGCATTATAAGTAACCATTTATTATTTAAACTAGGACTCTCTGAAGAGGGATAGTGATGACAAAATCATTAAAGATGTAATTATAATAGCTATAAAATAAAAAAAACTATTATCAATAAAAAATAGTGATGCTAATGGGTACATAATTTCTTTTTGAGGTGATGTAAACATCCTTAAGATAGTGGTGAGGGCTAAGTAACTCAGAATATGCTAAAACCACTTTTATATTTTCAAAAGGTAAATGTTGTAACTCAATTGGTAAGATAGTGGTGAGGGCTAAGCAACTCTGAATATGCTAAAACTGTTTAATTTTATACTTTAAAAAGGTAACTGTTATAACTCAAATCGTTATATTTAAAAAAATCTGAACCTAAAAAGTGTTATAAACTTACATCATGTAATAAATGATAAAAACCATTGTAGCAAGAATGAATACATTTTTAAGCAGAGCTGTTCAGCCTCTATCCTGTCATTTATTCTACCTCAAAATTTCCCATTTCCCACTGATCTGCCAAGGAAGTGGTGGCCTGGCAGCTTCACTGTCACTCAGCATGCAGCTGGGGCCACTGCACAACCAGCTGGTAAAACAAGTAGCCGCAGCGCCCCAGCCTTCCCAGACTGGCCCCAGACTTGAAGGAGTTAACTGTCCCTAGCAACTCCTCTCTAAGCCAAGCACACTTTATCAGCAAGCACCCCCAAACTGCCCTCGAAAGGGAGCTACAAGAGTAGGGAAAAGAGAGACAAGCCTGATCCTAGATTATCTAGGATCTCTATCCTAGATTATCTCTTAGATTCAACTATGTCAAAACGTCAACTCACACATTCCCAGATGAGACCACAGGAGAAACTGGTAGTGCAAAATGGGGGTCTCCTAAACCCATGCTGGCTTATTTTACTGCAACTGTTAATGAAAATGCTTCATTTTTGAAAAGTCTAAATCAAATACTAAACCACAGTTGACGCCAATGCCGGAACAACAGGCATAAACTGGAACTGACCCGGGAAGACCAGGGTAGATGGGAACTCTCCTTAAACAATAAGCCACTTTAAACAATTTTCCAACAGAAAATATCCACCAATTAAAATAAATTGCTTCATTATGATAAAATGAAACCTAAACCTTCCCTTCATCGAGTTAACATTACCAGTCAGTTTTGTAAAATTTATGCTATCAGAAAATGCATCGTTAATTATTATCTATAACATACTCATAACAAGTAAACTCATAGTAGAAATTCCTTTTAGGCAATTCATGATTATTGTGTTTTCCCATATCAGTGATGGAAATGTAAAATATTTACTCGAAGAACTATAATAGTTACAATCAAGTAATTTTTATAATTAGAAAAAATAAAATTCCTGGAGTTGTGTTTCTATGCATTCTTTTCCTCTCTCTATATAATAGCTATCGTGTAGTAAAAACAAATGTCAAAGAAAAGATTTTTCTTCTCAATTAAACTACTATTTATTGCTTACTTCTCAAGGCAAATTCATGACATTTATTTAATCATTCTGTGCAAATAGTGTAATTATACCACATATGTAGTACTGGCCCAATTTTGCTCAAATATAAGAAGCTTATCCTAAGGAGCACACATTTAAAAATTTCCTACTCAAATCATTCCTGTTTTTCATTCTACATATTTGCCTCTTCTACTATTCTTGCCCAGTGCAGTTGATTTCACCTAATTTTCCAAACATTTACAAGGTATAATTTTAATATCTGTGCACATCAGACTTCTCTGGATCTTACTTGAAACAAACAAACAAACAACAACAACAAAAAAAAAACAACCTTCAGTAAAAGGAGAAAATAAGGAATAAAGTGAGGACAAATACCTCCGTTATTAATGGTTTCATTCTGTCGAACTTACGAGATTACTTCAACGAGAACAAAAATTGCTGATTTTAAGTCAGAAAGCTTGGCAATATGATGGCAATTCAAACTCACCAGCAACAATAAAGACACCAAGAAGAGTCCATCACAACCCCTGGGGGCATGCCTGGGCCATATTTTCTCTCCCGAGCCTATCCCCAAAATTCTTCATCCTGGAAGTCCAGCGTCTGCTGATCCAAGTGGCCTTCTAAGGAGCTGGCTCCCCGTGAGGTCACATTGCTATGACCTCACATTCTCAGAATGTTTATTGTTGGGGTGTCTGTAATCTTTTTACAGCTCCAATAAAAGCAGGAGCCAGAACACAAAGGACACTGTATTTTAGGGACATAAAAAACAATGTAGCCCAGCCTTGCTCACACTTGAGAAAGCAGACGAAAGGATCCCTCTCAGAGGGGATGATACCCGTTTTGTTTCGCTGAATACACAAGACATTGTCCCTCTAGTCTGCTGAGTATTAGATGCTTTTGGCAGTTCGGATTTTCCCTTCTTTTCTATAGTTCAACTTTATTTCCCCTAATTTTCTCTTTTTATTTTTGTTCTTTTTTCCTCCCCCACCCCAACAACAGGGTCTCACCTGTGTCACCCAAACTGGATTCCAAGTGATGTGATCAAAACTCACTGTAACCTGGCACTTCTGGGCACAAGGGATCCCCCAAGGTCAGCCTCCTGAGCAGCTGGGGACTACAGGTGTACACCATCATGTTTGGCTAATTTTTATTTTTAGTAGAGACGGGGTCTTGCTCTTGCTCAGACTGGTCTCAAACTCCTGGCCTCAAGCCTCCCAGAGTGCTGGGATTTATAGGCGTGAGCCACCATGCTCGGCCTGCCCTATTTTTCTTGATCAAATAACCTTACAGGCTGGGCATGATGGCTCAAATAAAGGATCAGACCACTGAGCCTGACTACCTTCTTATAACCTTAGGAGGCCTTAGGCCTTCTTATAAGCATTTCCCGGCATAAGGGAAATGAAGGAGGTGGGGGTCACACAGAAATGTAGGCTGCGCTCACACAGCCCTTACACCTGTTGTTCCCTCTGCTGTTGTCATCACCCCCTCACCCACCACGCCAAAGTCTGCAAACTCCTACTGACCCTACAGAGCCCAGGTGAAATCACAGCTTTTCTAAGAATCATACTTTAACTCTCCCTGCTTCATTCTCAGAGCACTTAATATAGACCTTCGTTATAGCACTGCCTTTTAAAAATCCCATCTCCCACGTGCTACTGTCTTGAGTTCCACTGTGTATCTGTATCAGAATAGGCTGCAGTTACTCAACAGATCTGTGAAAAAGCGCAAGGACTGAGCCATCCGCTGGGTCCACTTCCTGCACTGTCTTCCATGCTGTGCTATTAATAACACGCAGCACCGACTTTCTAATTCCTTCTGGCTAACCCTGGAAGGTTCTGGCTAAACTGACATCAGCAAAGGTAGCAGATGTATTCTTTTATTTCATATTTACTTTGAATTTTTAAAATTCTTTAAAATTTTATGTAATTGTAATAAAACTAGGACACAAAAATAAATCAGGCTAGGGTGTCCAAGGTCCCCTCCGACCCTGCATTTGTAAAGTGTACCCTCAGAGTTATGCGTAGAAAACAACAGTTACCTAGTTAAATTTTGTTTATAAACTAGGGAAAGGCAAGTCATAAGAATCCTAAAGAATGGGAAGAAATGACTTCAGTTGCAAGTGGAATAAAAGGACCAGAGTGAGCAGTATGACCCCTTTTTGTCATTCTTCAGGCTGAAGACACTGAAACAGGCCTGGAACCAAGAGGTGAATGAGCCAGTACCAACGCACAGCTGTCACGGCTGGAATCCAAATACACAGAAAACCCTAAAGCATAAACAGCCTCTGAGAAAGGAAAGGAAGTCTCGCTGGCCATCCTCATCTATGGCATTTATTTCCCAGGCATCGCAGAGACAGTACATAATCTAATCCTGAAGGAAACGTAAATGAGAAATTATTCCAAACAGTCATAGCACCCGCAGTGGTGCCATTCACCGAACAGCATCTGACACTGGTTAAATCCTTACTAAGTCCCAGTCACTGGGCTAAGTGCTTCCTGGGCATTGTCTCATCAATTCTCAACAGTCTTATGAAATGGGCGGTAATATAACCCATTATATAGATGGGAAAACTGAGGTAAAAGCTGCACACAGACAGTGGGACTCCAGTATCCAAGGCTTTTACAGGCTCTACTACCGTGCATTTTGCTACTGCTAGTTAGCTTATGGTATATATGTCTTTTCTGATTCAACAAATATTTATCAGAATTCCTACGATGTGCCAGACAATGTTTTAGGTGCTTAAGATACTTCAGTAAACAAAACAGAATAAAAGATTTCTACCTCGAGCGGGGAGAGCTAAAAATAAATAATAAACGTAATAAATGAGTAAATTATCTGATAGGAGGAGATATTAGCTATGAAAAAAAAAAAAAAAACAGAGCAAAGATAGGCCAGGAATACCAGTTTGGGGTGAAGGTGGATATATTTTTACATATTGTGGTCATGGGGGGGCTCGTTGAGAAGGCAACATTTGAGCAAGACTTGAAGGGGGTGAGCCATGCAAATATTTTTAAAAAGCAGCATCCAGGCAGAGGGAAGGCCCAGAGGCTGGAGCATGTAGGCCCAGATAAGTGAGAAGCAGCAAGGAGGCCAGTGTGGCTGGGGCAGAGGGCAGGAAAGGAGAACGTTCAGAGAGCAATGGGGCTTGGAGCAAGAGCACAGGGCAGGGCAGAGGTCCCCACATTTTCTCGATTCACAGAGCTCTTAACGTGTAAGGTTTTCATGACACTTCTGGACTAAAAGGAAATACCCAAAAGTTTCTCTTATTAACAGGGAAACAGTATATGAATACTTAAGTTGTTTGGACCTAACAATTTCTGTCCATTTGAAAAAACTAGAGAAAAGAAAAACTACTTTTTTCATTATTAAATAACCATCCTTACTAATGGAAGTCCCCTGTTGGGGACCACACAACTTCCCAAATCCCAGAGCAGACTGGACACTACCGCTCATTCATTTTCTCACAGCACTTAATTTTTATCACAACAATTGGCAAAAATCTGGCTTCATCAACTCGTATCATCAAGAAGGCAGCACAATCTAACGCTGACACTGTGAACTCCCTGGAGCTGGCAGCTCACACAGCGACTGACGCCAGTTTCCCTTGAAGATTCAGACACCCCGAGGGACCCTGCGAGTTCACTGCAATGTTCTAGGCACCTTTGCAGACGCTGGGAACCACTTTGTGGTGTGGTTCAAGGCCTTGTGGGCCACGCGTGGGCTTCTACTCTGAACGAAATGGTTAATAGTGAAGGGTTCTGAACAGAGACATAAGATTTAATTTCTATTTTTAAAGGGTCACTGTATCGTTTTGAGAACAGACCATAGGAGAGCAGGGAGACCAGTGGACAGGTACCGCACACGCCGAGGGGAGATGGCTGAGGTGGGTGCAGGGGGTAAAGGTTCAGAGAACAACAGTCCAGTTGTAGACCTGAGCTACTTGAAGGGTGGAGTTGCCACCAACTAAGACGGGGAAGACCAAAGCTGGCAGAGACTTTGAGAAAATAGTTCAATTTTAGGCGTGTTGATTTTGAGATGCCCATTAGATATACAAGTATGCAGGTGGATATAAGGACATACGGAGCTCTCAGAAAAGACACATGCCAGTTTCTAAGCTTTGTATGTTCCTAGGCATTATTTTTAAACCACTTTCTTCCTATCTTCATTTATTATGTTTTAAAAGAGTTATCAAATTTCAGGAAACGTATTTCATCTTAGTTTGCCCTTTGATTTCATACTGTCACCTCCCAAAATCAAACTACCTGCAATGGGAGGAAAGTGAGCTTTGTGTTCTGTAATGTAAATTAGATATTATTTGCTATCTGTTTTAAAGTATTTTGGTATTTTAAAATTGAAATCATGGCATTTTGAAGGTAACCAGAGTTTAGTGACATGAGCTGGAACAGATTCAGTTATTGGACACAAGATAGGACAATCTGTCCCGCAAATAAACTGAGAATTAAAGGGATCCAGTAGACAGCAAATTTAGTGAATGTCCTCCACCCAAAGAGGGAGGGGACGAGGGAGGAAGGTATTTAAAATCAGACGGGAAGAAGAAATATTGCATTTTCTGGCTTTTGAAAATGTGCCGAGCCCTTTATATTAAACATCTCATTTTAATGACTATCAGAACCTCCTAGCATAGTTTCTTCCAGTGAGTTTTAAAAGGCATCCTTCTGGACAGATGGATTACAAAAAGGCATCCCCTGCCAGGGCTAATAGTTGAACAAGTAGAATTCAGGGCACATGTCTACTTCTGACAGAGTAGTACCCTCACAGTCACCCTTGAGGTGGTCCAGAGAAGTCATGGAGTGAGCAGGACAATCACCTACCTCTAGGCTGCACGGCTAAGAAAGCCAACTGCAGAACTTCCAAGTAATAGCTCACCTAACAATTCAGAGTTCACATGAAAACAATTAATGCCCAGAGACAGGACCCTGGACTCCAAATCCAACACCCTCTGTCCACAGCACGCACCATTGTCTAGAGCAGAAATGGCTGTCAATGACTGTTGACAACGCCGGCCTTTCCAGAGGGTGGGCTCAGTCTCTACAAATACTCTGGGCAAGTATTTTTCAAGCAAACTAAAAAAAAAAAAAAAAAAAGAAAAACGACACCTAGAGTCTAGTTGATGGAAAGGGGACCCCTTCCAGAGGCCCAGAAAACTTATGAAGGGGAGAGGATGAACTGGGGGGGAGTCATGGCAAACCAGCCGGAAGTTCCAAAGGGGATCCTTCAGTGTCAGAACATGACCCGCCTACAAAGGGAGGGGATGAGTCCACGAAAAGCCAGAGATGCTACTGAATAGAAACAAGAAAAGTCCTCCCTCTACTTTTTTCCCCTCACTGAACATCTCTAGAGAGATGAGACAAAGTGGTTACAGTTTTGGGCAAAACTATATAAATACAAATCCATATCATATTTCATTAATTCCTAGACACATTTTACGTTTCAGAAGTCTTTGAAATTAGGATGGTTTCTTTTGCAGCAATCAGTACAAGCTTTGCCAGCGAGGTGGCTGTCAGGTGTTAATTGCCTGTGTGTCAAGGCCAATTATATTGTTGGTTTAATCTTGATTTAATTGATGTTTACAGTATCTTCAAAAAAAGTTATGCTATGAGTTGGTATTGAGAAAAAAAAAGTATTATGTCGGCAGAAAAACATCAAGAATAAGCACCCCAAATAATTCTTACATAAAAGCTTTTATGTGTAAGAATTATTACTAGAAATTCCAAGTGTTAAAAAGGTTTGTGTCATAGTTAATTGGCAGCATATTATTTTCTGATGGTACTTAAAATTAATGATTTCTCTCCCAATCAATAGCATCGTCAATTCAAAAATTCTGTGCCTGTTTGTTTTTATTAGTATGGTCATCTCTTGGTATCTTTGGGGGATTGGTTCCAGGACACACCCTCACCCTGCGCCTACCAAACTCCAGATACTCAAGTCCCTGATATAACATGGTGTAGTATTTGCACATAACCTGTACACATCCTCCCATATACTTTAAATCACCTCTAGATTACTTAATACCTAATACAATGTAAATACTATGTAAATAGTTATACTTTATTGTTTAGAGAATAATGACGAGAAAAGTCTATACATATTCAGAAAAGATGCGACCATTTTTTCCCCCTCTGAATGTTTTCAATTCGCAGTTGGTTGAATCACATGGATAAGAAGATCCCACTGTATCCAGTTGCCTTAAAGTTCAGTAACATTTAATTTTTATGGCCAACTCCTCAAATATCACCACTCAAAAGTCACAGAAATTCTCTCTAATTGTCATTTAAAATACTATTTTTCAGTGTAGCTAAATGCAAATGATATTTTTAAAGCAGCTCTATTGTCCTCAGTACACTAAGAATACACTTGAGATAAGTATCAAAATTTTATCCACTTTCAAAAAACAAACAAACAATCATACCAAGTTCCAAAAAGCTAAACCTTAAATTAAGGTTATGGGCAACTATTCCTCATGAAAAATTATGAGTAAATGGAGTTTGAGTGAATTAGTTGAGATCATTATTTACAATCAATGCTTAACAAAATAAACACTCGGGTTTTTCCTAACAAACTGGAATAATCTTAATTGTTTTTCTCATTTATTGGTCAGTTTCTTTCACCAGCTAATTCAAACACTTCTGCAGGTAATATTAACTAACCATGTCACTCTAATTCCAAAATTTTGGCACCTCTCTCTCTTATACACTTACTTCTATACCTGTGGCTTCAAATAATTATTTTTATTTTGAATCATAATCTAGTCCATCACTTCATCTTCCAGTAAGAGGGTAGACAAAAAAAAAAAAAGTCTCCTAGGGGACAAGTAACCTCCATACTACTACTACAAAGCAAGTAATCTGAGTTTTCTTTAACTTCTAAATCCCCACTGCAGAGTCACAATTCACGTTAGTACTATTAGTAAAGACATTAAAGACTTAAAAGCCCTTCAGAGAAGGGAGTTTTACTTCATTTAACCTTGATGAAATCTTCTCTTTTGTTTACCGTCCATTTACTTCCTATCTATTCTCCATGGAATGCACCTTTGTGAAACATGTATTCAAACTTCCTAAACTATTAGATTTATACAGTCACATGCTTTTAGTACCACAGAAACTTTGGTTTCGAAGGGGCCATGGGAAAGTCTTAGGTGATCTGTGTCCAATAACTGAGTGACCGTTAGACTTCAGAGAAGAATAGCAAAGGGACTAGATCTGCCTTCCTAAAAAGGAAGTGTCACCCAGAGCCCTAGACACAATCTGTTCTCTATTCTCTCCATTCCTCAAAGGACGTCACTCAAGCATCACTTGAGAGTTGAACAAACCTTTGGCATCTCTTTAATAGTATAGTCCATCCCCGGTGTGTGTTCTTAATACCCCCCTTCTCCCCGCTCAAGCTGGACAAATATACCCTTAAGAGCAACACTCCACTTTGGTACAAGAGTAAAGGAGAAATATCATCAAACCCAAAATGGCGAGAGTCTGTGATCTGGCTGTGATGTCCTGGATAAAACTGTGTATCCCAATGCCAATGTCTCCCTAGTGACAGTCTCTGCTTCTTGACCTAAATGCCATAAGGTGTCGACGTGAACCACTTAGCGATTCCCAACTATTTGCCGCAAGAAGCTGTGTATCAGAGATGAACCCAGAAAACAGCTTATGCTCACCTTTTGTGACTTTCAGACAATATTCTGACATTTCAGAATGAAATTCCATCATAGAAACATAATATGCTGACCTCACTGTAAGATTAACCTCAGGTATATCTTGTCTTTCTTCTAAAATAAAAATTACACATCAGATGACTAAGTTCAGATATTTGAAAGCTTACATCACGACAATATTTACTTAACGATCCTTCTCCTAGGTCGTGACACTACTTAAAATTCCTACCCTAGCATATGTGCTCACTCAAAAGTGAGCAATCAGTCCAGTCAATCAGCTCTGTAAAGTTTTACTAAGCTCTATTCTTCAATTTTATCTATGAGGTATATGATAAGTAATATCATTCTGGCTTTATAAAGAAGTTAGAAAGGAAGAGAGGGACAAGAGGAAAAAAAAAAAAAGGAAGGAAAAAAAAAAACAAAACTGTTCATGCCAATAGCTAGAAAAACACCCAAGAAGCCAAAATAAACCTACCAGTCTGGGACTTCCACTCGGAGGATACACTCCTTTCTTCGGAGTCTGTAGAAAATAGAATTCACTTTGGCATCATTCTTAAAATTCATTTTTAAATTCCACCTTCAACTACAGTCAAATCATCTAGACAATCTCAGTTTCACATTCTGAACTGCTATCATTTTGGAACTGGGACTGATAAAATGAAACCTAAACATCCTGTAAATCAATTGTCACCAGTCCTACCAAAAGATCTTTACCCCAGTAACTCAAAATAAAAAGAACTAGGAGTCAAGAGGCAATACAATTATAGCAAAGGTGTGAATTCGCCCCTCCCCTTTATCCACCAGAGGTGTTAAAAGTCCTGTCCTACTGGGGATCAGCCTGGCTTTTTGGATCTGCCACAGGAGATCCTAAATTCTGCAACTTGCTGCAATGTCACCAGCTCCAAGTCACCCAAGCAATGACGTTTCTGCACCTTGTCACAGTGTTGTCACATGCTAGTCACTTCAACGCAAGCAAAATACTTGCAGAAAAAAACTCTCATCAATATCATTTCAAACTTACCCAAGTTTTAGAGAAAAGCTCATTATTACAAATACCACTACCTGCTCTCTCTTCTTACAATTACAGATTGTGCTTTATACTACAAACACACACACCCACACACACACACCCCACGTTCACAAATGTTTCCTAATACACAGGGAAGAAGGCCTGGAAAGCACTATAAACTTAATGGAAGAAAAAAGTGAGACTCAGCAAGGTTAAGTAACTTTCCTAAAGACACAAGGCTACTTAAATACAAGGCTGGAAGTGAACCACATCTGTCTGTCTTCAATCCTAGAGTACATTCCACAGTAAATGACCCACTGCCCTAACACAGACCTTAAATAAAACTGAAAGAAAGGCAAAATGACTAAGGAAAAAAAAAGTATATGTTTGGAGGGTCAAACAGACCAAAGTTGAGATCTTAGATCCACCAAACTGTGTCACCTTCCTGAGCCTCAGTTTCCTCATTTATAAAAAATAAAGACCATAATACTTGCCTTAAAAGGTTACTTTGAGAGGAGGATTAGATAAAATTAGTAACTCAAAAAATATTTTACGAGTAATAACTATTAAGATTTTAATGGTTTCTGCTTCCTAGAATTCTTGATTTTACAAAATAGAAACAGAAAAAAAAAGTTCCCCACAATTCCCCTGAATAGATTCAGGGACCATCTATCAATGCCTAGGGCACATACTTTATCGTGTATGGTAAATGCTACCAAGAAATTTATACTGTTTCCAGGAAGCAGTTAATAAAAACAGAGACCAAGATGGCTTTGTTCGATACCTGACTGCAAGACAGATCTCTAAAAGAGCCACACTAAACCCCTAGTCAGAGCGTCAATAATGCACAGTACTCAAACCAGTGTGCCAGGGCATACACAAATCCAACATGACCCTTTTGGTCAAGTCTTTGAACAAACAAGGGGACAAGAGTCACCTTCTTTCCACATGTCCCCAAAAACAGTATTCCATAGAATTCTAGAGTTCTAGGCTCTGAAAATTAGAGCTATTTAAAACACACACACCCCACTTTTTAACTTCCCAGAATTTCTCAAACTTATTTGACCATAAATCCTTTTGTGTCTAGAGAAATATTAATATTAATGGAATTTGGGAAACCCTATATTGCTGCAATACTGTTGTATACTAGTACTGTTTCTCAAACCAACATGTGCATTAAAATCACCTGGGAAACTGTTATAAAGGCAACTTTTCCAGCCTCAACTCAAACCTAAAGTTTGAGAACCAATGGGTTAGTTATATTTCAAAAGGCATCCCAGGTTACAACAAATTTAGAAAGTTGCTGCACCAGGAGGTATAGAATTGTCTACTGTCTCACTGCGAAGACCACCGCCAGGTCTCAAACATCAGTGTCTGGGAAGCTTGTTTAAAAAATGCACATTACCAGGCACCAGCCCTGAGGAGTCAGATTCACAGGTTCTAGGGTGCAACCCAGACTGAGATTTCACAACTGAAGCAGGTGTATCTGAAAAATTAATGTCCACTGTTTGGCTATTGGCATCCTCATCCTAGCCATCTTATATTTCACTAGAGGGTAAGTAACAATTAGAGATGAGTATTCAGAATTAATACTCATTGGTAAAAACTAACTCAGAGAGTTTCAATATTATTTTGAATGAAGATGATTTAAGAAAAGGAATGATGATTCATACTTTGAACATTACTGCTTTAAACTGATCAATATTTTTGATGGAGTGAGAGTGACCGATGAAAATCTGATCTTTTCCCTAGCCTCCCAGTGCAGCTCATTGCTGGCTTTAAAAGGTATTAGCAACATCAGAACATCTGGCAGGATCTGGGCAGTGGATTCACAGTCACCTCATTTGGTCAGATGCCTGTATTTGCCCCCTTACAGCAAAAGGTACTGTGAGGGTTAATTTTATATGTCAACTTGACCGGGTCACAGGATACCCAGATATCTGGGTGCATGTTATTTCTGGGTGTGTCACTGAGGTGTTTCTGGAAGAGATTAGCATTTGGACTGGTGAAGTGAGTGAAGCAGAGGGCCCTCCTGAACGTGGAGTGTGGGCAGGCACCATCCATCCTCTGTGGGCCTTAACAGATCAACAAGGTTGGAATCAATCTCTTCCTGCCTGGTTAACAGGGACACTGATCTTCTCCTGCCCTCAGAGCTCCTGGTTATCTTGACTTTGGACTCAGACTAGAAGCTGCACCATCAGCTTTCCAGCTCTCAGGCCTGCAAACCACACCAGTGGAAGTCCTGGGTCTTCAGCTTGCAGATCGTGGGACTTCCTGGTTCAACTATGTGAACCAATTCCTCATAATACATCTCATGATACAAAGACAGACAGATAATCTCATATTGGTTCCATTTCTCTAGAGAACTGTATTACAAGTACACTATACCCTTCTCATGAATTGGTGCAATTCTTAGATCCAGAGTTATATCAGTGGCAGTTTGCCTTCTACCTTCCAAAGCCCAACTTCCTATAAGGCTCATCGAGTGGTATAATGTCTTAGTACCTTATTATTACCTTATATTCCCTGTGATGTAAATAAGATCCTTCCTAAAGATCTTTTGCAACTTTCTCTTAGGAAAATAAATAGAAATGTTACCATTAAGGAGAGATGGAGTAATATTATATACAACTGGTTCTAATAACATCTACTATGTTATCTTTGAAGTTTGAAGAATGCATGTCAGCCTTCATAACTTTGGCAAAGGCCCTTTGGAAAATTTTTGAAGGTTCTGTTTTTGATTTTTAAAAATCAAATTATGGCTATACACCCAGATCAACTTCCATTTTGAACTCACAACACTGAGAGGAATATTTCTATAGCCAGAGGTAAGGTGCCTTCTCTCTTTCAAATGCACTGTAAGTTCTGGGCCTTAAGTGCTGTAATATAATTAACATCAGCTCATACCGAAGTGGTATGAACCCTATGATGATTTGAAATTGTTTTGTAGCAATGTTAATGTCAGAGTTAAGAGCAGAGGGTTAAGAGGAAGACAGAGTGGCCTAACCATCTACAACCTTTCCTCACTGACATTGGTTACTGAGCATGCATCCACACCTTGTGCTAAGCACAGTATGAATACAGAGCAAGATACACCTCCTAACAGCAAGGATTTCATAGTCCAGTTAGTGAAGACAAACTCTGTACAAACAACTACAAGCAAAACAGAAATAATGGAGCAACTGGTGCTTCAACTGGAAGAGGTAACATCCTGCACAACCCTGAACCAAAAGGTAGCATTTGCCAAGTGGACAGAGACAAAAGAAAGGTTTTCCCAGAACAGAGAATGGCACATGCAGGTAACAGAGGTGTAAAACCACATGGCTTGTTCAAAGCACTGCAAGAGGCAAGTGTAGCCAGACTACAGGTGCAGAGAAGGGACAGTAAGAGATGGGTGTGGAATACTCAGGCAACGGAGCTTTTTTTTTTTTTTTTCTTTCCACAAAGCCAGCCTTTAACCAAAAAACAGAAGACTAAGCAGGTAAGAAAAATGATCAGATTTGAGGGAGAGAAAACAGGTAGCACTGTAGAAGATGATTGGATTAAATAGATGGATTAAATGAGTTGGAATTTGTGAAGTGCTTAACATAGTGTTTGGCAAATAAGTGCTAGGAAAGGGTTAAGAGGGTGAGACTGAAGACAGGGGTCCACTTAGATCACTACAAGAGTCAAGGTGGTGGATGAAAAGGAATCCTTGCAAGGTAGGGGATAAAAAGCTGATGGAGCAGCATTGTGAGTAAAATAATAAAATTGGTAGAATTTTGTTGCCAATTATGTATAGGAGATGAAGGAAAAGAAGGAATTGAGAGACTTCAGTGCTTCTGACTTGGACACCTGCATGAATCACAGCGCCTTTGGCCAGCCTTTAACCAACGTATGTCGGACTGTCTTGGGAAGGAAGTAGAAAATGTGTTTGGTTTTCTTTAATAAGAAATTAAGTATGTTTCTCATACGTAAATCACTTGGATCTCAAACTCCTTGTAAGGTAGACAGTTTACACTTATTTTACAAACAAACAAACAAATAAACAAACAAAAAACCAGTTTCAGGGGGGTTAACAAGATATTCCCTGAATTGCATAATTAAAAGCTGCAGGCAAGTGAACTATAAGCCAAGTCCTCTTGCTCCTTGGTTCATGGTTATCTGCACTTCGCAAATTTGCCAAAGGAAACATATCATCCTCATACTCTAGCTTTCTACTTTTTCCTAAATCAACTGTAGAAAGCAGCCCAAAAAAAATCCATCAAAAATGCTGACTCTAGTCTTAAACAGTTGCTGGTTTTCCCATTGAAGACACTGTGGTATCTACTTATTAGTAATGAGAAATGTCTACTTCTTAAAGATGCAAGTTTATTTCTAAGTTATAGCAACAATGAAGTGACCACATTCAAGCTTTGATAACAGAAGAAAGCCATCTTATTCACAGTTTTTAAAAATAGGTTCTGTAGACAAACACCTATGAGAGCCATCTACTGGGGAAGGAGCTGAAACAATTCTAGATTATATTTTTCTTTATAATGAAAAGGCAGAGTACCCAACATTTAAAAGCAGTAGATTCTCTGTATTATAGAAAAACTAAACATTCATTCAAAAACACAGAAACAATAAAGTTTTAAGATTATACAGCAACCCAGAAATCTCTAGATACATACCAATGGGCCTTTACTCTCTTCTCAAATACAACCTACACCCTTCTAGAGTCCCTACAACTAGAATGGATGTCATGCCCTTTCTCAAGAACATTCCAGTGCCTATAAAGTCCAAACTCCCAGCATGGTGTTCTCAGATTTGCTCCATCTGGCCGATCAAGGCTGGAACCTCATTTCCTACTACATGTCTCCCCTGTGCGTTGCGGCCCCTTTGCTCGGGCTATCCTTAGCTTCAAGTGTCCTTCCTTCTTTCTAGCACAGAGCAATCGACTCACGCTGCAAAACTCAAATCAATGCCTCCGGGAAGTCCACCCAAACCCTTGACTGACATGACCTTATAATCACATAGTACTTCTGTTATGCCTCTAATAGGGCACTTCCTTAATTCTCTGGAAATAAAATAGTGTATGTGAGAAGAATTAAATGGTGCTCTAAAGTCTGAGAAAAATTTTTATTACAATTTTGTAAACAAACATATTTTAAAAGGCCTGACAGGAAGTAAAAGTCACAGCCATTTTTCCACCAGAAAGCTCTGAAGATACAAACCTTAGTAACTTTTTATTGAATACATGAGCCTCTGGATCTCACAGACTCTTCAGGCCCCATGGACCTTGCTATGTTACAGCCTTTGGATTCTACAAGTGCTATTGTTGAAATGTATTCATTTCATTTCAAGTCCTATTTGGTTTTCCCAACTATAAACTCCAATGGACCATATTTGAAACAGATCCATTTTGGGTGAGTCTTCCTTTACAGCAAGTTTTATACACTTAAAGCTCCTGGGCATCTCTTTTAGCTCTTTCCCAAGAGGACACAGAACAGATGCATAATGCAACTGTTTAAGAGAATAACAGAAATTATCTTCTGCCATCCAAAGCAAAGAAACAGATATTTAACAGGTATCAAAAAGTATACTTTGGCTTTTAATATGATCAACCAATTTCATTTGTTGGCTTTTGCGCCAACTTTTTAAAAAATGAGCTAAGTGATGAACTCCATGGTTGAGAAAGCAGATACAAAGAGGGAGCATAATGCAAACGACACCACTTCAGGAGGTGTAGTTGTCCCTTGGGTGCACTGCTCCCACTGCCTGTAAGAATGTAGGCATCTGTTTCCTATTTCAGGGTTCCTTAACCACAGACTAGATTCTTTCAACCTAAACCATCTCTGAGAACAGAGCATAATATCTTGGGGAAAAGCTAATACCATTTTCAGGTGTGGAAAACACCTACAAGAGCCATTTACTGAGGAAGGAGCTGAAACAACTCTAGGTGGCAACATGGCAAAGGGCGGAGAATACTGGATTGCCAGTCAGCAAAGCCAGGCAGAGGCAAAATAACATAATGGTTAAAAGTGAGGACTTGGGACCCAGATCATTTTGGTTCAAGTCCTGGCCCTGATGCTTGCTAGCTTTGTGAAGCCAGGCAAGTTACTTAACATTTCTATGCCTCAGTTTGTTAATCTGTACAACGGGATGCTAATGTACCTGACTCCAACGCATCCAGAAGTGCAGCTAGTATGATCAGTCTGGCTCTGAAGCTACAAAGCTCCACAATCTCCAGCAAATCATTCAGCATCTCAGCCTCCGCATTTGTAAAATGGAAAAATTAAATTCCAGCCCTTTTACAGCTCTAGCATGGCTCTAAACTTAAATATAGTACCTCATAAACCCAATCTACCAAAATTAGCAGTCTCAACTTGCTTAATTTTATTGGTCATATAGTAATTTCACATACAATCAGTTCAATCACTATGTATTTGTTTTTACTTCTCCCAGTTCAACCCTCAGTTCAACATTATGTCTAACAGCAGGTTTCCTCATAAAGACACAGTATACAAATAAGTGAGATATAGCAAATAGTCAAAAATGTATTTGGTCTTGCTTTTTATATTTAGTTAGAAGTTCAGTTTATAATTTACAATAACAATATGATAATATAAAAAATAGAAGTATGGGAAGGAAGGTAAATTTACTGTAACTTGAGAAAAGTTGAAACCATGTGATAATTTGTTATTCACTTCTGAAAATATTTTCATAAACTGGTACCATCCAGGCTTACAAAAGCAAACCTGCTTTTCTTTTGCCGATGAAACAGCACCAAATACTAACTTTTTGTGCACACTCCTCCTGTTTTGCCTCCTACTGCCTTCTGTCACTCTGGCTTTTTAAATACAGTCTTTATTATAGGTGGAGTTCCTGCATTTTACAAGCCAGCCTGCCATTTTAGACGCTGTAAAAGCCCAGTGGATGCATTACTGCAACCCTGAAGAGCAGAGAAATTAAAGGCTAAAAGCATGAAGTATAGGGTTATATTTTCCTTCGTGTCCTAGGTTGCACAGAGTTCATCTATATATGCAACTGTCTTTCAAATCCCTCAAAACTCTGTGCTCAACTCCAGTAAAGAGAAGGCAGGCCTTTCCTTTAGTTCTACATAGGTTCTGATCCAGGTCGAACTAAAATGCTTACACTGTCCCTAGTCCCTTCAACTCCAACTTCCCTCAGGATACTACTATTGCTAGGAATCAAAGCAGCTCCCTGCAATCTCTCAGGTTCACCAATAACATGGCAAGCATTGTCCTCCACCCCTCTTTTAACCATTAATTTAGAGAACACTTACTCAGTGACCACTCATATGTCAGACATAATGGATAACAAGGCAAATACACTCCCTGGCATTGCAGTTGCAGGTTACAGTTGAGTAGCCATGAGAGATGATTTTAAAAAGTAATTATAATAATATTATTTTACAGACAATACAGGGTGCATTAGGAGCATGCAGTAGGACACATAACCTAGTCTGGGGGGGGAATCCACCATCCTGGAGAAAGTAACAGTGAGGTTAGTTAACACTGAGGATGAGGATGTTGAGAGTGGGGGGTAAGCAGGAAAGCCCCAGGCAAGAGAATATTTGAAAAAGCAAAAGCAGTTCACCACGGTTGAAGCTTACAGGACGGAGCTGAGGTGCACAGCACACAGGGAAGGCAAGAGGCGAAGCCAGAGGTAAGCAGCTACCATTGTGAAGGCTCGTGCTAACAGCACTACCAAAATATATTCCATTTAAGATCCATTTCTCAATTTCCCATAACAACAAACCGGTACCATTTATTAGAAAATAATTAGATAATTAAATCCATGACACACCATCTTAGCAGGTATAATATGTTATTAGTGAGGATCACATGTGCATTCTAACAGGAACTTTCTAGAGGCAACACTTTGACCAGAAACAATGACTAAGAAATGAAATTTTCAGACTCCAAGACAAGCCAGTAGAACAAGTATTTTGGGTGGAGATTTCCGCTAGTTTCACTTACCTATATTTGCTGTATAAGTGGCCAAAGCATTCTGATTATCTAGTCAGAATAATTATCACTAACAAAATACAACAGCATAAGACATGTAATACATTCCTCTACAATTATTCTGATTCTCACTCTAAAAGATCCAGCACAATAAATCTGAAAAAGAAATGAAGGGAAGAGATTGGGAAGGGTAGAAATAAAATAATAATTACTTGCAGATGTTATAACTGTTTACATGTAAAGCCCAAAAGTATTAAGTAAAAAAGTTAGACGTAGTAAGGCAGTCAGTTATAAAAATATAAAAACAATAGCTTTAATAAACCATGTAGGACCCGTTAGAAAACATAACTGAAAAAAAATTCACCAAGAATAAAGTTTATAAAGCAGCTAGGAATAAATTCAAGAAAAGTTCAGAACTAAAATAAGGCTACAAAATTTTGCCAAGAGAAATAAATTAGAACTAAGCACTATGCTCCTGGAAAGAATATTCTAAAGATATTATTTCTCTCCCAAATCCCCCTAAAATGTAATCCAATTCAAGAGAACATAAAAAATAAAACTATAAAGAACTAGAAGGAAATACAGTTGAACATATAATTTTCTCATAGTGACTTTAGACTAGCAGAAATCATGATTTAATCGACAGATTTAATTACATGGCAACACCACCAAGCAAAATTAAAATGATGAATGGGGAGAAAAATATGAGTCCTTTTCATATGTAAAGGACTTTTGGGTATCTATAAGAGAAAGATGAATGTAACAAATCAAAAAATGGGCAAAAGGCACTGTACTGAACATTCTAATCACTGTGTCCTGGCTACAGAAGCTGCTTTATCCATAGCACCTGGAAGGAATGGGCCCCAAGGGCCTCCACCCTCTATGCTGAGCTCAGCTGACTGCACCAGGAGTGAACACCTGATGAAACTGATCAATAGACAGCTCCCTCCTAGAAATGTGGGACACAGATATCCATGGTCCTTAGATTATGATGGGATCTGCATAGAGAGTTCATGTATAGTAGGGGGCTGAACTAAGTGACATGGCAAACCAAAGCCAGGTGGAAGGAAGAGTTAGGGGACAGCAAAGACTCCATGAGAAAAGGCAGAATCCAGTGTGCAAAGAAAAGCAGCAGAGTGGAGCTGGCAGAGAGAAGCAGACCCTCGGGTTCTTGTGTCTGGGAGGTCTGACAGTCCCTTGCATTCTGTTCCTGGATATAAACCAGGTGCCTGTGACATCCCTCTGATAAAACCAGTTCAAGTAGGTTTTCAGTCCACAGGAATCAGAGCCCAGACCAAAACAAACGTGAGCAAGCAATTCACAAAAAACGATAAACAGATAAAAACTAGATATGTAGAAAAAATGTTCATCCATAACAATGTAGTACAAATTGAGGCATTTCAATGGCTCTTTCAGCAATTCAACTGGCAAAGATAAAAAGGGACTTAGATAATGCACAGTGAAGCTTGGAAGAAATACAGGTGCTCATATAATGGAGGCAGAAGTGCAAACTGATACGTACAGTTTAGCTTAGTAACTCTTAAAAATGTGCATATCTTAAGAACCAGCAATTATACTTCTAAGCATTTACTTTAAGAAAATAATCATAAGTATACAAAAAAAATTACTTCAGGGTACTTACTGCATTGCTATTTATAATAACACAAAAGAAATGAAACAAACTTAAAGATTACCTATCAGTGTTTCTCAAACACCATGGATCACTTTCATGACTCTTGCATATCCCTATATCACATGTACTGATTTACTTAATATTATTCTTTATGTCAGCTCATGATTTTTATTTAACTTACTCTTCCAACGAGTGTTTACTGAGTGCCTACTATATACCAGGAACTATTCTAGGAGCCGGAGATTCAGTAGTGATCAAAACAGACAAAAACCCTGGCCCTTGTGAAGCTCACATTTTAGAGGACAGACAGATGAAAGCAAAATACATAGCACGTTGGTGGTACAGCTGAGAAGGAAAAATAGAACACGCAAGGGGAATATGAGGGCTTGGGGACTGGGGAAGTTGTAATTTTAGAGAAGGTAGCCAGGTAAGTATGGACCAGAAGAGAACCTTTCAAAACAGGAAGTGGGGAAGGGCCATGGGACTCTTTGGGGGTAAGCACCCCAGGAAGAAAGAAAAGCAAGGGCAGAGGACCCCGAGGTGGAAGCATGCCCCATGTGTTCAAAAACGGGCAAAGAGAGAGGCCAATACAACCGAAGCAGAGCGAGCAAGAAGAGTGGGAGGAGATGAGGTCACAGAGGTATGCACGGGGCGCAGACGGGGACGAGACTGTGCAGGGACTGGTAGGTCATGGTAAGGAGTCTGGCTTTGACTCTGGGTGAGGTGAGAAGCCAATGAATTGAGAAAACACTTAAGTGGGACACCAGTTAAAAGGACAATGCAATAAACCGCAGTGACTTGGATCAGTTGTAGTGGTAAAAAAGTTGAACTATGAATACATTGTGAAGCCAGAGCTGAGCAGACTGCTGATATGCTGGATACTGGAGGCCCAGTGAAATCGCCTAATGAGTGAGATGCTGAAGAGGTGTTGGGGACTTCCAATGTCTCAAGGTCTTCCAAAGTAATTGTAACCATGAAATCATGTTTGATGTGCTAGTTAGAATTTTGTAATACACATCAGAATGCACATATAAGTATTAATACAAAAATGCTCATTCATATATTCCCTACATTATCTCGTATCACCAATGGTATCTGTAACATACTTTGGGAAGTACTCATTTTAAATAAACTTGATATATGTATACTGTACAATACCAGGAAGACATTAATTCACTTACATAGACTTTATCTACCTGTGCACATGCACCCTCACATACACATACAAAGGCTACAAATGCATATACCAAAATGGTGAGAATACTAATTTCTTAGTGGAACTAATAGATATGCTTTCTTCTGCGTGCTTTTCAAATTGTCTACAGTGAATATACACAAATCATTCCTTGGTATCCAGGGAGCATTGGTTCTAAGACCTTCCTTGGATACCAAAATCATAGATGCTGAAGTCCCTTATATAAAAGGATATAGTGTTTTTGCACATCCTGTGCAAGACCTACATGCATAACCTATGCGCATCTTCCCATATACTTTACATTATCTCTAGATTACTTAAAATACCTAATAAATGTAAATGCTATGAAAATAGCTGTTATACTGTATCATTTAGGGAATGACAAGGAAGAAGTATGTACATTTTCAGTACACACTTAACCACTCTCCCCCCCCCAATATTTTCAATCTGCAGTTAATTGAATCCACTGATGCAAACCCAGATACAGAGGGCCAAGTTTACTTCCATAAATCAAATTCCTTAAGGGTTTTTTTAATACATATGCAAATCTGGTTCCAATTAAGTTCTTTGTTTCTGGTTTGATCTGATGGCACTATTTTTAATTAAACATCCAGAAGAAATGAAACAAAACTAGGATAGAGACCTATGGGGCAAAAGTGAAGAGCTATATGCTCAGAAGCCAGAAACTGAGTTCCAGATAGTAGTGACAGAGAATCTTAAAAACCCAGTGGATGCCATACAACATGCAAAAATCAAGAACCAGAAAGTAAAATATAGACAGCAAATGTGAGATGCTCTTCAACCAGCCATGACCAAGCTCGTGGTCACTCACTGGACCAGGGGCCAGCTCCCCACCGAAACTTCACTGCTTTGTGGTAAACAAATCTTCTTGACACATGCCAATACTATGACACTGTATTTTTATAAACTACCCAAACGCTTCTGTGTAAATGTCATCTGCAACATTACCCAGGTAAAGTAAACATTGGCATGCATAAACAGAGGACAAGAAGAATAAGAGCAAGTTCGGCAACAATCAGAGTCGGCTCTACAGAGACTGATTACGTTTCTCCTCTGTTCTAATAGTGTAACTCTCATAGGTAACTAGGATTAAGTGGAGGTTTTTAGGTCAAACCATTTATAGTTCTTGATGTTTGAGTACCAACTGGCAAAAGACCATAAATGTAGACAGTAAATGAAATGAGACTTAACTCTAAAAGCACTCAGGTCAGCTCCGAGGTGTTCAAGTAATTCTCTATCTTGCTTAAGAACAATGATGACTTTTTACTAACCTCAGTCAGATCAACAACTTGTTTTATGTTCAAGACATTGCGTTGTACATCAGGCAGACAGCTACCAGGTAAGGGGAGAGTCACTCCAGGATGAAATGACAGAGGACTGCCCTAAGTACCTATCGTGTATAGACGCGGCTCTCTAATCTCTGTAATAAAGAGCTTAATGACAGATGGTTTTAAGTTATCTCATTGATCAAATGAATCATACAGCTTAACCAGTTAATAATATAGTGAAATAATGTAATGCTGGCTGACACAGCTCACACCTGGATTCACCTTACAGCCCTCAGCAGGGCTTTTAATTTCTAGAACAATCTTCTGCTAATGCCAGTAGAGCTTTAGTTTTGTTTTCATGTATAGCTATAGCTTCACGATGTCATCAAGGAACATTAAGTATGAATAATGACCTCAAGGTCAGCATTGCCTCACCACTCTTGGCAAGTGAGAGAACATGGGTTTCCTTGAAAGGAAATCTGACCTTCCTTTCCTTGTCCCTTCTGCTCTCCAAAAGCAGTTTTGTCATTCGTAAATCTAAATATCATTATTCAATGAATGTATCCTGTCCTCTAAAAAAAAAAAAAAAAACCTAAGCCAAGTCGAGCAATTATTTTTGAGTACATACAAATCAAAGTTCAATTTTTTTAAAAAACAATGTTCAATAAAAGTAAGCTAACCTATTTCAGTTAACTGCATTTCAAAAAGGTTTTGCAAACTAGGCCTTGTTTTTTTTTTTTTTTAAGTGATCTCAATCAGTCTCTGAATTTTCTACAAATGAAAAGCCTGAGGAAATCGGTTATCATACTCATGAGGAATGGCAGACAACTCAAAACTAACTTTAAAACAAACAGAAGGGAGAGGCCTGTAAAAAGGGAACTAAAGCTCAAAACAAAACTTCCTGCACTTAGCTCCCTCCCAAACAGCCGGGCTGCTGCTCCTCATCTTAACCAAAGAACTGCACAGGCTTCTCAGGACCCTAATCTGAGAGTTCGCACACCATTTACAAGTGCTCTGATGGGTTAGTTCATCAGTTTCTGCCGCTGTTAATTTATCAGAGCATGGACCAAAGAAACATTCCTGGTCCAAATACATTTTCTCCGTTGAACTTTTAGACACAAACCTAACTGAATGTTTCTATATTTTTAAAACAAAATATTTTCTTAAGCATGAAAGAAGAAAAAAATGCCAAATACAGTCAGGCAAAGCTTTCCTTCAAAAGATCCACTGTTAAAAGGTAAACGTCCCTGGCTTCTCTTGCAACACTGGAGCACCTCCCGTCTGCTTTTCCTCACACAGCTCCTTGGCCCTTTAAAGGCGGAGTCTGTTCCCCACAGACAGGGAAGGGGAGTGATGGCTCTAGCCGAAGGGGAGGCCTACTTTGAGGAGGAACATTTCTGCGACTTAAGCAGCAACCAGGTTTACTCACCCAGAGAAAGACAACAGTTTCCTTAGGAGGTTTTGCAGCTCCAGTGGTTCTAGAACACACCACTCACCGCCAGCATCACCACTGCGAGTAAACTCAACACCGTGCCCAAGGACGAGCGGGGTTATCCTCCATGTGTCTTACTCATCACACAGAGCAAGGCCTGAGCTTGGCTGCCGCTCTCCCATGACACAGTGACGACACAAACGAGCTCCGCACTGTGTCTTCCCTGCCTCCCACGTAGCCCATGGCAGTGGACCGACAGCCGTGGTAGTTCCTCAGCAGCACTTTGTGGTTATCTCACCCACATCATTCACAGAGACCGACACTGCAGGGTCATCGTTCCATGAAAACTTCTCTCCTCCCACACACTGTTAATTCCACATAATAATTTATGTTGTTACACGGAGGAACAAAATACTGGTGTGTGCTTAGTAGAAAGGAGTCATCCCACAGGCCTGCAAGGATCCTACTGTGGGTCCCTTTGTCCTCTAGGTCTTAAAGAAAATTACTCTGTAGTATTTCAAAGCAATGTGACTGCCAAGTGAATGAGCCGGAAAAGCTTAGTGAGAACTGCCACCCACCTGAGAATGCCCCACCACATCATTTGAAGCAGCTACGCTTCAGGCCCTCAGTCACTCTGAGTAATAGACTGTGGGTGGGGGTGGGGTAGGGGCTGAGCCAAAACGTCTCCCAACACTTGTGATGAACATGCTGGCCTTCCAGAGATGATCTGGGGGGTGGTATATACATTATGCTAACCTTACATCAACCCTAGTTGGTCTCCCAGGCTGAAATAAACATTTTGGATGATCCATAATGGACTCTACTTAATTTCTCTCCCATGTCATTCGAAGCATACAGACAAAAATGACATTTAATGTGTATTAAGCACTTTTGATGTCCCAGGTATTGTTCTGAGACTTTTATAGGCATTAACACATTTAATCTTCACGGCAACTCTATGAAGTAGGTATCATTAGTCTGTACATTTGACAGATGGGGAGAATAAGGCACATGTGCTAGGTTTCCCACACACACATCAGGGCAGCATGACAGAGCTGGGACGTGTGTCCTGGCAGTGTCACCTCAGAGACCACACTCTGCACTGCTGCTCACAGTGCCTCTCTGGGAGAGGTCCCGCAGTGCCAACGTGGAATAGCAGATTCACAAACAACGGTCAGATGGGGAAGGCACATGCTGATAATACTGTGGAACAGCAGGGTATATAAAGAACGGTATAGAATTCTAGTTCCAATTTCATCATTGATATGTGACTTTGGGCCAGTCACCTTACTTCCTTGTACATTCATCTGCACAACTGTGTGTGTAAATCTGTGTGAAGGGGGACTAGATAAGTGTCCCTTTTAACTCTAAAATTCTACTACAGTCTGCCATACCTGAGGAAGTCATAATATTATGTCCTATTTAAAAAGTACTAAAACAAGAACCTAAGTAGGGCATGGAAAGCAAAAGAAAGTCCTGCGATTTCTGTTGGGCAAAAATCAAGTTTACAACCAAAACTATCTCATGAAACCATGGCTAGCAGTGACAACTCCTGCCTGAGGCAGTTAGGTAGTATCCACACTAAACAGATGGCTTAGTAGACTGTCTATTTGTTACAGTTTGCTAGTATGTAAACCTATGTTCATGCATGCTCACATACAACATGGAAAAGGAGGGAGAAATACATCATGTATTCTCAGTGGGGACAACCCAGTAAGAGGCAGCACCTTGGGAGTGCCGGGCAGGCCCAGAGAGCGAGCTCAGCAGCTCCCCAACTCCACCTTCTAACGGAGCAGCTCTACTTCCAACCAGCTGATGAAACTGGGAGTTCTTCATAATGCTTTCTTATTTAAAAAGTGTCTGCTATTTAAACACACACACACACACACACACACACACACACACACACAGTTTCAAAACCCACTAGCAGGGAGGAATGACCATGACCTGCCATGAGGAGAAAGGGCTGTCTGGATCCCACGTGTACATGTACATAGAGAGAGGAAGTGCAGTAATTGTTTAACCTGGGTAAGACGAGGGGCCCTGGTGAGCAGGTGGGCTTTTCTGGGTTGCACCCAGTTAGCGTCAACTGGTCATGCCTAGGTGACTCAACTATGATGAAGACGGCCAAAATTCTTTTGAGTTTTTAAAAAGACCCTCATGTGCTGAACTATCCTCAGGAAGCTTCAGAGAGAAGCACAGATAGAATCTTCTACGCTGGGAGAAGAAACTTGGGAGAGAAACCCTGAGCATATGAAGATAACAAAATGGATTTAAATGCATGAACTAACATAGGGTCCCCAGTCCTCCACTTTAATTAAAACTTACTTTATTTCTAAACAGAATACTCAAGGCCAGTGAAGAGGTAGGAAAGGTAGGGAAGAAAGGTGACAGAGAAACCCTACCCACTAATAACAGATGCAGAAAGATAGTGAAGGACCCTTCTCTGCTGTTTCCAAGGCCAACAACCTAGTAAGACTTCACCATCCTCCCAAGTTGACCAGTTTTGCAATGTCTCAGAAGACCAAGAAGGAAGCAGTAGTACCTGGGGCCCACTGCTAGATACATAATGAGACTGGAAGATCACCCCAACCAGCATTTGGCCACCACACAACCAGAGTCGCTTAGACCAAAACCACAGCCACTCTCTGCAGCATCACATGTGAATTCCCATAAACACCAAGTAGCCCGAGACTGCAGAGTTCCAAAGTTCGCTTGCCTTTTTATAATCCTCGTGTTGTAGAAACTCCTTACAGGT
The DNA here is from genome assembly GCF_041146395.1 of Eulemur rufifrons. NCBI lineage: Eukaryota > Metazoa > Chordata > Mammalia > Primates > Lemuridae > Eulemur > Eulemur rufifrons. Next base: position 10,945,011 of record NC_090994.1, on the reverse strand, counting down.
AGTTTGACATATAAATGCGCTTGTCAGGAGCTTAAGTGGAAAAGACTTTTGTGCGTCTCTGAGGGCAATTTGGATGTTTTAAGATGAATAGCTCTCATGAAATTGTATGGTTTTACTAATATACAGACTTTGTTAATATTCAGTCAAGGAGAGCCCTTCAGCAAAGGTTTTAGATATAAATACACATCAAGGAGTAAGTGTACTAAGCATTATGCAACGTGAAGTATAGAAGGACATTCCCCAGATGTTCCCTTTTGCCAGAATGTGTGGAACCAGGCATGGAGTTTTCTTGAGCAAAAACCCACAAATTTTCCTACTATTTTAATTTTTACAAAGAGATATTCAGTTTCCATGTTGTTTTTTCCACTATGTACCAATGAAGACTGTGTTTCTGCTATAGCCGTTAATAAAAAATAAAATCCAAAGGGCTACAGGGACCCATTATAGCAAGATATTGCCTAGACAGACACATTCCAGCATGAGGAATTAGAATTGCCACATCCACAAATCTGAGCAAGAGAATCAAACATCATTTGAACTTGTCCATTTTCTCCTCACCCCCCTTCATATAATGAAATAATAAAGTTGACTCTTGAACAACATGGGTTTGAAATGCACAGACCCACTTGTAGGTGGCTTTTCCCCCCACGGATCAAAAATACAGCATTTGCTGTATATGAAACCTGTGTATATGGAGGGGATGGCCGACTTTTCACATGACGTCTGTCCAGAAAGTATGCAGCCATGTAGCAGTAGTAGTAGGAAAAATAGAGACATTTATTGAAGATGTAAGATACAAGAAACATTGTACATAGGACAATGACACCTCAGTCCCCTTCTAAGTAGGCACTTTGGGACCTTTGTGGATTGCAGCCCGTACACATTCACCATTCTCAGGTGTTCTGCTTGTTGCAGGCCTTCCAGAATGTGCATCGCCTTCAACAGATTCTCGACCATCTTCGAAGCATTTGTGCCACATTTTTATTTGTGCTGCACTCATTACATTGTCCCTGAAAGCCTTCTGAATCATCCACATAGTTTCTGTGCAGGAACGCTCAAGCTTAACGCAAAATTTGATGCAGATTCGTTGCTCTACTCGCACAATCATTTAGAATGCGATGGCCACACAGCACACATGCTCATTCAACGGTGCCTAGCACGACACTGACTAGTACAGTGACATCGTCATTGTTCACACACACGCATCCCAGTCCACTCTCCTTGGCTTCCAGGTTACAGTGGTGTCACACTAACTGTTCTTATTATATTAACAATGGCTGGATACTTTCTGACAGCCCTTGTGTGTGGGTTCTGCAGGGCCGACTGGGGACTTGTGTGTGCTCAGATTTGGTTATCCTGGGGTGGTTCTGGAGCCAATCCCTGCATATATCCAGGGACAACCATATAAGAGGTGTTCAGAAAATCCCTCCTTCCTGGAAAGATACTATGGAGAACTCTGTATTCCGGGTTTGTAGTGGGTTCTCCTAATAACAGCTCTGAGCTATAATGTCAATCCTTACCTAACTCTCCTGACCCAAGGGCACCAAGAAAGGTACTAAGTATAGAGGAGACGTAGGAAAGGAATGAGTATGCAGTACTGCCCTTTGTTGCTAATCTGAGCATTGTGATTAAGGGAAATAATATAAAAAGCATAAGGAAAGAGAGGTACATTCAAGCATTGATGATGATGATGGTAAGAATGGTGATGACAGCCGACACTGACTGTGTACTTACTAGTTCAGGAACTGTGTTAAGCACTTAAGTGTTCTCAGTTGATCCTGACAACTCTAAGAAGTAGGTATTACTGTGACCACTCTACAAAGGACAGACTGGGGGTTTTCTGCAGAACCAAAGCAATACTGTCAGGAAATAGCTGAGTTGGGATATGAAGACAAATACCCTGATTTTAAAAAAACAGGTTCTTAACCCTACACAAGATTCTGCCCATTGCATAGAGTTCAGGCCCTGTACGACAGACAGCTTGATGGGAGCCAAACTGTAACATAACTATGGATGAGAAGACTTCCATTAATACCCTTCAACTAATACAAATTATCCATAATTATCTAAGAGCTGTATCTTCCCAGGGAAAAAAAAAAGAGTTCTGATAATTACTATCCAAATCTGAAGATATCATAGAAAGAAAATAAAGGAATTCCCCTTCCTCCCTTGGGTCGCCTAAGAATTCTAAAGAGGATGAAATTTTCTGTAAGTTCATCTCCTCTTTACTCTATTTCACTCATATATAAATAATTTGAGGTAGACACACTTGTATCTTCCATCAGAAACTTGAAAAAACTATTAATGACTCCTACGACATCTAACACCTTTCCTCTCTCTAGCTCAAGGCCTTATAATGTTAACAACGTAAAGTATACTTTATCTTGGCTAAATATGACCCTCCTTCCATCAAACATATTTATAGTTTTTATTATTCTGTACCCTTTAACCCCAAACCACATTGAGACTGAATCACTTCCATTGAAAACACACTTTGAAGTTAGAAAAAAATCAAAATCGAACACCCCCTGGATTTGTTTGCAATTTCAACCACAACCCCTACTCCACCTTAAATAGGATGGATTGCTTTCTCATGGAAAAATAAAAGTTATTCCTAGAAAAGTTAGAAGCACAAATACAACATCTAAGGGAAACTGTTCACTTAGCAGGACTCCTTTGCTATGGAAGATTTTAATCAGGAGAAAAATAGTACAGTCAAATTCCACAATAAGCTAGTTTGCATAGCATTTACTTTGGGTATAAAGCAAATGACATCATTACAGGATTGGGATCTGAAACAACTGTTCCATACAAAGCTGGTTACAATGACCAGTTTATTCCAAATGGTGGGAAAGGCTTTGCACTCAAATCTATAGTCAGCGATGGCTAAAAGGAGTTCACAAATTGATCTAGATTTTCTAAAGTCTTGTTATTTAAACAGAATAAAATTTTAACTTGAGGGTAATTGTATTCCAAAGGAAAAAAAATCATGAGATAAAAGATAGGATATCTTGTACATTAGAATACAAAGCGTATTTCATTATCACCATTTTATCTTAAATAGAGACAGGGTCTCACCTGTCACCTAAGCTAGAGTACAGTGGCGTGATCACAGCTCACTATAACCTCTAACTCCTGGGCTTAAGCAATCCTCCTGCCTCGTCCTCCCAAGTAGCTAGAACTACAGACGCGCACCACCATGCTCAGGTAATTTTTAAAAAAATTTTTTATGGAGACAGGGTCTTGCTATGTTGCCCAGGCTGGTCTTGAACTCTTGGCCTCAAGCAATCCTCCCACCTGGGCCTCCCAAAGTCCTGGGATTACAGGCATGAGCCACCATACCTAGCCCATTATTACCATATTGATTTGAAATTTTATTACTCCAAGAAGCTTGCAGCATCTACACAGATATCTTGAAGAGGACAGGGCAAGGAGGGGCTGTCACATCAGTAGTGAGCCAGGGAAACCCTGCAATCTCTTAGAGTGGACAGGTTCCCTGGACCTTTGGCACTGCACTATCCCATTGACATGGTTTTGTTTGCATTTCCAGATTTGGTGACGTAAGTAGGGTGGCAACTTCCTTCTCAGTCATCACTCTCAGGGCTACAGCAGGGCACTCGGAAGACAGGTACTTACAAACAGGGTGCTGTGGAACCACATCAACATCCCATGAGCGATACCTGCCACACAGGTGGGGGCCACTTGAGCCCCTTAATACTCTCTTCTCCCTCCCTGCTGCCCACAGGTGAAGTCTCATAGGTCTCACTACTACAGCAATTCGAAATGGCAGAAGGAAACCCAAAAGAAATCAAACTAATCACCTAGTCTAAAAATTTGACAGGAGAGAATACTGAAAACCTATTGTTTTTATTATTAAAGAAAATAAGCACATATAAATGAAATCCTTTGTATCTCTGTTGACTGAGAGCATGGACAACTAAATGCATTTGTAATATCTCTACTCGTATTGATACTGTTCATTGAAGTCACTGGTATGAGACTAAACGAAAGCATTCTCTGGGCCTACGTACGATGTATCCTTCATGGAGACAGGATGTATTTGAAACTCATATCAATTTGCCAACTCCAAAGTGGCCCTGTGGAACCAAGAGGAGGATAGGAAAAGGAAATTTCCAGATTACCTCATGAGCAGAAAATATTCTTAACAGGCCATTCAACACAAGTATACGACCTTATCCATAGGAATGCAAATGCTTTGATTGGTACCATCATTATCAAGAGAGCAAAGGCAAATAAACCCCTAGAGAAACAGAGATGCTCCCTGCTACGTCTCATTCCAAGGTTCGAGAGCACAAGCAAGCCCTCAACCTGAAAGCCAACAGACATTTAACACACGCTGTGCAGCAATGACTGTCCTTGGGCCTTTTGTGGAAGAAAAAGCAAAGAAACAGAAAGGGAAGATGGATAGGGAAGTTTCTACAATGCCCTGGAGGGAGACACTTTCCTCGTGAAGGTACAGAGAGTTCATAAGTCCTACTGTCACTACTGGGGAAACTTCCCCTTGGGAAGCCACTAATGTCTCTGAGAGTTGCGCTCCTAGCAGAAAGTGCCACAGACTGCTGACACCTGGATAAACAAATGCCAAAATCAGTACACCAACAAAAAGGAACAATCAATTTTAAAACATTTTGTGGAAACCTGGACTTAGTGCTGTACAAAAATCAAAAGACAACCTCTGCCTTTGGAGAGGTTATAGGCTATACACGAGGCACCAGCAAAGCACCATCGAGCTCGACTTCTTTTTCTCTCACTGCCTTTCCTCTCTAGTGGCCTTGCTAATGAAGAGGGAAATCACAGGCACATGGCATTGTGGCTCTGGGAAAAACCCTAAATATTGTCTAGCCCAACCACCTCATTTTAAAGATGAAAACAATTCAGAAATGGGTAAATGACGCACTCAAAGTCACAGAGCTAATGTGAAGTACAAGAAAAACCCCAGACTCCAGACTGCCAATCCCAGGCCATCATTTTCGATTTTAAAGGGAGAAAAATTTTCCCCTAAATGTAGGGTGTACAATATCCATACCCTGGATAACTAAGAATCAAGAGAGTATTACAAGGCCTTTTGCCTCCTACGCGCTGGTTTCATTTCAGTTGCTGTAGCTCACACTTCTGTTTTCATGTGAGAAAGCAGGGCCTTCTGAAAAGGGATGGAGAAGATGAAGACATCAGTCATGTCACTTTAGCCAGGGGAAGGAGACTAGAATAAAATTTCTTACTCTCCTGGTGCTTCCCCCTTCCTGGAAAAGGTGCATTTGGGTTTCAAAGTAAGTATTCTGTATCAATCAACTCAGGAAGAGTAACTAGTGGACGTTGCTTCCAGGGAAGAATGCCGGAAGAAAAAAAAAAAAAATCAAGCTGCGTGGGCAGCCTGAACGAGACTGCAAATGCATGGACTACGCTTGTTTGCCGCCTCCAGCCCTGCCCTTGCCCTCCACCTTTGTCACTGGGCAAGCCATGAGCACTGTCACTAACTTTCTGGTATAGTCTACCTGCTCCAATTTGTCTCCTCACTGTTTTCAGCTTATTTTGAACTAAAAATCCTAATTGGTCACAAAGAGCTAATCTAGGGAGCCAGAATTATGATAATATGATTTCACAGAGTCAAGTAATGGATTTTTGAAGGTAGAATACACCATTTGAATTATTTAATCAGATCTCACTTTTTGAATGAGTAAATGAAAGCTTCAGAGAGATTTAGAACTTAGATATGGATAGACTAGGGCCAGAGCCAAAGTCTCCCAATTCCCAGCACAATGATCTTCCTGTGACCACTTGTGTCATCAGTAGACACCGGACCACTGCAGATGCCAACCCCTGGGACTGTCAGAGTCACACTAGACTTAGATGTGCAATGGCCACAGCAACGTAGCAACTTACAGTCCTAGCCCATCGGCAGCTAAAAAGGCTCAGCAACACAGAATGTGGGCTGGAGAGAAGACAGGGCAGACAAAAGCATAGTTAAATATGCAGGCAAAGAAAAAGATCCAGGACAACCCAAATAACTATGAAGACAGCGCGGACACCAAATGCAGGGGCAGGGTAGCAGGGGGAGAATACACACCATCCAGAAAGCCGGTGAAGAGAATGGCATCAGAGCACAGAAAGAATGGCCAATGGTCACTTCACACGCAAGATTTTGAGAATTAAAAAAACCTTAAATCCTGTTGCTTCCTTTACAATGATGCTTTCCCTAAAAGTTAAGAGGACATACCCAATTCGATTTTTAACCAAGTTGGTGCACAGTTACATCAGACAGTCTTCAGATGTGTTTTCATAAAACTGAGTGCAACACAAGATAAATATCACTTCCCCACTGGCCAAGAATGGGTGGATTTTGATACTTAACACATACTGGGTAGGGCAACCCCGCCCTTGGCCCACAATCTAGCTTCTGCAGATGGATCTCTTAGCCTCTTGCCAGAGCTAGTCCCACAGTTGTGTGGCCCCGAGACCACCCAAGATGACCTGGGTGCCAGGAAGAGACACTGCTGACTCAGGAGATGGGCCCCTCCCACTGTGAGGCCGCCAAGCCAAGACAGGCACAGAACTGAGAGGCGGCATGGGGCCGTGCTGATGTTTTAGACACTTAGTGAGACTGTGGCTCAAATGTAAGTGCTGCATGTTCTCTCTCATGTTAGGAAGTTTCTGGAAATAATCTTGTGTATGCATGGTGGTGGTTGCCTATTTTTGCTCAACCTAGATTTCCCAATAAAATATTTTGTTGCTAAAAATGTTTTTCTCCTTTGAAGAAAAAAACTACTTTCAAAGGACTGGGTTGTAAAATTCACATTGCTTATCAACCCAGGAGCCCCCGAACAACCAGTAAACTCGCCCTGGGTCGGGACAGAACACCGCAGAGGAGGTGCAGACTAAGGCCTACAGTAGTTTATTATTACACAAAACGCTGCCATTCAGGTGGACTTTTTGGTTCCCTCATTATTTTTTTTTTTTCATTATTTTTCAGAATTCTAGAAGAAAATGGTTCCCTCATTTTTAAGCTTTAGAAAATGCTCAGCTATACATTTCCCATGAGGTCAGACAATCAATGGTGAATTTAAAGTCGTAATGGAGGATGGGACACACTAGCTTCCCAAGGGCAAGATGCCAGAAAATGCAAGGCCAAAATCACCTTGCATCAACCTACTCCCCAAGTTTATTCTTCATTACTGTCCGAATCTGTTAGCCATCTCCCCACCTCTGATCCTGAAGCAGCACTTACACATCTGGCAATTAAATAGGTACTGGTCTACTTATTAACAATGTATGCAAGGTAAGTATCTTTGGATTTAGTAAAAAGTGCCAAATCCTGATCAACAGAATCTCCACTTTACATTGTGACTGAAAGAGTCTACAACAGAGATAGCTCCTGCATAGATAGTCATCTACCTGGGCTTCAGCCAGCCTCACCAAATACTGTCTTTTGTAGCTGTGACTCCTGGTATTTTTACATTAAATTGCTTCAACCAGAAGGACATCTTCCATGGGTCTCTAACATTTGGCCCAGCTGATGAGTCCCCCTAGGGACTGGCTGGATACACAAGTTCCCGCTACTAGGGCCATTCATGAGACCTCTGGTTAGCAAGATGCAGACAGAGTTTTTAATTGTCTTTTTGTTTATCTTTTAGCAGCAAAATATTGAAGAAATACAAATGTTTCCCTATTATTCTGTCACACAGAAATGCAGTCTGGTCCTGGGAAAGCCAGCTAAAGTGTCCACACATGATAGATGTGCTCCTCTACTCAACAAGATTTAGATAAAGAGCTTGAGAAAAATGGAAAAAAAAAAAAAAAAAAAAAAAAAAAACCAAACAAACAGGATGGATGAATCCTAGAGAGAATGAGAAGCACAGCAATGCAAACATCTCCCACACAGCCTGGCAAAGGCTCCTCCCCTGCCCCAAAGGGCGAACTGCTTCAAGCTAAAAGAACATTCATTCTCCATTTCTTCTCAAGGTGGCATCTCTATTTCAGCCACTTGCTGCCATGAGACCCTTTGTCTCTCTCCCCCAGTTCAGGTGCTCACAGGTCCCATAACAACGGATCTGAGACCCATAAGTCCTGATCAAACGTGATCAGCTCCGGACGACTACAAAACGAAGTGATGCCAAGGTCAGTGGATGATAGGCAAGACGATTTGATATTCATCCTTTACACCCTGTTACCCTGAAATGGTTTTCACCACATTTAAGTCTCAGTAGTCAACCTGGCATCTCGGCTGAGTTCAGCCTCATTATTCACTTGTATCTTTTCTAAGACGACTGTCTTAAGTTATTTAAAAGGGGAAGCAGAAATTGCCCAATAAGATGATGGATATAGCAAGGTAGAGGAAAAGTAGAAAAGGGAAGACAGTCACTATCTCCTTCCCATTTGAAAAGGGCTTTTAGTCCAGCCCTTCTGCAGTTGAGGAAACTGAAGGATGGAGAGAGGAAGTGACCCTTCCCAGGTCTCACAATCAACAGCAGAGCTGGGCCAGCAGAGAGGCTCAGGGCTTCAGTTCCTGGGGTTTCCTATGCTGAAAAGCAGGGCCTCAGGAAAGGACCAGCTGAATCCACGAAAGGGAGTGGCTTATTGCAGAACATTCTGCACACAAACTACATTGCCCATCCCCTTTTGAATACAGGTTCTTAGGCATACCAGGAATACTTAAGAACAGATGGGACAAAAGACCTCACAGAGAGACCAAAGTGCAAGGATGAGACAGCTACCACTGCTCCTCCTTTGCCGAAGCATAAACAGTTCAGTCTACCTAAACCAGGTAAGAAGAATAAGCCATTGTCCTTTGAGTAATCCAGTAAGATAAACAACCAAAACCCACAGAGCACTCTGTGGGCTATCTATTAATAGTACCTTCACAAGCATTATTTTATTTCACCCTCGCTATAGTCCCATTTTGCAAGTAAAGAAACTGAGGACCAAAGAACTCTTGTCGGGTAAACAGCATGGCTCGAAGTTGAGCCTACATCCTCCAACTCCATATTCAATGCACCTTCTTCTAGACTACCTCCACCCAATGTTACTGTGACAAAAAGCCAAACATAACAGGAGACCACAGAGCTGACTGAACCACACCCCTCAGGCCAGCTAAACAAGGACTAAAATCCTTGCTGGAACCCAACACAGGCTCTGCCTTCCCAGAACTTCAGGATTGGGGGTTTCAGAGCAGGTTCAGCCCAGCCCTCTGCTGAGAACCAAGCCCTTCACTCCCCCGCAGGGACTCTGGGTTAACTGCATGACCCACAACAGTGTGGCTGGAGCTGGACCTGTCAGGCGCATTTGGCTCTTGGTGACACGACCCAGCTGTGCAGGCGGTTCCTGTCCAGGGAGCTCCTGAACATTCCAAACGCTGTGCTTCGGAGCTGCAGGCAGGGACTGAGCTGGCAAACCTGATGGAACTTTCCATACCATGTTTGTACTTTTGCACCAATAAGGCCCTTTCAAATCCAGTCCCAAATTGCTGCACAGACTATGCCTTGCAAGAGTAGGTTAGAAATGGCCAATGGAAGTTCCTTCCTGGGAGTGGAATCAAAGGAACTTCAAGTTGAATTTTTACCGTCGGCTGGCTCCATATTCCTTTCGTAGTATTTTTGAAAACTAGATCAAAATTAAATTTAGAAGCTATAAGGAATATAGCCTACACTGACAATCACGGAAGCAAAAAGAAACTGACATTAGATGATGTAAACTAATCACCCAAGAAAATTATTTTAAATTAAACAAAAGCTTCAGAAACACTGATCTAGACACGAGACCTTTATAAAGTATAACAAGGTAAAGAAACTTAATTACAAACTATGTGACATTTCCCCGATCATAACAGAAAAAACGGAGCGATTTTTAAGGAGCAAAAAGTATGTTTAGTACTTACTGTGTTAGGCATTTTCACATATTTTTTACCTCATTTATTCATGCAAAGAAGACATTACCCACAAGTGATCGACCAGGAAATAGATACTCGGAGCAGCTTTCACAGCTACTCCTGGAGCATAAAGACACAAGGGGCAAAGCTAGACATACAGATGAGCCCTATAAAAGCAACGACTAATGCCCAGCAAAGGTGACCTGCATCTAGGAAAAGAACACGGACACAGTGACAATTCCTTTTTACTTCCATGAGCCATGTGCACATAGTGCCGCTCTCCATGCTCAAAGATGATGAAACTGACACCTCATCAACAAGACATGAGCACAGAGATGTTTTCACAAAGTGTTGATGGAATTGCTCTAATCTACCATTTTTCTCTCCCAGCCCTACTCACCACCGAGGGCTTCATTTGAGAGGGACCAAATAGGAGATGTGGAACAGAGGTGTTCCCTGGAATCTTGCCGCAAAGAAGCCCCAGCACGTTTACAGCGGGAGCACACATACGATTGCAAATTCATTATCACCTTCTCTAACATCTAAGTCCTCTCACAAGCCTGACATAAGAAAGCATGATTTAAACATAATAGCAGCCATTGATCATTAATGTTTATTAAGCTTTTATTAGAGTAGAAGAAACTGTGGTAGTACTTCCCATGCACTGCACCCTGGTCAATTCCTAAACCCACCAGCCCCGTGTCAGAGACTGTCATCTGTTTCACATGGGAAGAAGCTGAGCTTCAGGGGTGGTTAAGAAATTTACTAGAGGTCAAACTGTAAGAAGAGAGGTAAAACTTAAACTTACAGGCCTATGACTCCCAAGTCCACACTCATAACCACTCTGCTTATGCATCTCACGTAAGTGTTTCACCTCCTTTTTTCTCCCCCAAGTATTCTTTGTACTTTATTATTAAAGCTATGAAACAAAATGTCCAAATAGGAGTCACAATTGTTATACCGATGGGCTAGCAAGACAAATAGCATTGTCAAATACTGGAAATATGAACTTAAAATCTATGATCAAGGCCAGAAACGCCAACCTAACCAATATATGCACACAAGCACACATGTTAAAACTGGCTGACTACCCTGGAAGTTCCCACTGGGGTTCCCATTGGGTCATGGGTGGTCATGAATAATTTAATCCCAGCCATCAAGGGAATGGACATAGTATCAATGGACTAGGCTTGCGCCCCCTTCTGTAACATCACTGACCTCCCTTATACCCTGTACTTGTCTGTGCCTTGAACATGAAAAGAGAGAGACTTTCCCAGGGATAGAAACCATGGGGCTGAAATTCCCTCGGCTCAAGAAAAAAACTCCCCACGCCTTTTTTCATTAGAGAACTGGCTTGTCTTTAAAATTTAAAATCTGATGCTGAATTCTAAGACAAATCATCTTTCCCATACTAACAGCATAGCCAACTTTCAGAGCAGCGATAGATACACTGAAATAAGAATGACAGCCTTATGCAGTAGTCAGAATGGACCCTGCTAAATGACCAAGCTCAAATTGGTGACATTCCAATGCCTGGATGAAGTTTCACAAAGGCTGGCTGAGAGTACACACACCGTCTAGGAACACCAAGCTATGCCTAATCATCTCAAAGAGCAGCACAACTCCATAAAGGGAAAAATCTCATTTTGACCAAACATTACAGACCTTGTAATAAATATACCCTTTTCATTTTTGTTACGCTTATTTAGGAAATAATATACACAAATCATATTCCTAAGTTTCTCCCTAAGATCTCCTTACAATGTTTTTATTTGAAATAAAATATTTCCAAATCCAAGGAACTTTCTGTAACTATGGTTATACATAATCCAGCACTGCCTAAGACCAGACAAAGACAATAAAACAAATTCCAGTTACCTCCGTCAGCAAACAGTCTGCCCATAATTTTGCCACGAACACGAAGAGCACTCTCCCGTTCCATCTGCTCAGCAAACTTTCATCTCCTGCAAAGACTCTATTAATGTACTTCTAAAGCTGCCTCTGTGGCGAGTACAAACTGCTACACAGCGACTTCGCAGTGACATTCTCCCAGAATGCCACTGGATCCCTCAGGGGCTCAGGGATGAGAACTTGAAAGAAGTTGAAGGAGGACGTCCCCCTCTTCCCAGCCTCCCCTCTCAACACAGCTTCCCTCCAAGAGACCTGCTTCAAAAGTCCAGACCCTATGAAGTCACACATGACTTCACAAACCTCCCGCTTAACTCTTTCAACACCAGACGGCAGGCTGGCAGCAGGGAAAAAAGGCAACTGTCTAAGGGTATTTGGAGTGGTCGCTGTTTAAGGGAAAAAAAGATATTTGTCCAACACCACTAGGAAAAAAAAATAAATAAAAAAGTAACTTCAGCATTGTTTTTCTTAATGGCACTAGGGTTTTTGAAGAACTATTTGAAAGACCATAATTTCCTACAGCAAACTTATTCTGGCTTTAAAGCAGTGACCAAAATAGCCAACAAAATATATCTAATTTGTTCATATTATGTAAAATTCAGCTCTGTTAAATTCACATAATCTTATGGGATCTGCGCTGTTCTGTTTTCATTTCTAGTTTTGTTTCTGCTTTTCTGCTATCGTGGATGTGAAAATATTTATTGTCCTGTTGTTCAAAACCTGTTTCAGACAGCCAGCAGCGGCCAGGCAACATTCACAGCTGTCGGACAGGGGCAAGGACTACCCCAGAGCATCTGAGAACCCGGGACAGCAGGAGCAGGACAGCCAGACCTAACCAATGGATGGCAGAGTCCACATCAGCCCCTCCAGGGAAGAACAAACAGGGGCTCTGCTTCCCTTGTTTGCGTTTCCACGCTTTGCCTCCCAGCTCTTGCTATTGTTGTTGGGACTCGGGGATTATGAGGATCAAGAAGTAAAAGAACTACAATTTACTTTCTAAACACAAATAGATAAAATTATATACACTCAAAGAAAATGTAATATGTCCTTTCAAGAATGCCCTGGTTCACCAGAAAGTGATTACACTTACCATACAGCAATTTTATGGCTAAAAATATACTCTCTAGAGAGAGAAACTCTCTAGAGAAACTCTCTGGACTGCTTTTACGTGCATAAGAAGCCACATGTAAGAATATGCGCACATTGCCATGCTGTTTGAGACAAATAATATAAGACACACCCAAAACTCTCATAAATAGAAAAATGGAATGAAAATAAGTTACAGTAAACTCATATAATGAATACTGTACAACAAACTGATATACTAGGGCTTTGGGTTCATAAAAATGACTTTCAAATATTGAGAAAAAAGCTTTACAAAAGCAAACAAGAAAATGGCATTTATATGAAGCTCAAAAACACATGAAACAACACTATATAAGGTTTATGGACGCACACCTCTGTGAGAATGATAAATGTCAGTAGGTCTCGGTTACCTAGACCTAGGGAAGGGAAGAGTGGGACCAGGGAGATAGAAACAGGAGTTCGAGATTCATCTGAAGTGTTTTACTTCTTAATGAGATGGTGAGATCACAGGGGTTTATTATTTTCTGCACTTTTTGGTATGTCTAAAATGTCATTGAAGTTTTAAAACATCAACCGCATACTAGCTACTACCTCTTCAAGCACAACACCTGTTCAGTCTGTAAGATTAACAGAACAGCAGGCAAAGAGGTTAATAATTCCCTTAACTCCCAAGTCTCAATTCCTCAAAGCCAAGCAGCTGCTCCTAATTCTGCCACGGTTTGTCTCCTTCAATCTGGAAAGTCACCCTGCCCCATGGCCCCCACGACCCTTTCCACATAACCCACCTCATCCTTCACAGCCCACCTCAAAACACAACACTCCCTCCAGGACACCCCAAGCCGAAAGTGGCCCAGCCTTGGAAACGGCAGCCTGGTTCTACAGGCGCCGTAGTAGAGTTATTTCTGCCATTATCTGATCTTCCTCCTCGTCGGGAGACACCTTCATTTCTAGTACAGAGCAGCTGCTCATTAAGTTCTTTATTCAACAAAAACTGAGTGTTCAATATATGCTGGCCACTGTGCCAGAGGTTCTCCGAGTCCCAACACAGCAGACCTGAGAAGTCCACAGCCTGAAAGGAGGGACAGGCCTGTAGCTAAGCACAGTATTCTGTGCTAAATCAGAAAATAGTTGCTAAATATGAGCAATAAACTTTTACAGTTTTGTTTCACAGTAATAATCATTCAGTATCTTATTTTCTCTATACTAAAGATATAATATTACGTACTCTTGGCAAGACAGTGTCACCTTGTTTGTGTTGGGGTGAGGCTTCTAAATAGAGTAATTATAAAGACAAACTATTATTAAAACTCCTTACCTTCAAGTAATCGAAGCCTCTTAGAATTATTATCATAGATACACAACATCTTAAGTCCATTCATACCAGGTGACTTTGAAGAAGTTTTAATGAAAATAGTTCAGGCACTGTTATTACTGATAATAATAGCCAACATTTATTGAGTATTCGTTAAGTGCTGGTAAATTATTATCCCTTTTCCCAGATAAGGAATTTGAGGTTGAAAGAGAGACTTCACTAAAATTTCAAGGAAAGCGGTGTGACCTAGGAACCCACACTGTTCATCACTAAATCACACTGTTTCCTAGCAGGAAAATCAACCAACCTCTATATTTCTAAAGGAGGGAGCACCCCGTCACTATTACACCAATGCTGACAAAAAAAATAATTTCCAGATTCACATTTCCATATCAACAGGTCATGGTTACCCTGACTCAGGGAAGGAAAGAGAGGAACAGGACCAAGAAGGCATCAACAGGAGTTCAAGTTAAGAGGGCAACACTCACTTTCACAAACCTCCATTAGAAGAATTCTCCCCACGACGAGCAAAGCGACCTCTGACAAGCCTGCACCCGCTGAGAAGTGAGACTGCGTCTTCCTCAGCTTTGTATTCTGCCTCTAATCAGGCTCCAGCACGTGCTTCTCAAACTTAACCGTGCTTACGAATCACCTGTGTATGCTGCTAGTCTGAGGGCCACACCTGGAGTAGTAAGGGGTTGACAACCTAGGCCACACATCAGAATCACCTGAGAAGCCTTTAAAGCTATCACTGTGCCCGTGCCACCCTAGACCAATAATAGAATCAGAATCTCCAAGTGAACGCTGCTGAATGGCAAGATGGTGAGTTAAAAAAAAAAAAAAAAAAAAATCAGGAAATCTCAGTAGTTCAGTGTGTGTGATTGATAAGGCTTTCCTTTCATAATTTTAGATTCAGAGACCAGAGACCTGCAAATGAAGGTTTAGGCACTGGCATATGAAATAGCATATAAAGTGTGGTAATTATAAAGGCAAAGTATTTAGTTAACATTGGTTTAAAGTTTAATGTTAATCCTCAGTAGCATTCATAAGAAAGATTATATTCAACTTCCTTTACCTGTCTCCAGTACTGAATATGAAGGCTCTGGTAGGAGCTGAGCCGCTTCAATATACAGGCATACCTCAGAGATATTGCAGGTTGGGTTGGAGACCACTGCAATAAAGTGAATATTCAATAGACAAAGTCATGAATTTTTTGGTTTCCCAGTGCACATAAGTTATGCTTATACTATTCTGTATGTAGTCTATTAAATGTGAAATAGCATTATATCTTAAGAAACAATGTAGATACCTTGATTTTTAAAAATTGTGTTGCTAAAAAATGCTAACATCATCTGAGCCTTCAGGGAGTCACGTTTTGCTGGTGTAAGGTCTTGGCTCAGTGTTAACAGCTGCTGACTGATCAAAGCTGTGGTTGCTGAAGGCTGAGGTGGTTGTGGCAATTGCTGAAAATAAGACAACGAAGTTCACCGCATCGACTGACTCTTCCTTTCACCAAAGATTTCTTTGTAGCATGCGATGCTGTTAGATAGTATTTTACCCAAAGTAGAATTTCTTTCAAAGTTGGAGTCAATCCTCTCAAACCTGCTGCTGCTGCTTTATCAACTAAGTTTATGGAATAGTCCAAATCCTTTGATGTCATCAACAATATTCACAGCATCTTTACAAGGAGTAGATCCCATCTCAAGAAACCACTTTCTTTGCTCATCATTCATAAGAAGCAACTCCTCATCTGTTCAAGTTTTATCGTGAGATTGCAGCAATTCAGTCACATCTTCAGGTGCCACTTCTAGTTCTCTTACTGTTTCTACTACATCTGCTGTTACCTCCTACACCGAAGTCCTGAACCCCTTTAAAGTCATCCATGAGGGTTAGAATCACCTTCCTCCAAACTCCTGTTCATGTTGAAATATTGACCTCTTCCAATGAATAACAAATGTTCTTAATGGTACTGAGAATGGAGAATTCTTTCCAGAAGATTTTCAGTTTATTTTGCCAGCTTCACCAGAAAAATTACTATTTATGGCACTCATATAGCCTTATAAAATGTATTTCTTAAATAATAAGACTTGAAAGCCAAAATGACTCCTTGATTCATGGGCCACAGAATGGATGCTAAATTAGCAGGGATGAAAACAACATTCATCTCCTTGTACATCTCCATCGGAGCTCTTGGTGACTAGGTACATGTCAATGAGCAGTAATATTTTCAAAGAAATATTTTTTTCTGAGCAGTAGGTCTCAATAGTGGGCTTAAAATATTCAGTAAACCATGCTGTCAACAGATGTGCTGTCATCCAGGCTTTGTTGTTCCATTTACAGAGCACAGGCAGAGTAGATTTGGCATAATTCTAAAGGACGCTAGGATTTTCAGAATGGTAAACAAGCATTGGTTTCAACTTTAAAGTCACCAGCTGCATTAGCGCCTAATAAGAAGAGTCAGCCTGACCTTTGAAGCCAGGCATTCCGTTCTGTCTAGCTACAAAAGTCCTAGATGGCATCTTCTCCATCAATTATCTTAACTAGATCTTCTGGATAATTTACTACAGCATTTCCATCAGCTCTTGCTGCTTTACCTTGCATTTTTACGTTATAGAGATGGCCTCTTAAACTTCATCAACAAAACTCTGCTAACTTCAAACTTTTCTTCTGCAGCTTCCTCACCTCTTGCAACCTTCACAGAATTGGAGAGATTTGGGGCCTTGATCTGGATTAGCTTTTGTCTTAAGAGAATGTTGTGGCTGGTTTGATCTTCTACCCAAACCATTAAAACTTACTCCATATCAGCAATAAGGCTGTTTCTCTTTCTTATCATTCTTGTGTTTACTGGAGTAGCACTTTTAATTTCCTTCAAGAACTTTACCTTTGCTAGGCACAGGCCTAGCTTTCAGCCTATCTCAGCCTTTAATAGGCCTTCCTCAGTAAGCTTAATCATTTCTGGCTTTTGATTTAAACTGAGAGACATGCAACTCTCCCTTTCTTATGAACACTTAAAAGCCATTGTAGGGTTATTAATTGGTCTGAGTTCAATATTGTTGTGTCTCAGGGAATAGGGAGGCCAGAGGGGAGGGGGGGGAAGAGAGAGAGAGAGAGAGAGAGAGAGAGAGAGAAGGCGGCAGCCGTCACTTAGTGGAGCAGTAAGAATACACACCATATTTATCAACTAAGTTCACTATTTTATATGGGCACATGATGCTCCAAAACAATTACAATAATAACATCAAAGATCACTGATCACAGATCACCATAACAGATATAGTAATAATGAGAATGTTTGAAATACTGTGAGAATTACCAAAATGTGACCCAGAGACACTAAATGAGCACATGCTATTGGAAAACTGGTGCCAGTAGACTTGCTCAATGCAGGGTTGCCAAAAACCTTCAGTTTTGTTTTTTTTTTTTAAATGCAGTATCTACAGAGAGCAATAAAGCAAAGTATGCCTTGTAGGCTGTATTTGCATTTACAGAGAGTTTATGAAATAAAAAATCAAAAAGAACAAGATTAAAGCACAGGAAATGTTCCCATGTTGGATTCAAGTACATTTACACTCCTACATAAAATACCTTCAGAGAACTATTTATTTGGGAAAGGTCTATGTCTTTTTTCCTCCCCAAACCAAGACTCAATGGATAATACCCAGTGTTGCAATGATGTTAAGTGACCTCTGCTGAGATGAATGTTTTTGTTTCGTTTAAAAGTTTGCACTGAAATATGAATAAAAAGATTACTATATCAATTAGAATTAAATTGAAGTATTAAATTAAAATATGAACCATCATTCCAGTTTTATTTAGAGCTGTGATTCTCCTTACATTCATTTATGCCTCCAATATCCTTTATCACTTGAAGTCATGTGTGATCAAAGATCATCCAAGTAGCCGGCACCCCAATGTGTGCTTCACACCCATATCCACCAATACGTAGGCGATGAATGTTTGTTTGTTTGAAGGTTTAAACCACAGAATTAGTATGTCTGGGAACAGCTATTTCAAATCCAGGACCATTTCCTGAAGCCATCACCACTTTTTATAAGAGGCACCGAAGAGACAGGGAGAGCACAAGAGCAGCAGAGCCAGGGCCATCTGAAGAGCACTGAAAGAACGACCAGTCACCAGAGCACTTGGCTTCCACGCTGGGCTCCCTGACGATCAACCCACTGCCGGAGAGGGCAGGCAAGCACAGAAGAGCTGCCAGGAAACTGACCTTACAGGGCACATTTTTCACAAAGATGGAACTAGAAGGACACAGAGAAGCACCAAAGTGCTCCTCTGCGCGTGAGCACCTCACAAGCCCATCTTGAGCCAGCTCCTTGTCCCCAAGAGCTTTCTCACTCCCACAGCTGCAAGGCTCACCCCTGACAGAGCGACTCCAAAGTCTCTCCAGCAACCTTCAATGGCACATTCCCACCAGCCCTGCATGAATGATCCTCACTGTCCCCAAATCCAACCTCTTTAAAACTGACCCCACAGCTGCTCTTCTGCCAACCCTGCTTCTCTCTCCAACTCAGGTGGCTGTTTCCTGTCTCGGTAAGCTATCCCCACTTCAGATCTCACAGTCACTTTGACGTGGCCCCACATGTCCTACAATCAAACATTCCCAAAATCCTTGCATCTTTCTTTTTTTTTTTTTTAACCAGGCTTTTTCTTATCTATTTTCTTAACTATTCCTTAGACGACTGCTCAGACTATTTGCAAAACCCATGATAGCTTAAAAATAAGTATTCACAAACTAGAACTTAGCAAACTCTTACAACAAAGGGGCAAACTGGTTGGTAAGGTTATTTCCATTTTAGCAATGAGGAATGAAGAGAGGTCCACAAATGAAACCACCTGCCTGAGATCAAGCTGCCAGGAAAGAGGATGACTTCACCTGTTGTCTTTCATCTCAAATCTCCATATTAATTCCACCCTACCACGGTGCATTGCACCTTATAAAAAGAAAGTGATGTCTAAGGAAGTCTTGTAATGAGTGTCTCAGGAGGCTTAGGGCTGGAAAGACCGGGTGCTGGCAGCTCAGAGGCTGCTATGGGGCTTCAGCACACGGCCAAGTGGCTTGACAACCTTTCTTCAGGTTACTACTGTTGTCGGTATTGACTTTCATTTCACGATCTCCTGCTATGTACAGACATTGTCAGGACCCTTGATTTTTGTTTCATTTCATTGATCTCATTTGCTCCTCTCCTTCCCTTACAAGATAGGTATTTATTAATTCCATGTTACACTTGGAAAGGTTCCCAGATTTTATGTATTTACTCACGATTACACACCTAGAAGTCAAAACCAGGTATGACTGGCTCTGAAACCAAGCAGAGCCCCACCCCTCATCGCTGAGCAGAAGTTCCTTTGTGGTAGGAAAAAAAAAACCCAATTCACCATCACAACTATTTTAAGGAAGTCAGAAAGAGAAAAAACTGAGAACCTCTTTCTCTATGGGACAGATTTTAAAATGCAAAAGGATTAAAGAGGTCACTAAAGCAACAGCAACCCACTAATGAACCTGAGGCAGCAGGGCTTCCTGCAGCTAATGACAGAAGAAAAGCTGGCGGCTTCATGGGCCTCTAAAGACAATTTCACAAGATCAAAAATATTTTTCTCTGTCCCCATCCATCACATTATTTTAATTTCTTCTGTTAATATTTATACACTATATTAAAATGACTTCAGGTTTAAATTGTGATGTCAGAAAAATTGTTGAAACAGCACTTCAACAAATTTCTGTATTCCTCTTATTTCATGGGACTCCTTCCTAAAGCAGAAAGACACTAAGGAAAGAGAAAAACTGAGGAAGACAGAGGTTAGTCTCAAAACACCAGCGTTCCATTTGAGAAGGGGAGGAACAAAAAAAAAAAAAACAAAACACAAGAGGAAGGCAGACAACCACAAATATCAAATTCAGAGTGGGCTGAAGACAGACTGTAGCACTCTCCTCAGGCACATGAGCTGCACACAGATGGAATCCACCCCTCCTGCCGTACTCCTCAGTATCCCAAGCAACATCTGAAAGAATAACTAGGAAGCGGAGATATAAAATAGATCTATTCCACCAAAAAGCTTATTTTCAAAAGCAGTTTCATATATTTCAGAGAATCAAAAGAGAAGTTCCTGCGACATCCCTGTCTTTGCTCTCTCTCTTCTCCTCCTGTCCAAACCAAGCTCAATGGAAATGGACAATATGCAGCTCTGTTAACGGTCACAGTGACAGCATATTTGCGCCTTAAGAACTTACTGATTGGAGCTGTGGTCATCGGCTGGTAGACCAGCGAGGGAGAAGCACCCAGACACAAAGGAACCCATTGGAACATGTATAACTGTAAGTCTCTAATTATCCTTTCTAATTTTGGAACCATGTGACTGGACTTCACACAGCACCGCTGACCCCCTGTCAGCCCGAGTGCTGTGTAGCTGGACCACATAGGGAGGGGATCCTACTCCTTGCCCCTGCATTAAAATATTGTGTTACGTTTGCAGGCTGAGCTATTTCCTGGCTGACTTGTGGCTCCCTAGTCAGAGCACCTGGGAGAACTTAACTATTCCTGTCTAGAATTATTCCAGGATTTTAAGTGTCTTTTTTACCTTATAAAGAGTGATTTACTTGATATCACAAAGGTATATAATACTTTTAAAGACAAATAGACAAGTACTCAAAAAATGTCTTTCCCAGCCTGATACTAGAATATTACAGATTTGCAAAATTTTCTTCTCTGACTCGAGAGGAGATAGTAACAGGGAAAAACACTGTCCCTCTGGCCACCAAAGCATGGCAAAGTCCAAGACAGGAAGGTGCTCCTGAGAGAGGGACTGAGATTTGCTAGAATGTCACAATAGCCTAATCACCTTTCCTGACCACGTCCACGTTTCTTTAAAGAAGCAATGCAACAGAGACTGTCATCCTGTGTTCAAAAGAAATCACTGTCAAATACCGCCACTGAAATAATCTTTAAGGGCAAAACAAAGATACATAATGAAATAGAATAGGATTTAAAAACATACCTAGGCAATACCAAAACTAATACATTTTTGTTTTGTTTAAGACATTTGGTCCTAGTCTATTGAAATCATTATCACTCATACAGATAATTTCAGGGTCCAACTCAGCATAATTCAGGTGCTGGGTGTGTCACTTACCACCTGTGTGACCTTAAGCAAGTTATTAACCTCTCTGTGCCTCAGTTTCCTTACCTGGAAAATTAGAACATTAATAGTTCCTTTTTTTCTCCTAGCTTATTATGAGAATTAAGTACCATGTGTATACTAAATAAATACAACTAGGAACTACATATGATATAAAATTATGTTTAGAGACTCACTAAAGTGATCTTATAATATTTTCTGCAAGCTGACAACATTTTATACATGAAAATCAATACTTAATTTCCTTGGTTCCTGTCTACTGAATATCAAAGAAGCATTATTAGGGGAGAGCTCACTAGTCCTGACCCCTTTCTCTCATGCCTTCCTCAGAGCTCACTGTATCCAATATGGTGAGACCCCCGGCCCACTACCAAGCAAACAGGAGAGGCCAGTGATCACAGATGGAATGCTAGGAATGTGTGCTTGTTTTGTTTATCATTTTTCTTTTATAAATATCATATTTCTTAATAAAATCGGAGAATTTTTTTTTTTCCTTGAACTCTAACACTTTGGCCCTCGGCGCTTGGCTGAGGGACAGGCTCAATACCTCTGTGTCTGCTTCCTTACCTCTGCAGAGGGATGTTTTAATGCAGAAGAAATTTTAAAAGGCTGCTCATTGATTGCTTTAAAAATTTATGGGAAACATGTTTATTATTGACTTGGCAAATTTTCCCTCAAATTGAACACATATACCACCACCATCAATAACAACGACCAGCTTTACATTTAGAACTTGGTTTCTTGGAAACAAACCAACTCAGACTCCTGGCTCTACAGATACATGGCATAAGAGAAATTAGATCAAAAGAAAGAATAATAGTTTAAGAGGCCAGGCAGCCCAGAATAGTGAATGAATCTGGCCTAGGAGGCAGACAACTTGAATCCTAGTGTCACTAGAAAGTCACGTGGCTTTGGGTGATTCACCCCACCAAACTGGAATACAGATTCTTTATTATAAAATAAAGTTATCTGAGGTCCCCTTCAAGCAGTAAAATGTCATCATTCTCCCACAATACTATTAATAATCCAATGCTGACACAATTCCTCTATGGTTGCAACTTCTCCAAAGCACCAAAGAAGGCAGAAGAAGGTAAAGAAAAACATGAAAGTCTTCCAGTTCCTTTAAAATTTCTTAGGACCATTAAAACTGCCCTATTTTTTAAACCCTGAATAGACAATATTTCACAAAATAAAACTTTCTCCACCTATAACCACTTGTTATCTTATGCCAACTCAAAAAACGCACAATAGGGGGTCCCATCAAACTGGTCTGTCCAAGTCACTGGCAGTGCTCAGGGAAGGGTGGGATGAGCACCAGGCAGGCATCATGCAGGGGGAGCACCAGAGCTGGGGTGGGGCAGCCTGGCTCATCTCCAAGACGCTCTCATTCAGTACCAGAATTTGGTTTTTACCACTAGGCAAGATCTCGTGGTGTGACAATGCAGGTGACACAGGTGAAACCTTATCTCGAGATGGCCTGAAGGATACCACTGTCTAAATCTGAGATGCTAAAATATTACAACCTACTCCAATACTCTCTCTTAACTATTTATCTCTGTCCAGATTCATGACTGACATCCATGCAGGCCCAAATGATGGCTAGTTCCTGTCCTAAGTGCACAAGTAATAAAGCTTTCAGCTGATTCCACCACTGATGTTCTTGTCTTGACATTTACATACCCACCCCGTGGCTTCTGCAGTAAAGCCTCAGGCCAAAACACTCAGCTCCCCAACCTATGTTTGGTCTATAATATAAACAACTTCCACTCACCCCCAGAAAGTTGAGTTGCAATTTCAATGATATTATCTGCCTATCTGTCCTATAGCATTTTACCATGATTTACAGTCTTCAGAGATGGTGAAGCAGGAGGACTGAAGTGGTGCCCTCCACTGAGCTATACCCGCTCCCAGGGACACTCTCCTCTCAGAGACACTCCGATCTCAGAGACACCCTCCCTCTCAGAGATACAGGATGTCTAAATGTGGACTTATCAGCCAACCAATTCAGATTCACACATTTACTCAAGCTCATGCTTTGTACCAGGCACTGTGCTAGGTGTTTTAATCTATAGTAATCCTTTAGATTTCACGGCCACACCACACAGTGGATTACCATTAACCCCATTTCACAAATAAAGCAGGTTTCAGAGGAGAAGAAGTGGCTTGAATAAGTAATTCAGACCAACAGTCTTGTGCTTCTGACACCTTGTTCTTTTCATTATCTCCCTGTGACCCAGTAAGACAACCAATATCCACAATCCATTTCACATGGAAATGCACAGCTACAATGTTACATTGTGCCTGTCTTGAATTTGCTCATCCAATGAGCTATAAACCTATAAACTCATTACACAAAATGCTTAACACAGGGCAGACTGCTCAGAAACAGAGGTTCATTGCAAACCTGTAATACAAATACTGACTTTTAACAAAAGCACTGATGTTATTTCATGACAGCTTTAAAATGGTCTATCACCACGTAACCTTTCCCCCATCCCTACCTCCACATTCACCCAGAAAAATACAGGGTGTCCCAAAAGTTGCCATACATAGGGAAAAATGGGAAATTATAGATAATTGTACCTTTATTTAAAACAAAGTGACTTTTGGGACACCCTATACATCAAAACTAAATCTGCAAAATCATTACAAAGTTTAGCATTCTCTGCCAACCAATGGAGATGCTAAAAGACAGGCAGATGCCCTGAGGATGACAAGAAAGAAGAAATGAAATGCTGGATAATTCATAAATAGACACGAAATCCCCAAATGACAGGTGTGGTGCATGTAACCCACATAATTTGTCATTTGATCTCCTAGACTAAAATCATAACATTGAGAGAGAAAATGAATACTTATGGCCTTGACCAAGGAATCAGCTCTCTCAAGCATCCGTATAACCAGATGCTTCTCCTACCACTTCAAGAACAAGAGGATGGCCAGAGAGAACAGGACCCCTCAGAGCAAAGGGCTGGAAAAGACTTTGCTGACCACCTAATCCAACACCCTTGATTTACAATTAAGTAATCTCTGGGCTAATCAAACAACTTGCTCCAAGTCATCAACCAACATCAGTGCCAGACTAAAGCCACGATCTCTGTGTTCTTTCCAGAGCACCACGTCACTGCCATCAAAGCTGAATCATCAGCGCTAATACCTAACGTTGGCCACAAATATTTTCTCAGTCTGCAATTTACATATGGTAATCCACGAAATCCCACAGAATAAAATGACCACGGCTTGCCAACTGGTAAACGAAGGTGTATCCTGTCTGCCCCTAAAACCCAAATTACTTTTTACTCGCATCATGTGCTATATCTACAGAAACTGGCCAAATGCTTTTAAAATATATTCCATATTCAGATTTCCCAGAGAATGCCACAAAAACTACCACCATGAAAGTAATGACTATGGGACTAGTACCTTCCCCAGAAAGCAATCTCCGGGGTGCCTCTCGTGTAGATGGAGTCGCTGGGATCGTTCAGCCCGTTGGTGGCCCCGCTGGAATATCCCATCACTATTCCGCCATCTGCTGAGACACTCAGGACATCCTGCTGTCCTCCCCCCAATGGCCTCTCCAAGAACTGACCGCCTTCTTTAATGCGCTGCTGAATCATTGGAGTGAGGGGCATTTCGAAGCTAAAGTAGCTATCAGGCTCTGAGTACAATGTCTCCAATGACTCTGCACTGTAGTACAAAGAAGTGTTGTCCAGAATGGTTTCAAACTGGGAGCTGTACACATCAGTGGAGTCCTCCGTGTATCCGGGCCCAAGGGTGTCTTCATCTTCTCCCCTAAGGTGCTCCTCTTGCTCAACGATCCTGGAAAGTAAATAACAGTGCAGAATTTCAATATTAGGTTAATCTATTCCTTTTGTATTTTCTCCTTTAACCATACAAAAAGGACAACATTCTGTAAATCTAACTTTTATATTCACTGAGCTTCTATCTTGACATATTTTGGAAAGAAAATATGAAACATACCTAGGTTGAAAAAATTCTTAGCATACGTGTGGCTACTACACTATAAATAATTTAATAAAGTTTCCAACTAGTTTCCTAGTGTGTGAATACATCTAATCCAATGCATATTTGAATAAAATATTAAATTCTCCTTTTAGTTGACTATATTGTGCAAATTCAGATTACAACAGAAGCAGATAAATATATCGTATAAACTTGATTCAGTAAATTTTGCAGGAAAAATACACTAAACTTTCACCAGTCTATTAATACTTTCTGATTTAAACAAGACCAAATGCCTTCAAGAAGATGACTACATCAGAATCCAAGGGCTGCCCTCTGCTGACAAGCAGGCAGTACTGCAGACAGATTTCAAGTCCAAGATTACACAGCCAATGAATGACCTAAAAAAAGCCAACAGATATGTTTATTGCAAGGCTAACCAACCCCATAAGAAACCAGAAACAACTTATGAGTTAATATATAGAGGTGGAGCATGAATTTTGGCACACAAATATGAAAAATTAATATGCAGCATGTTCTTCAAATATTAAAAATGAACATGAGGGTTGGGAATGGTGGCTCACAACTGTAATCCCAGCATTTTGGGAGGCCAAGGAAGGAGGGTTGCTTGAGCCCAGGGGTTTGAGACCAGCCTGGACAATATAGCAAGACCTCAACTCTACAAAAATTTAAAAAATTAGCTGGGTGTGGTGGTACACGGCTGTAGTCCTAGCTACTCAGCAGGCTGAGGTGGGAGGATTGTTTAAGGCCAGGAGTTCAAGGCTGCAGTGAGCTATGACTGTGCCACTTTTCTCCAGCGTGGGCAACAGAACGAGACTCAGTCTCTAAATTCTCTTAAAAAAAAATTAGGACAATTAAGCAAAATTTAATAATTAGGCGATAGATCAGTGGTAAGACCAAGAAGTCAAGAGTTAGGAAAAACTGGAGGTGAATTTTGCCTGTGCCAATTACTAGCCATGTCACTGGAGGCAACTTAACTTAACTTCTCGGAGCCTCTGATTCTTATAAACACGAATAAAATAGAAATAGGAATTACCTATTAAGTATGTCCTAAGTAACCCATGTTGTTGGGTATTACCAGAATTCACATTCAACAATGCAGCTGTCTTTGTTGTTTTTAAATTATTGAAGGTCCGTCATGTACCAAATACTATGTTGCTAATGGCTTCCCACTGCACTTGGAATAGAAGAGTCGCTCCTAGGATGATGCTACTCCCTGCCTCTCCCACCTCTCCACACTCACTCACCCCACTCTCCCCTGCTCTCTACGCACCAACCACAATGGTGAAGCTTCAACTCTTCAAACCTGATATAAGGTCTTTGCCTCACACAACTCTAGGAAGCTACACTTTAGTCAAGGCACCCAGCAGCCTCCTTTGAACACACTGTTCCCTCTGCCTGGAACATTCCTCCCTCCCATTCTCTGCCTGGCTAACTCCTATTCCTCAAGTCCCAGCTCAATTTCTATTTCCACAGAAAGGCCTTTACCAAACCATCAAACAAATTAAGTAGCCTCTCCCCTCGATTCAATTATTCTTTCTAGTTGCTCTCAGGTTCTTTTCCTTTGCGGAACCCAGCATGGTTTGTGATCCCATACTTACCAATGTGCTTATGTGATTACTGTTTCTCTTCAGCAGTGACTTCCATGAGGACAGTGACACGGACCTTATCTATTTTGAACATCCCTTTATTCCCAACATCTCACAGTGTCAAGGACATAGCAAACAATCAAAAAATACTTGTGGAAAGAAAGGAAGGGAAGAAGGGAAGGAAGGAGGAATGAATTAATAATTTGAACAATAGTAAAAGTGCATATTCCAGGGGAAACATAAATACTGAGACACAGGCCACATACCAAGGCTGCTTTTGAGGGACGTCTGCAGATGCGACGTGTCAGGGCAGGGGAGTGGGGAGCGTCCTGATAGTCTCCCAAAGAGGCAGCACTCTTAGTGGATTTGTTAATTGTAAAGGAAAAGGCATTTCCTTATAGCAAACAAAAACCAAAAAACAAAGCCCTCAGCCTCGACACAGATGGTTTCCCATAAAAACTATAAAATGTGGCATCGTGAGGACTGACAGAAGAAAAGATGGTACGAATTCAAAGCACAGTACACAACAAATGACTCTGCCCAAAGGAGCACTGCGTGGTCAGACTTCGATCACAGGGAATGAAGAAAGATGGGTCATGTCTTTATCCAGGCTCTAAGCTGGTATGAATGTCAGAAATGCAGGGAAAGACCACGAAATACCATGTGATGTCAAGTTTACTTATTAGGGCCATAAATCAAAACATATGTTACTTGTAAGAAGAAGAAATTCCCATGTGAGTACTATGGAAACAACTGAATTATAAAGTCTACTTCTGGCCTCCCGAGATGTCCTTACTAAACATGGAAGACTGAGGGGGCCCGAACCCAGAACCTGTGTTCACACACGTATGGAGGCTGCATTCTAGGCTAGACTGCAGGCATTGGTGTTGCACGCGGAAGATATGCCTCAGTTAGGACGTAATGACCATATAAGGGTATGCCAAAAGGGTCCAACCCTTTTCATATTATTAAAGATAACTGTGGGGTTTTCTGGTTACCATGATGTTGAAAAACTCGAAACCTGTTAAATATAACAGAATGTCACAAATGGATTTGCGTAGTTCAGTAGTCACAGACTCTTCTTCCCTGCTCCATGCCTAATGGACAACTTTATAACAGGATCACTCTAATATCTTAGTAACATAGAAGGAATCTCAGCTTAGAGGGACCTAGATTCCAATAACTTCTCTTCCATTCTACGACAACGAGGACCCAGTGTATTGTGAGTTGAGTTCTCCTATTGAGCACAGGATAATGGTTTTCTATTAAAATATGTACCAGGCATCACAGACAGCAGGGCTATGCTCAGAGCTCACCTTTCCTTGTTTCTCACTGGTTCCAGTTTCTTCTCAAGATGCTGTCTGTTTTCCTTCAGGAAGACCTCATCCTCTCCACTCTCATCAAGGTGCACAGGGGAAAATGTCCCCGAGCTAGTGCCGTGCCTCTCTGAAGGAGCTCTCCAGGTTTCATCCCTAACACTCTCGGTTAAACTAGTTGAATTACACAAACCAGCAGATGAGATGAGATGGCTTGGCACTTTGGGAAACTCTTTGCTTTCAGGACAGGCTGTCCTTTCCACCTGTCCTGTCTCAAACTCTACAGGATGCTGGGTCTTTCTCTTATCTCCTCCTGTCCACAGTATCTCCACCCCTTGAAATTCCACATGTTTGATCCGGCCTGGGCGTCCCAGGGAGCCGCCTCGATCACATCTCTCTGGTTGCACTCTGCCAAGAGCAGATCTCTGCTCCTTCAAGAAACCAACACTGTCCGCAGAGTTGTGGGTCGCTGCTGGGCCCCCCAGCTCCTGCACACAGACAGCCCCTTCTCTCCCATCCTTAGTTATCTGGGAAAGCTCTGCCTGAGTGTCTCCAGTTAACAGTGCAGTCAGATCCTTCTGGATGCTCAAATAGAAATCTTCCTCAGTCGTCACTTCAGCTGAAAGAGGTATATCTGGTGACTTCTCTTGGCCAGCAGGGAGTCGTTTGTTGGCTCTCTGTGTTTTATAACTGGCAGAGTCCAGCTCTTTTCCCACCTGCTGAACTGAAAAGCTAGAAACACCATCTTTGTCCAGTACCTTGGTAGCCTGTAACGTTCCTGAAGCTATTCTGGCCTCTGTGGCTTTCAGAGCTGAAATCAAAGAGTCAATGGGTTGTAAACTTTGTTCCTTGAGGTGACTTTGAGAGGGGGCCTCTCTAACATCTTTTGGTCCTTCAATAACACTGTCGAGCCCAGGGTGACGGCCACCAGGAAGCTGGACCCCGTGCTGCCCTTGGGGGCGGCATGGCAGAGGCTCTGCATCAAACTCCAGAGAAGTTCTTAGGCCTTCTCCGCCTTCCTCCATGGTCCCATATTCTGGAAATTCATTTGTGACATTCGGTGGGAGTAAAGTGCTTCCTCCATGATCACCTATGAATAGAACAGAGTGGACACATGATTTGTATGCAACAATGGGGTCCAGGATATGTTAATAAATATTCACATGTATTAAGCACTCAACAATAATTATTAATTGGATTCTTTCACTATCTCTTCCCTCCTACCACCACATAACTCATACTTCTCATAACTTTGCAGCTCTTTAACCTAAATGAGTATATCACAAAACCACATTAGGTGACAATCTAATAACACACACCATATTTAACCCTACTTCTGATAAAGTCCCACACATAAAGATTAAGTAACTCAGTGCTTCATATGCAAAAAGAGATTTAAATAAGAATATCTTCCAAATACCACCCATAAAACAGCAACTAAAATATTTACATTAGGCATAACACCAAACAGCCTTATGATCTAGCCAACGCTATTTATGCTGTGCAATTTCTGAGACACAGCCTCAGAAAAAAGTCATGATCTATTTAAAGTCAGTAAATATTTTTTTGGCTAGAAGACTCCCCTTCACTGTTGAATTTCTGTGGGGGAAAAAATGCTTTCAAAACATCCCCGAAAAGTGAGAATGAAGTCAAAACGGAATATGAAAATATGTTGAGAAAGATTTACAGGATCCCAACTGTATAAATTTTTTTTCTTATTTCATATATTTTTCAATTGACAAATAAAAGTTTTATATATATATACGTAGTGTACAACATGCTGTTTTAATATATGTATACATTGTAGAATGGCTAAATCAAGCTTATTAATATATCCATCACCTCATATATTTTTTGTGGTGAAAACACTTAAAATCTACTCTTAGCAATTTTTAAGTATACAATTCATTGTTACTAACTATAGTTACCATACGGTACAATAGATCTCCTGAATTTACTTCTCCTAGTTAAAATTTTGTATCCTTTGACCAATATCTCTCCAATCCCCACCCACCTCCCCCGACCCCTGGTAACCCCCATTCTACTCTCTGCTTCTCTGAGTTCAACTTTTTTAGATTTGACATATTGGTGAGATCACCAACTGCATAAAATTCCAGTGGTATCTTATAGAGAACCTCAATATACGAAGCAAAGAAAACAATATTTAGAACATATATATTTACTATAATGAATCAAATTCACAACAGTGAGAACTCAAAATGGGGACATGCTGATAAACGAAAAATTTAAATTGGGGGTTTATGGATAACAGCTACCGTGTTATCAGCCCCCGGATCCGATCTCCTCCTGAACTTGGTTTTGGTTACTTTGTATCAAGAAAACACTCATGTACACTAGAATTTGTTGTACTCCATTTTTACTTATGAAAGAGGACATTTGTTATTAGTATTTATAAATCATCACCAAGCTACAACCTTCCTATTTAGTAAAATATTTGATATATGTCTGAATAGTTATGGTGAAATGGGATGCAAGACTTAATTAATCAAGTCCAATGCACGCTCGAAATGAGGTAACTTGGAAACATCAGTTAATACATGGTATCCCTCAGTGTGTTAAAATGTGATAAACAGTAATGTATCTAAGAGTGTATCTTGTTTCATATTCTATTTTTTAAAATAATTTGAAATTTATTTTTAAAATTAAATTTGAACCAAGTGTTGATGGAATCTAGGAAGCACTATCTGTGACAGCAGCGTTTATAACACCTTCACCAGACAGAACTGAAAGGATGCAGCTTGCTAACACTTGAAGAAAAAGCAACTTTTCAAACCCCGATTTTGAAAAAGACGACAGCAAAACAAACAAACAAACAAACAAAAAAACAAATACCCCTTTACCTAGGGTGGCATATGGACATTTTTATTTTTTCAGTAAAGAATACAGTAGGACTTTTAATCTACCTTTTAAGATTCAATGGCTTTTAGTATATTCACAAAATTATGCAACTATCACAACTATCAATTAATTCCACAACATTTTCATCACCCCCAAAAAGAAACTCTGTATCCATTAACAGCCACTCCTCATTTTTCTTCTGGTAATTACCAATCTACTTTCTGTCTCTATAGAATTGTATATTCTGGATATTTCATACAAATGCATATAATATGTGGCATTAAGGGTTCGATTTCTTTCACTTAGCACAATGTTTTCGGGGCTTATTCATGCTGTAGCATATATCAGAACTGCAGCCCTTTTACTGCCCGACAACATTTCATTGTATGGAGATAACCACATTTTCTTTATTCATTCACCAGTTGATGGGATATTTAGGTTGTTTCCACTTTTTGGCTACTATGAATAATGAATTTGTATGTAAGTTTCAGCATCTACATATATATTCAATTCTCTTGACTACTGGCATTTCTGGGTCATATGGTAAATCTATGTTTAGTGTTTTAAAGAACTACTAAACAGTTTTCCGAAGCAACTGCATGCACCATTTTACATTCCTACCAGCAATGTCTGAGGGTTCTATTATCATTCATGTTTTTTTGTTACAGACATCCTAGAAGTGGTATCTCACCGTGGTTTTGATTTGCATTTCCCTAACGACAAATGATGTTGAGCATCCTGTAGTGTTTATTGGCTATTTGTGTATTTTCTGTAGGGACATGTCTATTCAGATCCTTTGCCCATTACATAACTGGGTTAATTGTCTTTTTTTATTGAGTTATAAGTGACCTTTGTATATTCTGGACAGAAATTCTTTATCAGATATAAACTTGGCAAATATTTCCTCCCATTCCATGGGTTGTCTTTTCACTTAATTGATGTGCCTTTTGAAGTTACAAAACTTTTTAATTTTGATAAAATCCAACTTAATATTTTTTCTTTGGTTTTTGTGCTTTTGGTATCATATGTAACAAATCATTGTCTAAGTCAAGGTCACAAAGATTATGTCTATGCTTTCTTTTAAGAGTTTTACAGTATTAGTTATTACGTTCAGATCTTTGGCCCACTTTGAGTTAATTTTTGTGTATGATGTGAAGTAGAGATCTGATTTTATTCTTTTGCATGTAGATAGCCAGTTGTCCCAGCACTATTTATTGAAAAGACTATTACTTCCCCATTGAAGAGCCCTGATACTCAGGTAGAAAATTAACTGACCCTGTATGTAAAGGTTCATTTCTAGACTCTCGATTCCATTTCATTGAGCTAGATGCCTATCGCCAGTATGCCAGGGTCTTGACTGCAGCTCTGTAGTAAACAAAATCTGAAAGTGTGAGTCCTCCAACTTTGCTCTTCCTTTTCAAGGTTGATCTGGCCACTCTAGGTCCCTTGCATTTCCTATATGAATTTTAGGATCAACTTGTCAGATAGTTGAGATTTTGATAGTGACTGAAATGAACCTACAGAGTACTGTTTTCCTAACAATAGTACTATTACATCTTTTGATCTGTGACCACGGTTTGTCTTTTCATTTATTTAATCTTCTTTAGTTTCTTCTAACAATGTTTTATAGTTTTAAATGTATAAGTTTTGCATCACTTTTGTTAAATTTTTTCCCTAAGTATTCCATTCCTTTTGACGTTGTATTTGTAATTTCATTTTTAGATCATTTGTTCTTAGCAAATGGAAATGCAATTTGTAGTTGTATAGTGATCTTATATCCTACAACCTTGCCGAACTTGGGTTTTAGTTCTAACAGCATTTTTGTAGATCCCTCAGGATTTTCTACATAAAAGATCATGTCATCTGTGAAGAGAGAGAGCTTTACTTATTCCTCTCCAATCCCAATCTATCTTTCCCAATCTACTCTCTCTCAACTCCCCTTTCAAATATATTATACACCATTGCTTCTAAACTGAAGGAGCGTGCAGCAAATGAACACCTTGAAAAGGTTCTTTCTAATTTTAATATATTCTGGAAATAAAGTTAATCCTACATACACTCTGAACTTCATACTCCTTTGCCTTTGCACAACCTCTTTTCTCCATCTGACATACATTTTCTTCCCCTCTCAATATGATCAGATTATTTTCACCTTTCAAGACCTAACTCAAATGCCTTCTCCTTAATTTAGCCTTCCCTTAATCACCAACCCTTGAAAAAAGTCATCTCTCCTCCTTATAAATAAATGTCAAAAGAACTTTAGCTGTATGTTACATACAGTGCAAATGCATGAACATAATATTAGCTCACATATTAAAGCTTTTTCCAAAGACTACAGTTTTTAACCCATCATGAAGTGGTTTAAGAAAATTGACCAAAGTGACCGTTGAAGCCATATTTATATATAACACCTTTTGTTGGACGGATTGCACTATCCAACAAAGGTTAGTAAAGTTAAACTTTACCATTTGGAAGACCGTTTTGTTCTAACAATTTAACTCATCATCTGTAAAACAACCACAAAAACAAACACTGCCCCAAAGTGGGCACAAAGAAATCAAGAAAAGGGGCCTCAAAGAAGTTCAGTAATTCCTTGGCCCCATTTTTAATATTGTTCATTGAAATGTCCCTCAGAAAAGGACAGCAAATGCAACAATTGTGGGCAAAGGCTTGTGATGTTTGATGTAACAGCTTGGCAAATCATCAAAGAAAGTGAGATCAGATAAAAGGGAGAAGGGCAAAAGCAAAGCCCTGCATGACAAAAGCTTGCTTTACTATTGGAATAAATTCTCCAGGTCTAACATTACTGTTCTCAGTAAGGACTGGTGTAGATCAGGGGAAACGAATGTTCTGAGAAGCTATATGACCTGACCAAGGTCAATAAAATGATGTTCAATAAAATATTATACCATAATTAAAAGTCAGGACTAGATTTCCTGGTCTTCTGTCTCTCGGGAGTAAATGCCTGGGAAAAACTCAGAGACCACTGAGTGGTCAGACCATCATTTTTAATAGCAGTGATATTAACAAATATATTGAAGAATGAAGAAACTCTTGTCACAACTTGAACTGTCTTTAACAATAAACAAAAGTTTGCAAAGTATTCATCCTGACCTTTTACTTAAAATTTCTGATTTATTCCTTATGTTTAAAAATTGGGACTAGATGGTAAGATGAATATATAAAAAAAGACCCAATTCTTCTTTAAGCTGTTTTGTCTCTGCTCCCCTGAAAAATAGGGCCATAGATAGTTCCTATTAAATGCCCATTGTTTCCAAAATTCGTTCACTCACTCAGCAGATATTTATTGATTACCTGCTATGTACTGAACACAGGGAATTCAAAACTCAGTACTGCATGAGAAGTCTGTTTGGCATATTAGAAAGGTCACCTTGGTAGCATGTGAAGAATGGATAGGGGAGAGCCTACGAGCATAGACTCAGGAATAACAACACAGGCTCTGGCAACAGCATAGGTGTGAGATGGTAAGTGCTCCAGCCAGAACAAAGGCAGAGTGGAGTGGAACAAAGATGCAAGGGTTGCTGCATCTCCCAGGACACTCCACTTCGGCCAGAGTCCATGGCCATCGTCACCTCACCCACTCTGTCCCAGGCCCTCTCATTTCAACATGCCTCTGCCAAAACCATTGCTCAGCCTCATCCAACTGCTGTGGGCTCTTACACTTAACTTGTTAAAAGCTTTCCCTTTGCCTTTCTTTCAGTCTACATCTATTACTAATGTAAGAATCCAACTCAAAACATTTCTCTTCCAGAAAGCCTTCCTGAATTAGTCCTGCCTGAATTTAGTCTCATAGCTGTGACAAAGGGATTTGCTAAGTATAAAAAAAGAACTTTAGCACTTACCTAAATATAAACCACACACTAGAAGAATCTGAATTAATAAAGAGTTCATAGTTTTACTGCACTTATTTTTCCCCTTAAAGGAATGAAAATGTAGTAGAAAGTGTGTAGGAGGGAAGGGAGGGGAGAGGAGAGAGAAAAAAAGTTTCACACTCATGGGAAATATATGTACTTTTGGGGGGTGTCTATTTATATTCCATTAGAAGTCACCCTTTTCTATCGGGAATCTTATCTGTTGCCTTGTGTATTTGGTCAGATTCCTAACAAATTGTGTTTCCTGTTGTTTAGTGAAGATGTTTTTCCTGTGCTGATCTACAAACCCACTGATTTTTTTAAAGATTTTTTTCTTTTGATTTAATATAATGAGAAAGAAAGGGATACTTCTGAATGTTAACAAGATCAATTTTAGGAGTTCTTTGTGTTGTATATTAAATAGCCATCTGTTTCTAGAACACAGGGATAGGACTGTAATAAAATAAAATGGAATTTTAAAAATTTCCTCAAATCATGAGGGAATGAACCTGTTCCATAAGACTGGCTGTAGAAACACCATGGCCTTTCTAAGAACAATTTTGTTTTAAGACCAATAAATGAAACAGATTTTCTTCCACTCTGGCTAGCAAACTCCTTAAAAGAAAATGGTTCAAGAAAAACAAAATAACGAGAACTGTTTGGCACATCTACTGCAGACTCAGTCACTGGAAGCTGAAATTTGAAGCAAATAAAACAGTTTTTGAAAAGGGATTCTGAGCAATAGGACGTAGGTTTCTCCAGACAACATGACTGTCACATCTACCCCCAGATTCTTCAGGAGAACCACAATTATGGATTCTATATACATACATTTCCTAGAACCGAGGCTCAGTTGCTTTTAGAAAAAAGTGTTTTGTTTTTTGTTGCATTGTTTTGTTGCCACTAGAATATAAACTCCAGAAGCCTATAGCAATAGTACCTAGCAAAATGGAATTTTGTTGAATCAATGAATTAAGAATGTCCTATAACCAACGGGATACCATTTAATAGAACTTCAAGACAGAAACAAAAAGAAGCCTCCTTAAACGCAAGCAAAACACTACATATTAGTGTCCTTCAAGTTCCCCTCCCTACTCCCAAATACAGGCTTGAATAGAATGCTAGAAACACAAGAGTACTTCTCAACTTTAGAGCTAGCTCATTCGTTCATTCTCTCAGCCAACATTTATTGTGCGCCAAGTATGTGTCAAGCACAGTAGAACAGAGCAACAAACGAGGCCAACATGGCTCTTGCCATCAACGCGCTTACAATCCAGCAACTCCATCTGTATACACTGCCTGCCTATAGATAAAGTCCAGGAAGTTGTAAAGTTCAATGGAGACAATCTCGTCCCGTTCTAGAATTTAGCATCATCCTACATGAGCTATTACAACTAAGCATAAATTTCTCAGTTGATTTATCTCTAAACACTGTACTGTCCAATATGGTAGCCACACATACATATGGCTATTTATATTAGTTAAGATTTAATAAAATTGAATATTCAGTTCCTCAGTGTTCCATACCATATGTAGCTGGTGGCTTCTGTACTGAACTATACATACATAGAACATTTCCATCATCACAGAAAGTTCTATTTGAAAACGCTGTCCAAGAGCCTACCTACTCAGAATAGCCTTGAGACGGCAGCAGAGCTATCACCCAGGAGGCTTGTTAGAAATGCAGACTCTCAGACACCAGCCCAGACCTTCCCAATCAGAATCTTGTTGGTTTCTAGCAAGAAGTCCAGATGACTCACACACACATTAAAATATGAGAAACACTGTTCCCGAAAGATAAAATATCTAGAAGTTGTTCTGACTACATTTAAATGGCTACTTTTTTATCTTAAAAGATATCACAAGTTCCTTCCTCCTAACCAAAAGATCCAACTGTTCGATCAAATAAACAATTAAAAAAAGTTCCAAGAAAACATATAATCTCTCATTCCTATGAAGAGAGAGGCTTGATCATTCTAGCCTGGGTTTGCACTCTAATTAGCAAGTACCCTGGGAACCTTTTCAAGAGAGGAAGAGAATTGCCTCTACTGTAATACGACCTCTTCTTGATTTTATTGCACATAGTAAACTTCTCTCACAATGAATGGTCAGTGACTCTACACTTGTGCAAAAAGATCATAAAATAATAAAATAACTGCAAATGTAAACTTGACCATTAGTGAAAGCCTATACATTACTCTCTGTACATAGCCTTAAAGAAATTATTAATGCATTGGAGCTTAAAAGAAAAGAGCTAAGGGAAAGGCAAGGCCTTTCAATTTTTAAAAACCAGAATATTTTCCCAGGGCTTTAATGTTCATGTCTTTGGAGGTATTGTAAAACAAAAAGGCACGTGAAAATTCAGTCTGATGAGGTACTATCGAGAGTGCACTAAGTGTCTACAATCTATTTTCTATGAATATAGTTCATCAGATTTTCAATTCTTTATAAATCATGGCTAACCTAGCCACTAAAAAATTGTTTTCCCTCCTTTCCACGTAAGTTGTTCATAATTGCAATGATGTCCTTGGTGGTCTCTGTTGCCTAATGAATATCAGTTGGCAAACACCTTAAAATTCTTAAATTATTTTAACACTATAAAATTTACAGAAGCAAGTTCAAAAATACATTCTCCCTGACTTGTCAGAAAGGAATTCAGTCCCAAAGACAATGAGATAAACAGTGACTACTTTGATACTGCCCAAAGTGATTTACAGATTTAATGTAATCCCCATTCAAAATACTAATGTCAAATTTCACAGATCTACAACAAATAATCCTAAGCTTCATTTGGAACCAAAAAAGAGCCTGAATAGTCAAAGCAGTCTTAAGCAAAAAGAACAAATCTGAAGGCATCACGATACTTGACTTCAAATTATACTCCAAGGCTACAGTAACCCTTATAGCATGATACTGGTATAAAAGTAGAGATACACCAATGGAACAGAATAGAGAACCCAGATATAAAACCATCTACCTATAACCAACTGATCTTCAATAAAGCAGACAACAATATACACTGGGGAAAGGAAGCCATATTCAATAAACAGTACTGGGAAAACTGAATAGCCACATGCAGAAGAATGAAACAAGATCCCTATTTCTCACCATATAGAAAAATTAATTCAAGATGGATAAAAGACTTAAATTTAAGGCATGAAACCATAAAAATTCTAGAATAAAACATAGGAAAAACTCTTCTAGACATTAATCTAGGCAAAGAATTTATGACTAAGAACCCAAAGGCAAATTCAGCAACTATAAAAATAAATAAACGGTGCTTAATTTAAAAGCTCTGCACAGCAACAAAAATCATCAACAGAGTGAACAGACAACCTACAGAATGGGAGAAAATATTCACATAACTATACATCAGACAAAGGACTAATATCCAGAATCTACAAAGAACTGAAACAAATTAGCAATAAAAAACAACCCATTAAAAAGTGGGCAAAAGACATGAACAGAAGTTTTTTGAAAAAAGACAGACAAATGGCCAACAAGCATATGATAAAATACTCAACATCACTAATCATTAGGGAAATGCAAATTAAAACTATGAAGAGATACCCCCATGAGAATGACCATTATTAAAAGCAATAGATGCTAGCTTGGATGCAGAGAGAAAGGAACACTTAATAAACTGTTGCTGGGACTGCAAATTAGTACAACCTCTATGGAAAACAGTACGGAGATTCCTCAAAGAACTAAATGTAGATCTACCATTCGATCCAGCAATCACACTGCTGGGTATCTATCCAAAGGAAAAGAGGTCATTTTATAAAAAAGATACCTGCACTTGAATGTTTATTGCAGCACAATTCACAATTGCAAAGATGTGGAATTAACCTATGTGCCCATCAATTCACAAGTGAATAAAGACAATGTGGTGTATATATACTAGGCCATAAAAAAAGAATGAAATCACGCCTTTTACAACAATTTGGATGGAACTGGAAACCATTATCCTAAGTGAAGTTTCTCAGGAATGGAAAGCCAAACACCAAATGTTCCCATTAATAAGTGGGAGCTAAACGATAGGTAAACACAGGCACAAAGGGATATAAAGGACAATGGAAACCAAGAAAGGGGGGGGCGGTGGGAGGTGGGGTGAGGATTTAGAAAAACATATCTATCGGGTACAATGAACAGTGACAGGCACACAAAAAACCCTGTCTTAAGCATTATGAAAGGTATCCATGTAATAAAAATATTGGTACTCTCTTAACATTTTGAAATTATTTAATAAAACGGGGTGAGGAGAGTGACTTTTGATCCCTTGGTCTGAAATTTCACAAATCAGTAACATTGGAAGACAAATGCCTAATTTACAAAGCAAATATAAAAGGCAAGCCTTGCAGAGTTAACAAAAAAAAAATTTCAAATGTATTTCACCTGTAAGTAACTATAATCCTTAACTGTGAATGATAATAACCAATGTTTTATGTTTATTAATCGATAAACCTGTCCAGCAACACAGTGATGCATGGCTGAAATTTGCAATGCAATAGAAAAAAATCATACAAAAACAAAAACAGGAAGATCATCTAATCAATTTTACCCAGCAAGGTAAAATATATTTGGTATGATAAAGATAACAGAAAATGAGTCTAAGTTACAGGAATTTACTAAATGAGGAATCTAAGTGTATTATATTTGGGGATATGCTCTTCACCCTAATAAAAGTCACATTTTGCAGAAGGCTATAGCATGTAGTCTGTGTCTATTGTCTGGACACTGACAACTCTCCAAAGGCACAGATATTTAAGGTATTTACATGCTGCAATAGCCAGGAAAAGGCCTGCCAACCACTACACAAGCTTTTAACATGTGCACGGGAACCGAGAATGTTCCATTAATTGGACACTGTTTCCCCAAGTGATTAATAGTTACAGCTGTGCTTACCGCAAACCAAATTTCACATACTAATGATTCAGAACCCAATTTTTCTCATTCGGTTCTAATCCCTAGAGAAATGATCCTGGCTTATCATTGCAGTCAATTTCAGAGGCAGCTCTGGAAGCTAAAGAGTGGCATCACACACAGCACACAGAAGGGAAGACAAGTGAGACAAGGAACAGCCCACCAGTTTCAAACCAAAGTCTCTGCAACTGTGCAGAGCACTGTGACTCCTCCCAGAGAAGAAATGCTAAGCTCTAAGAGCTGACTGTGAGCTCATCCTTAAAGTCCTTGTTTTTCAAAGCTGGTTTCGTTTTTTTTTTTTTCCAACCGGTAGGATTCTCTATTTTTGTCTCTTATCCACCTCTCATAATTTCTGGTTTTTATATCCACATCTTGTGCTTCTCCTTTCTGCCTTATCTCTTCTGATCAGATGAGTTCTGATCTGATTTCATCCATTCTGTCCATTTTCTATGAAATACTACTTCTTCCTGTTTGGGAATCCATACTTTTAAAACTTCAGTTTTAAAATTACTCTCTCTTCACTGACTCTTAAGTTTTTATTTTATCTTTAAAAAGCAAAAAAAAAAAAAAAAGTTTTAAACTAAACTTTCAAGTAACTTTTCAGTCTCATTCCCAGCAAGCTTTCTTCTGTTAAAGTTAATTAACATGGACATGGTAACAGTCATTTAAAAGTTTTCTCATATAAAATATTTTATGAAATATTTTAATATTTAAGAAATTGAAATTGATAGTTCAAAATACTATGCAATTCTTATCATGAATGCCCTGCAGCTAGCATGCTTAGCAGTGATGATCAGCCACAGCTGCGGACTTCGCTAAACTGCTGTCTGTGAAGACAGATGTTAGGTGCAGCAGTAAACAAGCAACCTCGAGAGCCGCCAGCCTCAGATGATCCACATTAGCATTTAGGAGTTTTCATGCTCGATAGCAGACCCACAGTGTTACTAAGGATTCATACTGTAAACTGACATGAACAATAATGCCAAGTATATCTAAATGTGCAAATTTTACAGAAAGTTGAAAATCAGTTTCCCCGGTGAGAGAGAAATAAATCTTGAATTACTATAAAAGTGACACTTTGAACAGACATGGAAACTTGGATACCTGGTACAAACTTGCAGTAGAGATTCTACCTCAGCCTCAACTACAGTGTTTACAGAAGATTTTTGGTGCTACCTCTGAGCTAACCTTATTCTCTTCTAGGCTATTCCATGTTTCGGGCATGCAGATGGAAAGGAGTTAGAGCTCTTTAAGAGAAACTCCTCCCCTATTCCCATCCAGCACCACAATATTATGTCTTTCTAAAACTAAAGGGGTAGCCTGTTTTCTCTCTTTCTGCCTATATAATACATCACAAACTGGGAACA
Source organism: Eulemur rufifrons (assembly GCF_041146395.1). Lineage (NCBI taxonomy): Eukaryota > Metazoa > Chordata > Mammalia > Primates > Lemuridae > Eulemur > Eulemur rufifrons. Next base: position 10,903,763 of record NC_090994.1, on the reverse strand, counting down.
GAAATAGGGTGATAGAATTCTGTGTTCCCAGGAAAGCTGGTTGGGGGAAAAAATGCAAAGAAGTAAGATTACAGGTAAGAATAATATTCTGCTTTCTATATGAAAATAAAAATTTTGGAAAATTCAGTGTCAGATGCTAAAACAAACATTCCAGGTTAAAGCCAGGTGAGGTACGGGGCAAAGGCATTCGGAGGGCAGGTGGCATCTTTCTGATGAGTGGGGAATTAGAGAACAGTTGGCGTGGGCATCCCTGAAAAAATGCAGTATGCTCGTCTCTGTGTCAGGATTCTGCAAACCTGGTCGAACCCCAGGAGTCTCTTACTGGGATGCTCAAAAGACAAGACTAGTAAGCAAAAGCAGTCAATAATACAGACGGATCATTTCACAGCAGCATTTACAAGAGATAGATATATAAAAATATATTTGCCTGCATAGACCTACAAATAGAGGTTACTCACAGAGATTACTGTAGCTCCAGCAGTTACCCATTGATCATAGAAAATGCCCAGTTCATCAGTTTAACGCTTGAGAAAAGTTAGCTAGAAAAAGAAGCAAGCCAATTCAAAATACGCTGTTCTAGTCAACTGGAAGCAAATTAGTTTCAAATTTCCTGGCAGCCCCTTTTGCCCTGCACTGCACGCCGTGATGTAAATGGAAGCACTTTGAGCACTTGGAACCCGAGCCGAGCGGAGAGGAGCTGCTGCCTCCGTCCCTCTCACAAAGGCGGAAGCAGCCTGTTCTCTCGCGGGCTCTCCCTCTCTCTGCCTCGGTTGCTCTCTAGCCTGGTAGCTTACCGAAAACAGCCACCATAGGGCTTTTCTATATTTGTGAAAACTACTTCCAAGGAGATAATTGAGATGCCGGGGAGTTAGCTTTAATGTAACCATTTCCCCAGTGCAGCCGCAGGAAGCCCAGCAGAGGTTTGGAGAGGATTGTACCATCCTCGGTGACATCAGAGGTGGGGCTGTCATCTTAGTATTATGCAGCATTTTCTCTGATGCTAGAATGACACATGTGAAAGGGGATGGAGGGTTCCCTTTAAAAGGGTTTAATTCTTGTGTTATGCAGATAAAAAAGGCAAATGCAAATATACTGTTCAAAAGCTGCTGCAGAATGACATAAATCCTGCTTTGCCAGTCCTTATCTCACTACTAAATGACGCTGCCATCTAAAGTCATTTTCTGATGATTACATGACTGTTCCCGAGATTGAATTAATATTTAATGGGTGATTGCTGTTACTTGGAAATGTGACACGAACAGATTCAAAGGCATTAACATCTATTTTAAAATACAACGGCATAAACTTTTCTATGACTAATAGTACCTCGGACGTACATGATACCTTTCAACACAATCTCTGTTAAAACACTAAATGTAAAAACTAATAGTTTTGTAGATGAGAAAAGTGAGGTGAGGTGAAAAGTAGCACAACATGAGTAACGTAATGTAATATTATTGGTCTTTCATCTTGATAATGGCTATTAATACAAATATTAAAAATAACTCATCTTTACAATCTTAATATTTCAACTAGTATGAGAAGCATGGGCCAACAATACAAACCAACTCACAGTTATTTTCGTGCATTCCATATACATTTACTGAGTGCCAAACAGGTGCTAGAAAAATGTATTAGGTTAAATTTGGAGTGGACATTTCTGATAAGTAGTAATATAATCAGAACAGAAAATGTTTACTTATGTGCCAGGCATTGCACTAAGCAGTTTTACTGTATTAGCTCTTCTATTCCTACCAGCAGCCCTGTGGAATAGCTACTATTAACCCATTAATGGATGAGACTATCAATACACACGAGAGGTATGTGTCTTGTCCGAGACACATCGATAAAACTGGCACAACCAGGATTCAAACACAGGCAACGGCTGTGTTTCAATGGCTCCGAAGTCCACCCTCTCTACCACCAAGCTATACTGCCTCCTGAGGGATCGGCGCCAAGTAGAAGAATTCTAAAGGAATAATATAATTTTCACGATTTAGAACCATAAAAATATCCACCTCTCAAGAAGACTAGCCCAAATAAAAAGAGGCAAAGGCTTAGAGAGTGCACCTAGAAAAAGCATACATACCGAGACAGTGGATATAACGCCCAGAAGCAGAAGTTTGGTGCTGACTGTTTGACCTTGGGCCAATGGCTTAAATCTTTTCAGTTTTGGTTTCTTATCTCTGAGATATAAATGTTTCAATTATAGATTGGTATAACTATGTGGTTAGAGCACACGATTTAGATTTGTAATCTGGATTCCATCAGTTTCCAATTATGTCACCTTGAACAAGTTATTTAACCTCTGTGGGTCTCAATTTCCTCATCTGAAAAAATGGGAAAAATAATGGGGTTGCTCTGAGGATTAAATAAACTACGCACATAAATATATAAAGCACGCAGTAGCAACTGGTATATAAGCTCAAGGTTAATTATTATGATTTTTTTCTATAATCGGCATTACTTTTAGCATTACTACTTTTTTTTTTTTTTTTTTTTAACTAAAACTGCTCACTTCCTCACTTTTCAAAATCCTCCCAAAGAAGAGCTGTTATTTTTTCATTGTTGGTTGGGGAAGCAGAAAGGACAATCTTTGCTGACTTCATACAAACATTAACCAGTCCATGAATCACCAATGCCCTATGAGATATAAGCTGAAGTTGTTGGGTATGCCTTCCAAGAAAGTGCCTTCCAAGGGGAAGACAGAAGGGTATGCACTTTTTTTTTTTTTTTTTTTTTTAGAGGTAGTGTTTCACTCTGTCACCCAAGCTGGAGTGCAGTGGTTCGATCACAGTTCACTGCAGCTTCAAACTCCTGGACTCAAGTGATCCTCCTATCTTAGTTGTGCCACCACATCCAGCCCTTTTTTTTTTTTTTTTTTTTTTTGTAGAGACAGGTGTCTCACTATATTGTCCAGAATGGTCCAGAATGGTCCATGGTCCAGAATAGTCCATTTTCCAAAATGGTCTCAAACTCCTGAGCTCAAGCCATCCTCCCACTTTGGCCTTCCAAAGTGCTGGGATTACAGGTGTGAGCCACCGTTCCCAGCCAGTATGCACCCTTTTGCTGTCCCTCTTCCTTATGCCTGGAATTTGGCAGGAGGAGCCCAGGTGGAAGCATCCATCCTAACTTTAAGCATCCCACCAGCTAGGGAGGCACAGCAGGAGGAAAGAGCCCCACACCCACCACAAACTTCCCATCCACTGTCTTCTTTTACATGGAAGAGAAATAAATTAGGTGAAGTTATTTAATTCAAGTTTTCCAAATGTCTAGCATTTAGCATCAGGTTTTAGTTAACACTTTCTTTGACTGACTCCCTAAAACTCCCTATTTCAAAAAGTAAAGCTCAAAAATAAACTTGTTACATATTCTCTAGTCCTTCATGGACACCATCTCTACAAATACGTGCACAGAAACAGCACTTGGTTAGCAGTGTCATCTTGAAGTCCTCAATTGTTTTGTTTTGTATTGACTGTAGTCTCTTCTTCTTTGTATTCTTGATGCTCTGGCATTTGGGGCCGTGATTCTGGAGAGACTGCCTCTCCCAGGGCGGCTAGCTCCTAGAGATAGAAACGATCCTCTTGGGCACATGCCTTTGATAGACAAACCAATCAATCCACAGCCACACCCCCAACCGTCTCCTTTATGGAGCTCTCACACACCACGATGTATTTCCATGGTGATGTACTTCCCCTGTCCTACATCACCCCAGGGCCAGGTACTGGGCACCTGGGGACCATCCCTACAGTCCAGAGCATGCCCAAATTATTCAAACTAGCCAATTTTAAACTTACTCAGCTTGCCTACCCTGCCTGGCGCATTCCTTCCTGCAAAAACCCCCATAAAGGCTCTGGGCCATACTCTCCCCATTCTCCCCTCTCTGGCTCCTGACCAACCCTGGCTTTCCTATATCACTCCCATGTGGCCCTGCGTGGTGTGCTGTGCCTCCTGTTTCTAGAGATCTGTGAGTATAAAATTCCTTGGTGGCAGTCATTTCCATGTCTATACCTCTTACCATCCTTGATTAAAATAAATCCCAAGTACAAAAACAAATAATTACTCATTCATTAGGAACAAAATTTCAAATCAGTAACATATTTCCAGATTTTAATGTCACCAGCATTTTGCCTTTTAGTTTTGAAATGACAAGCTATAGGTTAATAAATTTTTGATATATTGTGTTATATCTCAAAAATTTTCAAATAAAGTAATACAACCAGGAAAGCAAGCTAATTATTATTGTCCAAGTTAGTATGAGATTTTAAAATTACAACTTTTTCACAAATCAAGACTGACTATATAATACCAATTTTTATCACCATAATATCCTGTATTTTAACTGCATCCTTTAAAACATCCTTTTATTAATTAACTCAATGTAGAAGACAGTAAGATTGTCAAAGGAACTGGTAACAATAATTCCTTATTTGAAATAACTTTCATTTAGCAAGTTCCAGTAAATAAGAAACCAGTTTTCCTAGCTGAAATTTATTTATTTTCTCAGTCTGGTTCTTAGATCCTAAAAAATATTCTATGACAGCTTAAGAATTATAAATTTTAGTCTGTATATGTTAGTCTGTTATGTCCATTATAAAAGTTACATCTAAATGTTTAAGCTTAATGTAGAGAGATAATCAGAATTCCAGGAAGATATAACACGAAATAAATCCAAGTGAGCAGAGAGGAAAGATGTTGAGATGCCAAAACCTGGCAATAATGATAGTCACACCAGAGCGCTATACCCTGAAACACTATTTTTTTTTTTAAATAAAGGAAATTTCTACAGTGAAATTTAACTTATAAGGAGTATACATACAATCCTCCTAGCAAGCTTTTTGGGAAGTATACATTATAAAAAGTTTGTATGATTCAACCATCATATCCAATAAAGATGTAATCAAAAGTCACCTGCAAAACTATACCATTTTCCCAGGACTACCTGACAAATGCCACAGTCAGCTGACCTAATGGCCTTGAGTTGCTGAGCTCGATCCCTCTCTGAGCACAGAACAGATGTGTTCTCTGCACCATAAACTGCATTGCAGGTGGGCGGGGAAGGGAGGACAAAAGGAGAGAAGAGGAGGAGGGGGAGGGGAGTCACAGCTAACACTTAGGGATTTCTATGTACCAGGGACTGAGCAAGATGCTTTTCACTTCTCAGGCCTCCCCATCACCTTCTGTGAAACTCCCAACTACATGTTTCAGCCCCCAACCCAGCCTGTGATGGGAAGGAAAGCTCCAAGCGAGCAGGAAGCAGATCTCATAGCAGGTCTCTCTGTTAGTTCCATTAACCCAGAGCTTACCACATATAATGCTTGCTACATAGTAGATGGCCAATTAATGATTTCATTTAATTCTTAAAACCTCCCTAAGAAGTAGATACCAGATATACCCAAACACAAAGCAACCTTAAGTAACTATTAGGTCATCCATACATTTCAATGGGACAAAAAGTTATTGAACCTGTTTTAGTGATCTCCATAAGCATTCTAAACTGTCATTATCTGTAGTTATTTGAAACTATTGTGTTTTCTCCAAAGAGTTGTTATATTCAAAATAATCAAAAGAGCATCCCTAATATAGAAAACTTTAAGAACTTGAATATAAGGCCACTCATTTTCTGATTTTTTGCAAAAATAATCCTCACCCTAATTTTGGGGTATGTAGGGTATTAATTCTTTTTTACAGGTGAAGAATACAGAGAGAGTCTGAGCAACGTGGCCAACACATAATCAGAAGATAAAGACTGCAAGCAGCATCCCCCAAACCAAAGTTTTCAAAAAAGGTTGGGGAGGAATTTAGGTGGCAGCCCATGTGTGAAGACACAGACAAGCAGAAGGGAACACACACAGCTACTATTTTACATCAGGCTGCATTTCTTTCCTGTATTTTATTCTAGCACAGTTTTTGAAGTTTAACTTTATTTCCCTGTTGATTGTTTATATAAACTTATTTATAATCATACTAATATGTTATTTTCTATTAATCTAAATCACATAAACATCTCTCATGAATACATAATATGCCATTAGTAACATAATTTAGTTATTGTTGAGTAGTCTGGGTATTTCCAATATTATCCTGAGTTAATTCTTATATGGATAACTGGCTAACTAATATGATTCAGAATGTAATCAAAATATAAGCCCCGCTGATCCAAATGACATGTCCAGGAAGTCAGTGATTTGTATCCCCATGTCATTGAGACCCTCAAAATGCACAAACATCAAACTGCAACGCAGGTCAAGATGGCATAAAACTCAGGTTACACGCAATGGACAAGGAGAATTTTTATGCCAGTTGGGAAACTCCTTTCCTTATGTGCTGGGCCTAGGATAGAATCAGAACCCAAGAATGCTGGGAAAACACTGGAGCAGAAAGCAAGCAGAGGCTTGGGCTTAAGCCTTAAGTGGTTGACCTTATGCGGGGTCTATATATCCCCAAAGACAAAATGAGAGCATTTTCTGGGAGGGCTTCAATTTCCCTAAAAGTAAAAAGGTCAGCAAGCATCCAAATGGCATTTAACTTGGCAACAGGAACCAGCCAGAAGGGCACTGTAAGCTGTATATATCAATATCTGGCTAGCCCTTGGTTAAATTAGGATCATAATTCTCCATTCTATAAACATTCCTTTATTACTATTTTTTTTTTTTTTGCTGTTTCTTTTTATTTTCTTTCTTTATCCCCTTCTTCCAGTAAAAGCTCTGTTCAAAAACTCTCATCTCAATTATGTTAGAGCAAAATACAGTGCTCCACCTCTCTGTGCAGACAAATAAGAGCACAGATGCGCTAGATGACAGGGAAGCAGGACCAGAACAACTGGAGACCCAGACCTAGGAGCAGAGCACAGTCCAGTCAGCCAAGGGATGGGCAGAGTGCAGAATTTCTTTTAGAGTCTCTCTATCCCACTGGCTCGCATGGCAACATGCTATCCCAGCTGTGGCTCGGCCACTGCCGCCATTCTGGCCCGCGTCCTGGGCCTGCTGCACTGCTTCTCCTGCCCTTTAATTATAGGTGCACTACCAGGGACTAGCTCTCAGCCTGCTGCTCTGCTCACTTCGTATTCTTCGCCTTTTAAAATGCATGAGGTTAGGAGCAGCATCTATCATCCAACAGACAACAGACTGGTGTGATGGAGAAAGTATTCTAAGTGAGTTAAGACACAGAAAGTGCTTAAAATAGTGCCCAGCACATAGAAAATATTCAGTAAGAACCAGGGGATATGGCTACCACTGGGAACCAGCCTTTGTTGCGTTACCTACTGTGTGATTTGGGCAAGTAATTTTGCCTTTCTTTCCCAGCCTTTTGTACTCACTACAAAGTACTTTTGTACTTCTAGCCTTTTGTACAATTAATTTTGAACATAATTCAAACAACAGCTGTAGGCAAACAAGATGCTTGCTGCACAAAGTTGTTGTAAGATTACAATGACAGAGGTCACATGAAACAGTACATGAAAACCTCAAAATGACATTTAAATGTAAGGCTCTACACTGATAATTACTGACATCTCCCCTAAGCTTCAGTCTACCCCACACTTCTGTTGAGTGGGAAGAACTCACTAAACAGAGACCATTATGTAGAAAAAATGACAGATGTCAATAATTTAGTCAATTCAGAAGCAACTGCGTAAATCAGCCAGAACAGACATCTGAGGCAGGGGTCTAAACTTGAACTGGGATAACAGAACAAGGGGAGAAGAAAACAAGATAAACTTTAGATCAGTTTGTATTCTTTTAACCACAGGAGTGAAGAAAGCCAAATACAAAAGAAATCTTACAAAGTGGAGTTAAAGGTCTCAAAGCAACATTCCATCTGTCTTGGCAACAGAACCACCATCTTATGATAATGACAACATAATGAGAAAAAATATATAAAGTAAACCATAGTTAGAAGCAGCTCACACACAGTCTAGTTAGCTCACCTTGTGGGGAGGTCTAAGGAGTAGTATAGAAGGGACAGGTGTCTCATGAATGAAAAGGAAGAATCCGAGTTTTGTAAGAAGGGTTAACTTGAGCCTGTGCTCAAAGAGAGCTTTTGGGAACTCTGCCCCGTGCATCTCCCACACAGAGCAGTCAAATCACTGCCAGTAATAAACCATGCTGCTGCATATCCACATGACTTCACAAGGCCAACCCACTGCAATCACTCTTTGAAAGGCACCACCCGACAGGAGGAAACCTGCAAGGAGGAGAAGGAGATTCTCCTCTCCCTGGGGTCCTGCATGGGGTCTGAGCAATCAAGGCAGCCTCTACTCTCTCCACTGTGCCCTGTGCCCACCATGCCCCGGGAAGCTGGGTATGTCCAGAGAGCCAGAGTAAAGCAAGGAGTCAACAATTCCTAACTGCTGGCAGATGCTCCATGTCACACACTCAACATGTCAAAACCACAGTGACTGCCTTCCCTGAAAAACTAGCTCCTTGTGGAGAATTCCTATTTCAGCTGCATCATTAACATCTCCTGTCACTTTACTGCCAAACTTCAGAGTCCTCATGTCTCCCCATATCTACAGTCACCGAGACTATCATTACTTTCTGAAAGTGTCATGCATTTATGCATTTCTATTCCTATTACCATCTCTTCTCTAGAGCACATGGTATTGCTTTCAGAATTAACTACTGGTCCTAACGAGCCTACCCTCCTCAACACTAATTTCTATCTTCCAATCCACTATAAGCAAGTTTGCTAAATTAATCTTCCTAAAACACTTTTATTTCTGACAAAAGTATAAAACAAATTGTGTGGTTTTGGCTTTTATTTTTTTTTAATTTACACATAATAATTATACATATTTATGGGGTAGTGTGATATTTTGATACATGTATATGATGCATAATGATCAAATCAGAGTAATTAGCATATCCATCACCTTACATTTCTTTGTGCTGAAAACATTCAAAATCTACTCTTCTGGCTATTTAAAAATATGTAATACATTGTTATTAATTATACTCACTCTATACTGCTATCGAATATTAGAACTTATTCCTCCTCTCTAGCTGTACTTGTGTATCTCTTAAGTAGCCTTTGGCTATCCTCAGTCCCCCTAACACTTCCCTACCTCCAGTAACTACTATTCTACTCTCTACTGCTATGAAATCAACTTTTTTAGCTTCCACATATGGGTGAGAACATGCGGTATTTATCTTTTTATGCCTGGCTTATTTCACTTAACATAATGTCCCCCAGCTAGCTCATCCATGTTGCCACAAGTAACAGAATTTCATTCTTTGTTATTGCTAAAGAGTATTCTATTGTGTATATATGCCACATTTTCATTATCTGTTCATCTGTTGATGGACACTTAGGTGGATTCTATATCTTGGTTATTGTGAACAGCGCTGCCATAAACATAGGAGTGAAGATAACTCCTCAATATATTGATTTCCTTTCCTTTGGATATATATCAAGTAGTAGGAATGCTGGATCATACGACAGTTCTATTTTTAGTTTCTGAGAAACCTCCCCACTGTTTTCCCTTAATGGCTATAGTAATTTACATTCCCACCAACAATGTCTAAGAGTTCCCTTCTCCAACTCCTTACCAGCATTTATTATGCTTTGGGTTTTGGACAACAGCCATTCCAACCAGGGTAAGATGACATCACACTGTGGTTTTGATCTGCATTTCCCTAATGATTACTAATGTTCAGCATTTTTTGATATACCTGTTGACCACCTGTATGTCTTCTTTTGAGAGATGTCTATTTAACTCAATTCCCAATTTTTTAATCATTGTTTTTTTCCTGTTGAACCATTTCAGTTCCTTGTATATTCTGGATATTAATCCCTTGTCAAATGAATGGTTTGCAAATATTTTTTTCCCATTCTGCAGGTTGTCTCTTCACTGTTTCCTCTTCTTATAGAAGCTTTTTAGTTTGATTTAATCCCATTTATCTCTTTTTGCTTTTGTTGCCTGTGTTTTTAAGGTCTTCTCTATAAAACCTTTGCCCAGACCAATCTCCTGAAGCATTTTCCATATGTTTCTTCTAGTATAATAGTTTCAGAGTTTCAGGTCTTACATTTACATCTTTAATCCATTTTCAGTTGGTTTTTATTATTATATATGGTGAGAGATGGGGGTCTAGTTTCATTCTTCCGCACATGGATATCCAGTTCTCCCAGCACCATTTATTAAAGAGACTGTTCCTTCCCCAATGAATGTTTTCGGAGGCTTTCTCAAAAATGAATTGGATATAAATATGTGGATTTATTTCTGGGTTGTCTATTCTGTGTGTGTGTATATATATATGTGTGTGTGTGTGTGTGTGTGTGTGTATGTATGTATGCTTTTATGCCAGCACAAGGCTGTTTTGGTTCCTATGGTTTTGCAGTATATTTTGGAGTCAGGTAGTGTGATGCCTCCAGCTTTGTTCTTTTTGCTCAGGATTGCTTTGGCTATTCAGGGTCTTGTGTGGTTCCATGCAAACTTTAGGATTGTTTTTTTGTATTTCTGTGATGAATGAGATTGGTATTGGTATTTTTATAGGAGTTGCACTGAATGTGTAGATTGCTTTTGATAGTACAGTCATTTTCACGATATCAATTATTCCAACCCATGAAAATGGGATTTTTTTTTTTTTTTGTAACTCCTTCAATTTCTTTCATCAGTGTTTTATAGCTTTCTTTGTAGAGATCTTTCACCTCCTTGGTTAAATTTATTCCTAGCTATTTTTTTCTGTAGCTATTATAACTGGGATTGCTTTCTTGATTTCTTTTTCTACTAGTTCAATGTTGGTGTTTATAAACACTACTGTCTTAAGTTGATTTTGCATCCTGAAATTTGACTGAATTCAAGTATCATGTCAAAGACGGTGTTTGTTTTTCAGAGCTTTTAGGGTTTTGTATATATAAAACCATGTCATCTGCAAAAAGACACAATTTGATTTCTTCCTTTTGAACTTGGATGCCCTTATTTCTTTCTCTTGCCCAATTTATCTGCCTAGAGAACTTCCAGGACTATTGAAAAAAGTGGAGAGAATGGTCACCCTTGTCTTGTTCCAGATCTAGAGGAAAAGCTTTCAGCTTTTCCCAGGTCAGTATAATGTTGGCTGTAGAGTTGTCATATAGGGCCTTTATTGTGTTGAGCTTTGTTCCTTCTGTACCTACCTTGTTGAGAGTTTTTATCATGAAGGAATACTGAATTTTATTCAAATGCCTTCTATTGAGATAATCATATGGTTTTGGTCCTTCATGTTTCACACTTATTGATTTGTGTACGATGAAACATCCTTATGTCTCTGGGATAAATCCCCATTGATCATTGTGAATGATCTTTTTAATGTGCTGCTGAATTTGGTTTGCTAGGATTTTCTTGAGGGTTTCTGTATCTACTTCCTCAGGGATATTGGCCCATGGTTTTTTCTGTTGTTGTTTGTTTTTTTTTTAATGTGCTCTTATCTGGTTTTTTATCAGGGTAATGTTGGCCTGACAGAATGAGTTTGGACAAACTCCCCCAACTTCTGAAAGTTTGAATAGAACTAGTATTAGTTTCTTCTTTATGTGTTTGGTAGAATTCCACACTAAAGCCATACAGTTGAATTAACACATATTTTGTACGTTATGTGCATTATATACTTCATTTTTTATAATACAATAAGCTACGGAAAAGAAAATGTTATTAAGAAAATCATAAGAAAAAATATATTTACTATTAAGTGGAAGTGGATCATCATAAAGACCTTCATCTTCGTCTTCAGATTGAGTAGGCTGAAGAGGAGGAGAAAGAGAAGAGGTTGGTCTTGCTGTGGGTGGCAGAGGTGAAAGAGGTAAGGGCGTGGAATGGGAGGCAAGAGAGGCAGGTACATTTGGTGTAACTTCACAGAAATACATCATAATTTCTCAGTTTTTTGTTTTTTCATTTCTCCAAAAATGTTTCCATATAGTACTAATCCTTCTTCCACCATTTATTTTAATTTCAGTGCCTGTATGATAGAAGGGTCCATGTTATAAAAGACATCAAGAATAGTCTTGAATCATTGGAACTCTTCTGCCAGATTGTCTAATGTCAATTTGCTTTCTAGCACTGCTTCTTTTATATCTTCTTTCTCATCAACTGGAGCTAATTGGGAAGCACTCACCTCCATCAAGTTGTCTTCTGTTAGTTCCTCTGGTATGGTGTCTATTAGCTCTTGAATTTCTCTAAGATCCATATCTTGAGACCCTTCCCCCGACACCAGCCCTGTATCTTTTTTTTTTTTTTTTACCATATCTATAATTTCGTTTATGATTTCCTTGATTGGCTCTGTGATAAATCCTGTGAAGTCTATACATCTGGGTTAAGTTTTCTTTTTTCCAGCAGGAATTTATTTTCTGGGGCTTCATGGCTTTCCCAGCTTTTTCTAGAACAACAATTGAATCTTCTATGACAACACTGAAATCTTCAATGGTATGATCCTCGCAGACTTTCATTATGTCCTCTCTTTCACAGCTCTGTTCCAGAGCACTGAAATCCTTTCTTCCATAAAGTACTGTGTATAATGAGCCATAAAGGTCCTCATGACCCCTGATCTAGAGTGTGAATAAGAGACTGTGGGTTTGGAGACAAATAAACCACTTCAATGCCTTCAGTGTGGAACTCATGGGGTTCTAGGTAGGGGACATTGTCCAATATCAAAAGAACTTTGAAAGACAGTCCCTTACTAGCAAAGTACTTCCAGGCTTCAGGGGACAAAGCATCAATTGAACCAATCCAGAAAAGGGTTTTTGCTGTCCAGGACTTGTTGCAGAAATAGAAGATTGGCATCTGGTGTTTATCTTTTCCATTCAAAGCTCAGGGGTTAGCGGATTTACAGACAAGGGCAGTCCTGATCATAAATCCAATTGCATTTGCACAAATAGTAGAGTTGGCCTATCCATTCCTGCCTTAAAACCTGGTGCTCACTTTTTTCCCTACTAATCAACATCCTTTGTGGAATTGTTCTCCAGAATAGGGTACTTTCATCTGCAATAAAAACCTGTCCAGTCAGATATCCTTTTTCCTTAATAATTTTTTTAACAGTGTCTGGGAACTCATCTGCTGCTTTGGTCAGCAGAAGCTGCTTTTTTAGCCAAACCTCTTTCTAAAATTATCAAACCATCCTTTGCTAGCATTACATTCTCCAGGTTTAGATCTATCAACTTCCTTTTGCTTTAAGTTGTCATATACTAACTTCCCCCTTTCTCGAATCATCATAGAGTTTACAGGTATGCCTTTCTTATAGCTATCCTGCATCCACATAAAAGCTACATTTTCAATTTGAGATTAAAAGGTATTTCTCAAAAAGTTCCAGGTTTTTGTGCCTGCTGGCAGAGCTGCAGCAGTGACTCCATGAATTTCCTTTTCATTTTTATAATGGTACTTATGCTGCTAGATTCTTTTATCTTGAAATGGCATGCAACTACAGCTGCAGAACTCAATCTATGGTACATACCAAGCAATTCAACTTCTTGTAATGTCATGACTTTTCTCTGCTTCTTGGGAGCATCTCCAGTATCACCAGTGGTACTTTTTATGGGTCTCATCATGTTATTCAAGGTTTATGGTACTGCACTAACACGATGAAAAATATGGGAGAATTGTAAGAGATCACTTTTTAATATGATATGTAATTTACTGGACAAACTGTTCATGCAGAGCTGATTAGCATCACATGGAGTTTTAAGCAGACATGTGCAACACTTGAGCTCACTGAAATAGCAACAGCAGGTGGCTACGAAATTATTATAGTAGTATAAATGTACTACAGTTAATTTTATACAGTTATGATTGAATACTGAGTCTTCATGCTTGTTTATATTTCTGACTGTGAATGGCACCATGTGTAATCTGTGTTTGTGTGTATAAGTTTTAATATATTTTAACCTTTTGTAATAGACTTGTGTATTTTTATGGTAGTAAATTTTAAAACAGACCAGGATCTATATATATTTCATATATTCATATCTTAACTCACTTTTTATTTTATGAATTTTTTCAATATTTCTAGGCTACACAGTTTGTCTATGAGCTTTGTCAAACTGTCACACATCTACAAAAATATTAAATATATTTACTGAAAAAAATCTACATATAAGTGTACCTGCATAGGTCGAAACCTGTGTTGTTCAAGAGTCAGCAGGTAAATTGAGTTTCCTGTAGGTAGCATACAGTTGGGTCATGTTTTCTTTATCCATTTAGCCAGTCTATATCTTTTAAGTGGGGAATTTAATCCATTTACATTCAAGGTTATTACTGATAGCTGACAACTTATTCCTTTCATTTTGTTAACTGTTTTAGGTTGCTTACATATCCTTCATTCCTTTCTTCCTCTCTTATTGTTTATCACTGCATTTTAGTGGTTTTCTATAGTGATAAGTTTTGATTCTTTTCTCTTTATCCTTTGTGTATACGCTCTACCAGTGAGTTTAATAAGTTTGCATGTTTTCATGATAGTAATTATCATCTTTTTGTTTCCAGATGTGGGACTTCCTTGAGCATTTCTTGTAAGGCAGGTCTAGTGATGAATTCTCTCAGTTTTTGCTTGTCTGGGAAAGACTTTATGTCTCCCTCAGTTCTGAAGGGTAGCTTTGCTGGATATAGTATTCCTGGTTGGCAATATTTTTCTTTCAACTCTTTGAATTTATCAGCCCATTCTCTCCTGGCCTGTAAGGTTTCTGTTAGTCTAACTGGGATCTCTTTACAAGTGACTGGACTCCCTTTTCTAACTGTTTTTAGAATTTTCTCTTTGTCTTTGACTTTTGTCAATTTGACTAAAATGTGCCTCAGAGAAAATCTTTTTGAGTAGAATCTATTTGGGGACTTTGAAGCTTCCTGGATCTCAATGTCCACATCTCTTCCCAGACTTGGGAAGTTTGCAGCTATTATTTCATTAAACAGGTTTCTCTCTCTTCTCCTTTCCTTGTACAAATCCTATGATATAAATATTTATTCACATTTATTGATTTGTGTATGATGAAACATCTTTGTGTCTCTGGAATAAATCCCCATTGATCATTGTGAATGATCTTTTTAATGTGCTGCTGAATTTGGTTTGCTAGGATTTTCTTGAGGGTTTCTGTATCTACTTCCTCAGGGATATTGGTCCATAGTTTTTTTTGTTGTTGTTTGTTTATTTTTTAATGTGCTCTTATCTGGTTTTTTATCAGGGTAATGTTTGCCTGACAGAATGAGTTTGGACAAACTCTCCCAACTTCTGAAAGTTTGAATAGAACTGACTGGGATAGCTCAGCAGCAGCTTAGCCTCTGGGATGAGGGGGAACCATGGCTACTTGCCCGCCCTTGGAGCAAGACACAATCCAGCCATAGTTCTAATTCCAAGATGGCATAGAGCAGTAGCTATGTGGGCCACAGACAGCCAGGCACAGTGTCAGCTCCTTCTCTAGGGGAGAGCACAGCTCTCCAGGTGCCCCCCGCAGCTGGGATTAGTGCCTCTGAGGACTGCAGAGGACAGCAGTAGTGAGGTTTGTAGGTGTCCAAGGTATTGACTGGGGTTGCTAAGATCCTCTTGCTTACGGAAGGGAGACATTCCTCCTGGTTCCCAGATGATCCCAGTTGACGGATGCAGTGGTGGAGGTCTAGCCTTTTCCTCTTTTCTCTTTGTGGCCACCCTGAGTTTCTGTTACTTCTCAGATGTACTCCAGTGCTCTCTCTGTTGTTTCCTTTAAAATGTAGCTATTTACTCCCTGTTCTGGTTTCTTTCCAAGGGGAATATGCACTAGGCGCCTCTAGTTGGCCATGATGTTGACATCACTCCACAAAAGGCCCTGAAACACTTTCTGATGGCACTGTCCTCACCACAGTCCCCTCATGCATCAACCTTTCCCCCAAAAAACAAATTTTAAAAGTTCTCCAATGTAATCATGTCAGAGCTGTAATTATTTAACTCAGAGGTCAGCAAACCTTTCATATCTGGGCCTTTTCTGTAAAGGCCCAGATATTAAACAGTTTAAGCTTTCTGGGACATAAGGTCTCTACACAAACACACAATTCTGCTTTCGAAACAAAACCAGCCACAGACAACAGTAAATTAACATACGGCTGCCTTCCAACAAACCATTATCTACAAAGATGAGAGAGTAGGATTTAGCCTGAGGGATGTAATTTGTCAACACCTGCTTTACCTTGTCACTCAAGAACTTTTACAATCTGGCCACTACATACCACCTTATTCCCCTACTGTTATGTTGGTGGCATTGTGCATTAGGTTTTTATTTTTAAATATAACAAACACATGCCATGTAAAATTAAGAACACTATAAGAAAAGTACTAGTATTATAAATAAAAAAGCCAAGGCACATGGCAGTTAAGTGGCTTATAGCCAGGAATGGAAGCCAGGATGAAGAATCCATGCTGTTAACCACTACCAAAAGCTGCTTCTCCACCGGTCAACTTGGTTCCCCCAAATGTTACATGATCACCTCTGGACCTTTGCTCATCAACTTATTCCCTCCTCTCCAGCTATGTCCTACTTATCTCATGTCCCAGCTCAAGTCCCACTTCTCACTGAAGCCCTCCATGCTGCACCAACTCAGTGCCATCTCCCTCCCTTTTACTCTTAAGACACATATGACCTATAATTTCCTATGGGCCTTTATATTTTCATGATTTCATACTATCTTCCTTACTTACTTTTTAGCTCATGTTTTCTATCCTGGATAACTATCAAAAGTGTTCTGAAGTTAAAAGGTATTCCTTATTTTTTACTGGGATGATGATGTTAATATACAAAAAAAAACCATGGATAAATGGGCCTAAAACAATTTTCACCATTCCCCATACTTAGATTACAGCAAGCGGTCTCTTTATAGTGACCATATCATTTTTCAAAATGAAAGAACAAAATTACATTGATCCCTTTGATCTTTCCTGTATGAGGTGCACTTTGCAAAAACAATTACAACCATATATATTCAGTAACCGAGCTACTTAGAAGAGGTTATTTTATATTAAACACCATGTTAGAGTGATTGATTTAGGGTAATGGCTGTATTTGTAAGACTAGGAAAATTTACACTGAAATTGATTTTTCTGTTACCCTGGTCTCAGAGAAGTGGTGCTCTTTGAGAAAGCTATGGACCCTCTCCCCACCAAAAAAGTACAGAAAGATATTTATACAAATTTTCCATAAAATATCTCAGGGCTCAAAGACTCTACAAAGTTAAGAAACCCTGCCTCAGAAGGTATCATATTAGCTACTCACAGCTCTGACCCACCTAATAAATTTTCCTTTTAATTCAAGGCATTCAAAGACATTTCAATGCACTAAAAAGGATGTGGCAGTATTTTAATTCACACCCAAATTAGAAGGTGTCAAAAATCATGAACAATAGAAAAGGGGAAATTTATGGTTAAGAACAAATGAATGAGAAGGGAGAGCAGGGATATTACCAAATGTAAAGATTTCAATTTCATCATACTGCCTGCTAGGAAAGCTCTGATGGGGTGGCCAGTGGCCCGGAGACACCGCCATGTACATGAGCAGCATAGGCACAGGTTTTCTACGGACAACATGTGCCGTCTTACTGGTAAAGCTCAAACATCAGAAGTGGTATGCCATACAAAAATGACAACTAGAACTAAGAAAAATCAGCAGAAGCAACGAAATGTAAAATGTAGTTAAAACTCAAATTCAAAGATAAAAACTAAAAACAAACAAAGAGTTCCTAAAGTAAAGTCATATGCCACATAAGGACGTTTCAGTCAACGACGAAATGCATACATGAAGGGTTATACACATGATTATATACGTACGCATTAAATTATAACAGAACTACAAAATTCCTATTGCCTAGTGACATCCTAATGATCCTGACCCTGTGTAAATCTAGGCTAATGTGTGTTTTTGTGTTTTTGTTTTTAAGAAAAGTTTAAAAAGTAAAAATAAAAAATTTAAAATAAGAAAAAGCTTACAAAATAAGGATATAAAGAAAAAATATCTTTGCATAATTGTACAATGTATCTGGGTTTTTTTGTTTGTTTGTTTTTTTGTTTGTTTGTTTGAGACAGAGTTTCACTCCATCACCTGGACTAGAGTGCCGTGGCGGCAGCCTAGCTCACAGCAACCTCAAACTCCTGCACTCAGGCAACCTTCCTGCCTCAGCCTCCCACGTAGCTGAGACTACAGGTGCACACCACCACACCTGGCTAATTTTTTCTATTTTTAGTAGAGACGGGGTCTCACTCTTGCTCAGGCTGGTCTCGAACTCCTGAAGTAAAGTGATCCTCCTGCCTCGGCCACCCAGAGTGCTAGGATTACAGGTGTGAGCCACCCCTACCTGGCCTGTATCTGTATTTTAAGCATTACTACAAAAGAGTCAAAAAGTTAAAAAAAAAAAAAAATGAAAAGTTTATAAAGTAAAAAAGTTACAACAAGCTAATTTGTTATTGAAAGAAAAATATTTTGTATAAATTTGATGTAGCCTAAGTGCACTGTGTTTATAAAGTGAACATTAGTGTAATGTCCCAGGCCTTCACATTCATTCACCACTCACTGAGTCACCACAGCAACTTCCACGTCTGCAAGCACCATTCGTAGGAAATGCCCTATACAGGTATACAACTTATCTTTTATACCACATTTTTATTGCACCTTTTCTATGTTTAGAAATGTTTTGACTCACAAATATTTACCATTGTGTTACAACTGCATAGAGTATTCATATGGTAACATACAGTATAGGTTTTAGCCTAGCAACAATAGGCTATACCATACAGTCTAGGTGGGTAGCACCTATACCACCTACGTTTGCGTAAGTGCACTCTATGACGTTCCCACAATGATGAAATTGCCTAATGACACATTTCTCAGAACATATCCCCATTGTTAAGGGACGTATGACTGTACCAACAGAGTAACACACCCTTGAATACAAGAACGAATGACAATTATGTTCATGATACACAAACTTGCTGAATTTTAATTTCCTTTCATTCAACCTTTTTTTATAAGTTGAATTTATTACATGTATTGGTAAACAGGATTTAATTTTTATAATCTTCTGTACTCAGCACGTAAGAATGAGAACAAGCTATCACAAAAACCTAAATTTTAAGTATTCAACGTGAAATAGTTAAAATCAAACTATCTGTAGAATATACTATGTATACTGATGAATGTAGGTAAACTGATGAATGCAGAATTGATAACTGGTAAATTGCTGAATGTAGAATTTCAAAAATTGCCGAATACCAATCAAGATAAGCAGATGTAGTCTTAGTTTCAGTGAAAGAAAAACCTGTAAGTAAATTAGTGCCTTTCAAAATGACTGGTCCAACAACAGAGGCAAACTCTAAGGTACAGTGGAGGCCTCCCAAAAAGAGGGTGTAGTCAACCAAATTGAGAGAGAATAAATAAAGCTACTTGAGGACATACACTTTAAATCACCTTTTTGTGAACTAATATTTAAGGTCTTCCATGATCATATCTTAAGTCACTTCTCCACCTGCTGTCCTCCAAAACATCCTATACTCAGCCTCATCTATTCCTAGGACACAATGGTCTCCCCATTCTTTCCTTCTATTCAAATAATACTTATCCTTCAAGACAAAGAACAAATCAGTATCCCTGTAAGGAGCCTCTAATTGGTGCCTGGCAGCCGGCTCTGGTTCTCTCCTCTTTATATAATAAGATGACCACATATCCCTGATTTCCCATACTGATCCTGGTCTCAAATAGTCTCCTTATAAAAGCATACATCTGTCTCCACGCAGGACTTTTAGAATGAAATGAGTCTTCTGTTCATGAAATTTGTACCAATCATTTGGTACTTAATTACATATCATCTTCTATTTAATGAATTCTAGTATGAATGTTGTCTTGCAAGTTCATTAGCTGCTTACAAGCAATGATTAGCAGTCTCAGGCACACAGCAAATATTCAATGAATGTTTGTAGAAATTAGTTAAACTTAATTATTTCCTGTACTCCCCTTTTCTACCTAAATATAAGAACCAAAACTGTACAAATCTCAATTCCTAACTAATTCTAGGAAATCTACCACCACAAAAAAAGAGTCTCTAAGTCATTTTTGTTTTAGATAGAAAATTAAAACAGGGTCTCAATCTTCTTTATTTGATTTTATTCATTTTAACCAACACTAACTCAAAGTTCACCAGGACAGTTGTTCCAAGGATAAATAAAGGGGCCACATTTCAGATATTTAACAATTTTTTATCAAAAGGGCAAACACTCTAAAGTGCTTTATCTAAGTATAGTTGGATATTGCACTGAGCCTTCTCTACTCACGTGCTAGGGCTTCCTTTCAACCAACAGAGATACAAAGGCATCTGCAAAGTATCCAGCCATTGTTAATATAATGAGAACATGTTACATAACTGGATAATTTCCGGATACCCCTTGTATTTCTGTAAAACAGTGTGCAGAGTTCTTGATGTACTGAAATTAAAGTTATCTCTTAAGATTTGACCCTGGCCCCATTAACACCACTGTCTTATCAAATGAACTAACTCTGATTGGATACTTCATTCATTACTTGAACACTATAGGCACAACAACAAAATATTATTAAGGGAAAGTGCAGATAACTTAGCTATGGATATAAGAGTACTGGGACTTGCTACATTGTTATTTTGTATTTTGCCAAGAAATCTTCTCCAGTTCTATAATGCTGAAAGAAAACAGAAATTGTAATTTATGTTGCAGTGTTTTATGTATTCCATCATATTCCTGGCATTATAATTTCCCTCCACTGAGAGGTAGGGGCTTTAACTTGGGTTGTTGGAAGTTATAATGCAAGGACAAAGTGGCAGGCTGGTACTTCCTTTATGATGGATAAAGAACTAGGATGTTTCAGCATCCTAAGACGCAGAGGACTGCCCCATCAATAGTTTGCTTTCCTCTTTTCATGGCCCTGTCATCAGTACCTGGATGCTACCAATGGAAAAGAACTGTACTAAATGACTGGATCCTCAAGCCATACCTTCTTTCCCTTCCAAAGGAAAAATACAAGGAGCTATTGTGTTGTATCAATATCCATAAAGAAATGAGCAGCTATTAATAGGTGGGACCTAAAAAATCATATAGTCCAGTAGTTTACATTTTTTTTTCTTAGCAGAGAAATTGTACCTTCAAATGGCATCTGATACAGACATTCAAAAAGAAAAACTGAGGTGGTTTTGGTTGATTGGCAGTAGGGGCACAGACTCATCTCCTACTACCATCTCCTCATTTCCCAAACCTCCGGAGACACAAACACTTTGGTTTACATAAAAAGTTAAAAGCAGAACCGGAAAGGTTAAACAATTTATTCAATATCATACTACCAATTAGTAACAATGTCAGAAGCATAGCCCAGTTTCAAACGAAGTTAGCAGACTGGCAATTGGGCTATAGGAGCGGTGCCTCACTCTGATTCCTTGTAAGGTTATAGGACATGGTGGAAAGATGGCCTCTGAAGTCATGTTTGATTGGCATGCCAGTTCCATGTAACCTGAGGTTAAGTTACTTAGCCCCAGTGAGGCTCAGTGACCTCATCTATGAAATGGGGGAAGGAGAGAATTGTATCAGAAGATCCATCTGAGGTTTAAAGAATAACACACAAAGTTCCTAGCAGAGTATCTGTTATGTAATAACGACTGGGTAAAAATGTTCATGTCTGCTTACTTTTCTGATAAAGCAGAAAATGAAATCTTTATCTTTGCTTTGCAAACAGCATTTTAATTGTTTTATAATTCATATCTTAGGGATATATACAGACACAGATATACAGATATAGATACACACACATATCTCACTAGTCAACATTAACACAAGGAGGCAGAGAACTCAGGATTGAACCCCAAAATTAAGAAAAATATCTTTACTTATTTTGTCAGCCTATACCATAACTTAATACACAGCAAAACAAACGCAACGAGTGAAAAACTATCAGTTAACAAACAGCCAATTTAGAAACTTCCACATCAGTCTTTCAATTATTACATCTCTAATAACAATGATTTCTTTAAAAGTTTTTGAAAATTTTAGACATAAAAAAGCAACATTCAGGACCAGGTTTCATATATTATTTTACTGCATATTATATGCAAGCATTGCTATTTTTCAGGGGCCTACCAAAATGTCTATTTGAGAAGTTTTTGCTATGAAAATTCCAAATTTTTATTTCATAACATTATAATGAGCTTAAGATATAACAGGGAATATTTGCACACCACTGGAATTTTGATAAATCTTCAGATTAAATTAAGCAGAAAGAATATAAGCATATTAACTGACCTTCAAAACAAATCTGAAAGAAATCTGCTAGTAGGAAAATCAAATACCACTTGACAGTTTAAAATGCTACTAAAAAGTGTTACAGACTCAGTCCACCAGGGGGAAGTGTTGTCTAACTATTATTTAATAACAGACCTGAACTCAACAGGAATAAAACTGTATATTTTAAAATTTTCTAAGCTTTTGGTGGGAAAAAAAAAAATTCTTTGAAGCAAAACCTAGAAATCTGTCATTATACATCTGTAATTAGGTTAAAATGGTATCATAAAAGATGGACTACTTCTCACGTGTCTGGGAAGTGACCATACTTCTAGGTCCAGGGCTGCTTCAGTCTGGACCAGAACCCTCATCCTCACTGCTAGCCTGATGCTAGGGTTCAAAGAAGGTGGTGACCAGTGACAGCTGGGACCCTAATGCTTCATCACAAATTCCAAACCATTTCACGATGGCCATTGTATTAAATATCTACCCACTATACCCGTATAAACAACTTCATGTAGGAATAAGTACATCCAGAATTTTAACTTGAAAGCTACAGGTACTGTGCTGTCTCCAGTGACAAAAGCCCAAAGTGGGCTGCTGAAGGACAAGGTTGTAGAGTGCCCTCCTAGAGACACTTCAGGGAAACAACAACCATCTACCCTGAGTAATTTTAGCAGTCATATGATAATTAAAGGAAAAAATTGGGGGCTTAATCTAAACAACTTTATACATAGACACACACACACATAATTCTCTCCTATTTTATTGGATTCAATTACCTCCCATTTGCTAAGTGCCTCAGTCTTTATCTTACTGGACACATCTGTGGCAGGTCTCTGCAATTACTGCCTCCTTATTGAAATCCTCTCTCTCTTGTTTCCCAAATATCTTTCTGTTAATAATTACCCTATCTTCTCTCCCTCCCTCTCTCTCTCTCTCTCTCTCTGGCTGATCCTTCTAAATTTCTTTCAAATACTTCAGGTTTCAGACAAGCCCCCACAGACCCAGGCTCCAGGCCTGTCCCCATAAACTCAGCAGAAACCTTACAGGCCAGTAGACAGTGGCTTAATATATTTAAAGTGCTGAAACAAAAATTTAAATTAAAATTAAAAAAAAATATCAAAGAAGAATACTATACCCGCCAAGGCCGTCCTTCAGAAATGAAAAACAGGAAGATCTTTCCCATACAAACAAAAGGTAAAGCAGTTCATCACAACTAGACCTGTCTTACAAAACATACTAAAGGGAGCTCTCTTCAGGTTGAAACGAAAGGATGTTATCTAATAACATGAAAACATATAAAAGTATAAAACTCACTGTACAGGTAAAAAAAAATACAAAAATCCAGAAAATTCTAATATTGTAATGGTGGTGCATAAATCACTTTTAACTTTAGAATGAAGGTTAAAAGACAAAAGTATTAAAAATAATCATAGCTACGATAATCAATGGATACATGACCATATAAAAAATGTAAACTATGACATCAATAACATGTGGGAGGAGAAGTTAAGTTGTTATCAGCTTAAAATAGCCTGTTACAACTAAGAGATATTTTATGTAAGCCTCATAGTAACCACAAATAAAAAACCTGCAGTACACACTCAAAAGATAAAGAGAAAAGATTCAAAACACACCACTACAAAAAAAGAGCAAATCACAAAGGGAGACAATAGGAGATGAAGAATGTAACAAAGAAACTTTAAAAAGTCAGAAACAACAAAAAGAAATTGAC
Organism: Eulemur rufifrons; assembly: GCF_041146395.1. Classification (NCBI taxonomy): domain Eukaryota; kingdom Metazoa; phylum Chordata; class Mammalia; order Primates; family Lemuridae; genus Eulemur; species Eulemur rufifrons. The sequence continues at coordinate 10,879,829 of NC_090994.1, read as the reverse complement.
AGTAGTAAGTCCTTAACTATCAATAATTACTTTAAATTGAAATGGATTACATCCTCTAATAAAAAGACAGAATGGATAAATGAATTAAGAAATCAATATCCAAGGATACGGTGCCTACAAGAGAATCACTTTAGCTTTAAGGACACACATACACAGAAAGTGAAGTGACAAAAAAGATATTCCATGCAAATGGAACCAAAAGAGAGTGGGGTAACTATATTTATATCAGACAAAATATACTTTAAGTCAAATACTGTAAAAAGAAACAAAGAAGGTCATTACATAATCAGAAAAAGGTCAATTCATCAAGAGCATGTAACAGTTATAAGTATATATGCACTCAATACTGAAGTACCTGATTACATAAAGCAAATATTAGCAGAGCAAACAGTGGACTTGAACTACACTACAGACCAAATGGATCTAACAACATCTGCATCCAACAACTGCAGAATATACATTCTTTTCAAGTATACATAGAACATTCTCCAAGACAGATCACAGGTTATGCCACAAAACAAGTGTTAACAAATTTAAGAAAATTAAAACCATATCAAGTATCTTTTCTGACTACAATGGTGTAAAACTAGAAATCAAAAACAGTAGGAATTTCAGAAAAATCACAAATACATAGAAATTAAAAAACATGGTCCTGAACAGCCAATGGATAAAAGAAGAAATTAAAAGGGAAATTTAAAATATTCTTGAGACAAACAAAAATGGACCACAACACAACAAAACTTATGGGATGCAGCAAAAACAAGCTCTAAGAAGAAAATCTATAGCAATAAATGTCTATATCAAAAAAGAAGGCAGGCCTCAAATAAACAACTTGAAGTTACACCTCAAGGTACTTAAAAAAGAAGAAACTAAGCCCAAAGGCAATAGAAGGAAGGAAATAAAGAAAGACCAGAGACAAAATATATGAAACAGAGACTACAAAAACAATAAAACTAAGAGATGGTTTTTTATAAAGATACATAATATTGACAAACCTTTACCCAGACTAAGAAAAAAGGAGAACAGCCTCAAATAAATGAATGAAAGAGAAGACATTAAGACTGATACCCCAGAAATACAAAGGAATATAAGACACTACTATGAATAATGATATGCCAACAAATTGGGATACAGCAAGTCCTCACTTAACATTGTAGATTAAGTTCTTGGAAACCGTGACTTTAAGCAAATATACAGCAGGTCATTTTGTTCAATGTCATTTTATTATAAGGTTAATGAGAATGTCATTGAATGTTATATACGTTGTTTCACTTAAACTCACAGTTTCCAAGAACCTATGGAGGATGTTAAGTGAGGACTTACTGTATCCATAAATCACAGCATGCCCCTGTGCCCTTCTTCTGTCTCCCCTCTTCCTCCTTCCTGCTCTCAGGAACGTGGCTAGAGCTCAAGCCACCCCATGAGAAGATGAGAAAATCTTGAAGGATGGCAGACCAAGTAGCCAGGACAATCCAGCACTGTGGAACCAACATATGAGCTCTGAATCATCTATCTGGACTTCTTTCACGGAAGAGAAAACTTTTCTCTTATTTAAGCCACTGTTGTGTGTGTGTACCTTCCTGACAAGGTACCCTGCCTCCAACCTCACTTCTCTACAGCTGCCATCCATCTCTGCACTGCTTCCGGACTGACTTCCTAAATCTCAAAGGTGATGAATCAATCCACTATTTTTTTTAAGAAATTAAAAAAAAAAAATACACACAGCATGCCTTAGCAATGGCATGTGAGACCATTCACAATCTGATTCCTGCCTGCCCCTAGTCCTCACTCATGGCTGCCCTGTTGACACCAGCTGCTTTAAATAAGCATGGTCTGCACAGCACCACAGCTTTATACATGCTTCTGCCACTGTCAAAATATCTTTCTTCCCAGCACGCATTCCAATGTATCTTCAAAAATTCTGCTCAGATAGTCACCTCTGCCAGGAAGCCTCCCCTCCAGTCTAACTGATCTGGACCTTCAAGAGACCCCCAAAGCCCCCATTCTTACTTCTGCTGTAGCAGGTATCACACTGTGTTAGAATCATCACATTACTTGTCTGTTTCCCCAGCCAGACTGCACAGACTGTATGCTTCACTTCGCCATCTCTAGCCTAGCAACTATAGGTATTCATTGCACGCTGAAAAAGTAAATACTTTCAGGAATGCCTTCCTTGTCTTGAAGGAAATTTTTGGCATCTGATATCTGACGTAAATGAAAACCCAGGCCTCTTGATTCTCGGCCCAAGCCTGTTTCCAGCACATCAGCATTTCCCCAACTGTGTTCCAATAACACCTGCTTAGGGGATGTTAATAATGTGAATAACGTGTGGGTTTCCAGCCATGCCACAGAGCTTTCAGTTCCACTAAGCTGCCAGACTCCCTCACCCTCCAAAGTCTCCCAGCCCACCCCCTTGGGCTCCTTCTACCTGGAAGGCATTCCACCTCAGCCTGCCCCCTTCCCTAGTTCCCACCCACCATTCACCCTTCAGACCCCAGTGCCAGCTCACACCTGGGAAGACCCCTCACTCTCCCAATCCTTTCAACAATCCTCTAACATTTGGCTGAAGAGTAACCTGAAACTCACTAGTCTCTATAATTTCCTTAATTTTCCTTTCTAAAGATAGAGGCTTTGTCTCTCAGATTTTTTAACACTTGCCCCTTTCTTCATGATTCTCAAAGAATACCTAGAGTGGATCTCTAACGTATCTGCAAATATGCTCAGCGCTTCAGGACATAATCTCTCAAGAGTTTAAATTCATGTAAAAGGAACCAAGTGGTCTCTTCTTGGGCTTACAGCTCCTTCTAGCAGTGTTTGTTCTACCCTTTCAATTGTGCTCCTTGATAGAGAAAACCCAACCGAGCAGGAGTTTCATATCTGTGCTTTATCTCAAAAATCTCTTAGCATTACCTCACATGCCCTTAGAAAGGAGTCTAACCTTTCCTTGTTCTCTTTCTTTTTTCAGACACCACACTTATTATACCTAACCTCACTGCTCGAAGTGCCATCCAAGAACTACCTGGATTTGAATCACCTGGGGAGCTCATTAAAGTACTGGATTTGAGTCAAATAGAATCAGAATTACTGCAGTGAGGTTCAAGAACCTGAATTTTTAACAAGCATTGAAAGCATCCAAGGTGTCAATAGTCTCTGCTTGCAAGGTAGGGCAGGGCAGGACTGGGGCAGCCAGAATCCCCAGGAACTGCCACCTGCAGCCTAAAGCAGCTGCCTTCATTCACCTCAGTGCACAATACAAAGAGCATTATTTTCTATGTGTGCTATGAAGTGAAAAAGGTTCACAGAGTTCCTAGAATTTCCTAGAGAACTTCTAAATTAGTATTTCCAGGAAAGGTTCACAATGATCATTTTCAAAACTTCCACAAGCCAATCCAGTGCGCACTGCTGGTTAAGAACCATCGCTCTAAAATAGCAATTCTCAACTCTTTAAGAGCAAAAATATCTTTTTATAAAAAATATTCTGCAATGCCTTTTTTATTATCCTGAAGTGAAATTCATAAACAATATAACTGCCTAAATATAAAATTCAAAACAATCAACATAATGTTCTAAATGTAATACAAAGGAGAAATAAAATTAAAATGATTTTCATCATATAAACACTCAGATTAATCAGATACTTGCTTGTACCTAAAGGTGGAATCACTCTAGCACTCTGAAAGCAAGCCTCGAGTGCAGACTGATACGGGTGTGTTGAACTGGGGACTCAACAGCATGATCAGTGCCTCCTGGGATGTGATGCTTTGAAATGGTGAATAGTTTTTAGTAAATTTCCAAAGAAAACAAAGTATAATCTTTTCTTGATTTACATGGTAGTTACAGTCCTAGAAAACTCACTGATATTTAAAACCATATAAAAATATTTTGTTCATATATCCTAAGTCCAGATAATTAGAAACATTTTTCCCCGACCTAAATGTCCAACAGGACATTCAAAGTCATGAAGCATGTGGAACAATTCTTTCCTGTGCAGTAAGATCCATGCCCTACAAGATGTCTAGCATGCCTGGCCCCTACCCTAAAGGCCAGTAGCCACCCATCCTTCCATCCCCAACCACTGTGATAATTAAAAATATCCCCACATAGTTCCAAAACTACTGCTTTAAAACAACCATTCAACCTCCATGATTCCACTTAAACATCTAATATTTTCAAAGCAAATATCTACATAAATTTTACCATGACAGAAACGGACAACTATCGCAGATATGAGAAACTTTCTTCATAAATTCTTGAAAAACTAATGCAAACTACCTTTTTTTACAATCAAATTGTGTGTCCCTATGGACATTATATTTTAATTTCAGAGATATCCTCTCAACATTGATATTCAACTAGCAGAGGCTCCTAAACAGTTCAGCTTTGAGTGTCAGTAAAATATATCAAACTATAGTTTAAATGTATTAAATGATTCCACAATGGATCCTCTGAGTAGTAAAATAGTTTATAAATGACTCAAGTAAATTACCTTTTAAAATACAGTGATTCCCAAGCCTGTGTGTGCATCACAATGATCACCTAGGGAGCCACTTAAAATTTGGAGATACCCGAGTCAGTCCCTGGCCCACAGATTCTATAATAATTGCATAGGCCTGGAGTGGGGAGGCCACAAGAACCTTTATTCTTTTTAAAAAGGTCTATAGGTGGTTCTCATGTTGGTAGGGGTAAATTTAGTTTTGTGGGTGCTGAAATCTACACAGTTTGGAAGGGGCTCTCCTTCAGAGAAAGAAGGAAAAATTGTTGGGTCTCCCATTAGCCTTTGAAAAGTCTCTGGATGATACCTGGAGTTGCAAAGTGTGACAGAATGAGAATCACAACTAGAAAACACGAGCAAAAATGTAAAGTCATACACTATGTGTGACTTCAAAGCAGAGACCTTAAATCCAATGACTACAGACTTCAGGAGGTAACATAAATGAGTAAGGCAGGCAAAGTATGAGACAACACAGGAGCGGGTGGTGACCAAGCACCTGTGTGATTAGATAGTTTTATTCAAGAACCAATGAAGGGAGAGTACTAAAAACATACTTTGTGAAGCAGTTCATATACCTGACAATAAAAAAAAAAAAAAGTTTTTTCAGGGATTCTGCAACATCTCAAAGACCTAAAACATCCTTACCAGCACTCAAAGAGTTCTAAAAGTCAATAAAAGACTGGCTCTCCAATATAAAACTTATTAACAGGAAAATCTTTTAAAATGAATCATCAGTGGCTAATGAGCAAAAGGTCTGACCTCAATTATACCTGGTGCAGCTAGTGTGTGCAGAGGAAAGCTCACAACTGTAATCGAGGTATTCTGAAAACACATGAAGAAGCCAAACCAAAGTGCTCTTCCTAGTCCCTCAATCTACACAGAAGACTTCTGTGACTACATGTGTACGGGGTTTTCCCCACACACTGAACAAGCCATCAATTCTGCAGCAGACACCAATTAGGTGCCCTCGAATTCAATTCCAACACTGTCCACCTGGAGACAGCATCAGATTCTACAGGTTGAGGGCTCAGTCCCCAAAACTGTCCCCACTTTGGATGCCAATCTAAAGCCTCAGTTGTTTCACCTATGATTCTGACCAACAGGCTATAAACCGGGGTTCCCATAACCAACTCCTTGAGTTCGATTAATTTGCTAGATTGTCTCATAGAACACAGGGAAACATGTTTACTGGTTTATTAAACAGGACATTACAAAAGACACCGATGAAGAGAGGCATAGGCAAGGCATGTGGGAAAGGGTTTGGAGCTCCCATACCCTTTGGGTGTGCCCACACGGAACCTCCACGTGTTCATCTAGCAGGAAGCTCCCTGAATCCTGTCCTTCTGAGGTTTTATGGAGGCTTCATTACTAGACATGATTAATTACATAAATCATTGACCACATGCGATCAACTTAAACTTTAGCCCTTCTCTCCTCACGGGAGGAGGGGGAGGTTGTTGCTTAAAGTACCAACCCTCTAATCCTGCCTTGGTCTTTCTGGTGACCAGCCCACATCCTGAAGCTACCTAGGGGCTGTGGGACTGCAGTCAACTCATTAGCATACGAAAGACATTTAGGGCTTTGAAGATTCCAACGATTTTAGGAGTTATATGCCAGGAAACTGGGAGGGAAGACCAAATACAATCAACATTTCAGTCAACAAAGACCATATATAGGACAATGGTCCCATAAGATTATAACAGTATTTTTACTGTACCTTTTCTATGCTTAGATACACAAATACACTGTGTTACAACTGCCTACAGAGTTCAGTATAGTTACATGCTGCACAGGTTTGTCGCCTGGGAGTAATAGGCTAGACCATACAGCGTAGGTGTGTAGTAGGCTATGTCATCCAGGTTTGTGTAAGTGCACTTTATGATGTTTGCGCGACAAAATCCTCTAACAACACATCTCTCAGAACATGACCCTGTCGTTAAGCAACACAGTATATATTTCACAATATCACAGATATGACATTCCATTGCTGTTTACAAAGATAATCTGATCCCACTCTCAAAAAAGTCAAATCCTGCCCTTCAGTTTTTCAATTGCTGCTTTAAAAAAATACAATAATGAAAACCAGTCTGAAAAGAATGGATCTCCTAAGCAAAATAAAATTGTTGTACTGAGTAGATAGCAGGAATAAGCTTTTCAACATGCTCTCCAGGTTGATTTTTGCAATACTGCTCAGCTATCTCAGTATATAAAACACCAAGTAGTGCCAATGAGGTAGTTAAAGCTACCAGTATACAGCTCATTCTGCAGATATATGGGCTAATGTGGAAAAGATGGATGTTCTGACTTACTATACGGAAACCCTAGCCAAAGAAAGAATTCCCAGTCGTTTCCTGGCCCACTTTGCCAAGCCCAGACAGACCACTAAAAACTCCTGCCTATTAAGCAGAGGCTGTGATATGGCTAAAATAATGGAGAACATATGGTCAATTTAATAAGGGCCAAGGAATGGTGAGCAAGTCTAACATACGCTTGTGTATTATACCATAAAGTCATTTTTCTACTTTTCATAATTGATGGGGAAGAGGCTGGGGAGTGGACAGGAGGAAGCAAACTAAATAAAATGTGCCAAAGATAGATGATTTCCTAAAGGACTAGCCATAAAATTATAAACCAACTTGAATCTGTGGTGGAGACAAGAAAATAACTCAACAGAAAATCTTAGACTTAGTGGATTTGTCACTTGTTCCTTTGCATATCTGTGGTTTTCTATGCCAGCCCACATTTTTGCTACAGCAGCGACGCCTACATTTCCTGGGTCCTGCAGCCAGATGCAAAGATTAGAACAGGGGCAAGAACAAGGTTAGGCTACAATGCTACTATTTTTGTATCTTGCTCTCGAGGAATTCTGTGTGTATGGAGAGGTGTCCAAGCAAATCAGTAAGATGCTCTACATTCACCCAACACATTCTATCAATCACCAAGAATTATTCAGCTTCTGCATACCATAAAGAAAAAATAACTCAAAATGGATCACAGACCTAAATGTAAGAATTAGAACAATAAAACTTACAAGAAAATATGGAGTAAATCTTCTTGACCTTGGCTTAGGCAATGGTTTCTTATATATGACACCAAAATTATAAGCAACAAAATAAGAAACTGATAAATTGAACTTCATCAAAATTAAAAACTAGAGTGACTATGAGTGGGTACAGTCTTTTCTTTTTGGGGGGACGAAAATGTTCTAAAGTTGACTGTGGTGATGAACGCACAATGCTGTGGACATACGAAAACCCACTGAATTTTATACTTTAAATGGGTGAATTGTTTGGTATATAAACTATATCTCAATTAAGCCATTAAAAAAAAAAAAGGATTATTCAGGCTTCCCAGTCACTATGGCAGACAGGGACACAAGTTTGTTTCCTCTTCTCTAAGATCTTTGAAAATGGCAACAACAAATATCAAAAGAAAATAAATTCATAATGATGCTGAGAAAAAGAGAAGTACAGCCACAGACAAAATAAAGCAGAAGTCACAACCCAAAACAAACCCAGAAGGCCATAGTTATCCTAACAGTAAAGCCACAAAGAAGCTAAAACCCCAGAGTTGGCAGATATCCATACCTGGAATGGGAAGTAGAACAGATGTCACCATGATTAACTGCAAATTATCTACAGAACAGCTTCTGTGTTGGCTCTCTCCCACCCTGCTCTCCCACCCAGAGGCTTGCCTGCATCAAGGCACTTAGCGTAGGTATAATCCCACCCGCCCCTGTGCCAGTCCACACACCCCACCCCACAGAAATACATCCCAGTCCTCCTCTGTATAAAGGGAAGATGCCGGGCAGGGACACATAATCCATACATCCAGAGAAACTCCAGCGATCTCTGTTCAGGAACTTGGTCTTTCACTCATGCATATGAATGGGAAAACAAACTCCAAAAAACAGTGGCTTTTAAGAGAAGTCCTAATAATTTAATAAAACAGAACTGACTCTGGATGAAGCAGAAATTCAGGAAACAGAAGGTAATCTTAGAAAAAAAAATCTAATTGATTCTCTGGGGAGATTCAAATTAATATATCCATAAAAGACCTGACAGCAATGAAAACTGAGCGATTAGAGAATGGGAAAGAGCTCTTAAAATTATAAATATAACTATCAAAATAAAAATTTTGTTAGAAAGAATGGAATATGATATTTTAAAATAGGAAAGAAAAATTAAGAGACATAGAAGATTAATCCAACCCAAGAGAACCAACATCCAGCTCACAGGAATTTCAGAAGACCATTAAAAAAGTAGAGGAGAATAATACAAAAATAATAAACACTTGCAGAACTAAGGAAAGATATGACTGAAACAGCTCCACATGCGCCAAGCAAGGAGAACAAGACTCACACCACTTGAAATGTGAGCAGGCGGGGGAAGGACAGCCTGGAGAGGTGTCCAGAGAGAAAGAGCTTATAATTCCTAAAGGAGCAAACATCAGGGTCACATTAGCACCAACGGATGCTAAAAGAAAATGAGGCAATGGCTTCAAAGTTCTGAGAGGAAATGATCTGAACCTAGAGCTCAATTCAATGAAGTATAAAAACAAAATTTTCAGACACACAAAGCTTTAGGAATTTTACCAATCCCAGAACTTTCCAAAAGTACTACTAAAGGAGATACTTTAACCGCCCCCCCCAAAAAGGGAGGGGGCAATCAAAATTGAGAAATTGAGGCATGGAATCTAAGAAGCAATATATCTAATCAAGAACATAATGAAAAATTTTGCTCAAGTCTAAGGAGAACAGCTGTATAAAGGCCTAGAAAACTTTTGGCACAAATTGGAACAAATTGTCAGAAGATTCTGAGATGAATGTCTTCAAGATGAAAATGAATTCCCCATTAAATAATAGTTCATCCTAGTGATAAAGTGAAGCCATAGCAACCCATCAGTAAATTATAGCAATATGCTGTTCCCCACCCAGCTCTCCTCTTGGTTCTGATTAGCTGTCTCATCCCTTGAGCAGCAGACATTAGGGACATGGCTCTGTTTCTCTCCACTTTGGGTCCAACCAACTGTGTGGATTGTGCATTTTGTAAATGTTGGTGCTGCGTGTGAAATTTTTAAAGTCAACCTGCAGTGAAAGCACGGAAGACAAAGAGAACAAAGAGAGCAGAATGCCAATGCCATGAGCCTTGTCAAAGTGAAGGTAAGGTAGACAGAGCATCAGCACGGAAAGCAAGGCAGGAGGGACGTGCAGGGCTCTGCAGCCTCATTTTCCCGTGAGAGTGTCATGAGATGACTGCTTATGATTGGCTTAAGAAATATTGTTTCAAATATTAATATTTAAAACCATAAATATAACCAAGTTAAAAAAACACTACAAATAAAAATGTAACTGTTGGGATGGGGATGTAGATAGAATAGGTGGGCCAAATTCCTCATTTTTTACATTAGGGAATTAAGAGATAAAGTATATTACCTATGAGGCAACTACCAGAAAATCTTAAAAAGCAAAAAACAAAAAGGGCAAGGAAAAAGAAAGAGTAAAAGAAAAAAGCATTAGCCAAAAGTCATTGCCACAGGCAAGCAGAACTGGGGGTAGAAAGTGGCCTGAGGTCTTCACTGAGGAGGGAGGAGTCAGGGCTCCTGGGCAGGTGCAAAGAAACAGGTGCACAGAGGCCAAGGCACCAACAGCAGACGCCTAAGAGGGGGATGGAGAGTGTGGCAAAAAGGTGATTCTTGCTCCCATTCTGCCGTGTATACTTCATTGAAAGCTGTATTTCTTAGATTATACACACATATTATTTTGGTAATAAAAACATTAAAATTTGTATTACTGTTTTAAAATAAAATAACATGAATTTATTTATTTAAAAATAACAACACAACAAATTAATGCCTACCTCTGGGGGAGTAAAAGCTAATCAGTCCATTTCCCCTATCCAATCTGCTACTGTTTTGTTTAAGATAATGATTACCCGCTGCTGCAGAGGGCGTGGGGGATTAGCATCCACATGTGCGGAAAAGGATCTGAATTAAAAGCACCTTTCTGTTAAGCAATTTGCTAAACAGGAATCTTTGTTTTGTTCAGATCTAAAAACCACCCCAAGACCTAGAATGATGCCTGGGACAGAGTAAGCACTCACGTGTTTACTGAATAATGAAAAAATGTGTGTGTGCTTTGGGTATGGAGCATACAAACAGAAAAAGATGAGAAGTGAATTCCACCAAAACGAGAACATAATTGCTTGGAACTATGGATGCTCTTCCCACCCCAACCTTTTCACTTTTCTACAGATAACATTTGATAAGCAGGAAAAAAAAAAAGGGATCAAAAAAATTTCATCAGTCTCTACTTTAAATGTCAAGTATAAATCCAACAATGTACACTTAACTCATCCATTGGCTTTTTTAAAAATTTCACTAACTATATATATTTTATAAAATATATATTTATATATTTTTAATAAAATATTTATAAAATATTACCTTTTAAATTATGTAAATGACTTCAAAGGACTTATAAAACATTAGCCTTGGACTGATAACAGTCTTAACAATGTAGAACTGTACCGTTGTATTCCCCCTTTCTTTTTCATTCTTTAGTTCTACAATTTGGATTTAAATTTTCAATCGTGTTCTTCATATGACATTAACATTATAATCTTCACCCAAACAACCTTTTAACAATGACAATCTGAAAAGGCAATAACGAAATCAAAACATGATTCTGGGCCAAGAACTTGTGGTCTATGTTCTTTAATTTTGTTTCTTTCCTCTCAGACACTTTGTTGTTTTGTTGTTCCTAAGATCAAATCTCGAAGGTCTCCTCATTTAAAAGTGCCTCCAGTGTACACTGTATACTAAATCAAGGCCAATTAAGGTTAAAGAAGGGATTATGAATTTTGAAATGCGCCATGCAAAGTCTACCACTTGAATTATTCATTTCCTCATTTCAGTTGCCTACTTTTTCAAAACAGCATAAACTCAGACCTCTAATTTGACATTTTGTGTTGGGTGTCCCACAAGGGACTTATATCTAGTTTCTCAACTAGACATAAGTCAAACTGTTGAGAAGCTCTGATCTAGTTAATTTTGCTGAAAAGAAACACATTACACTGCAAGGAGCCATGTTCTATACATGATTCACTCTACCTTTAAAAACAAAAAAGGTAATTTTTTTAAAAAACTGACTTGAATGCTTTTTTAAAATCACATTCTTCAGAATCTATTTATATCTATGTCCAGCAAGCACCTTACCTATTCATATTTATGACCATAAATCATCACAAAGGCAAACTTTGCTTATATGGTACAATTCAGAATGAGTTCTAACTACAGAGAACTAACATTTCTATAAAATTTTAGTACTGCTGCTATCTGGAAAATTAGCCAGAGGCTCCCAAGTGGCCAAGTTCTCACTACACAAGCACTATAGAACCTTAAATTGTAACACATTTCCCTTGGCTTCCCCTTTGGCCCCCACCCAACTCTTGCCTTTTAATGATGGGCCCTGAACAGTTCAGGGGAAAGCAGGAGGGAGGCAATGTGAAAACAGTTCTCTTCCTTCTTCCTGCAGTAATCAGGAACTTACTCCACAGAAGAGTCCCTGAAGGCCTCCCTCAGAGCCTACTTATTCTGATCGTAGATGCTAGTCTAACAACACGGCCATTTATAGCAAGTATCTCAAGGGGGTGAGATCAGATGACTTCTAAGTCTTTCTAATCCAAGAGTCTGTTTTTCCATGGGAGCAGGCAGCATAAAATATCAAACACATGATTCAGAACCAAGAAACCTAGATGATGGTCTCAAACCTGCCAAAGAGTTTGGGCAAGTTAATTTATTCTCTTAAGTCTTCAGTTTCCTCATGCATAAAATGCAAAGTATTTCTAATATTTCTTCCAACATAAATATTCTGCTAGTTTGATTATATCAGCTGGTTCCCTAACACCTAAACACTGATGGGGACCGTGTGCCAAGCACTGAGTTGTGTACTTACTTGATGTACACTACAGCTCGATACTACCATTATTCCTATTTTACAGATGAAGAAACTGAGGGAAGTGAGTAACTTGTCCACAGGCACCCATCGTACGTGGGTCCCGGCCATGCTCTGCTGCCACCACTAGCACTTTGCATTCAGTAAACTGGAAGGAACAGGAGGCTGCTTCATCCGGACTGCAGACGGCAGAAAGGAGTAATTACTGATAGTCTACAAGTTTCAAAAACACACGCAAACTCCAAAAGGCAAGTTTAGGACCGTTTATGAAGTTCTACAATTCCCCAAACAACTCAGTAACCTCTGAGGGCATCTCTCTACCTCATTACATCAAATAACCCCCAATTACTGGCAAACTGTGCCCAGTAAGAGGACTGCATTAAGCAGAGACTCTTCCCTTAAAAACCAGATAGACTGGATTTTTAACCACATTCTAAAGCTTCTAAACTATGTGCCCTTAGGCATGTTCTTTAATATCTCAGAAGCTCATTTTCCTCTCCTACTTATCTCAAACAGTTTATAAATCAATAGAGAATGTAGGAGTGAGATTTTGTAAACTGCCAAGAGTTAATACAAGAAGTTGACTCCCCGTCTTAACCTCCTGTAGGCCCTTTCACCTTCCCACACACTTCCATAGGTCACTTGTTCTCCCTAGAAGTTGAGGAACAAAGTCGTCTTCTTCAAAGACTTCCTCAACATTTCTTCCTTCTGGATTTTGACCAAAAAAGAGAAGGAGATTGACCGGCTGGCCCTGGCCATTTAGTGCTGCTATGAATTCTTCAAAGAATGTCACTTCTGCCATACTGTACTCCATCAGACTAGTTTGGAAAAGCCACACTGATCATCTAAGCACAGCAACACAAAGAGGTGTGCTGAGTGGAACATCTAGGGGACACTGCCACCCCACCCCTAATGACTGTAGGCCTGGTTAGCCCCAGATTAAATCACCCACCTTTGGGGACTTGCTGCCTCCTCACTAAAGTCACAGCACAACTGATAACACACATACCCCTTTTAGCCCAGAGCCTCTTAACAGTTAGCAACTCCTGCTCTTGCCCTTAAAAAGCTCCTGAAAGCTGGGACAGCTCCCAGAAAGGAGGAAGGAACAGAGAAACCAGACAAGCATGGTTACCTCTTTCCTTTCACTGTACTGATGAACAGATCATGAGAATTCCAGATCTTAATTCCCAACCTAAGGGGTCTTCCCTCTGACCACGTGTTCTCCCATACCCTGCCAATACCCTGAGCTCTTGTCACTGATTCAAAAGCCCTGTCCTAAGCAACTAAGATTGGAAATAATCTTGAATTGTCTTCCCTAGAAGCTCCCACTGACAACCCATGTTAAATTCCAGCTAAGAGGCAAAGTCTAATCCATCTCTCCCTATAGCAGTGATGCTTTCCTTGGATCTAACTGGGGATCATAAATCAAGTGACCGTGCCTGACCTGGCCATACCATTACTAGGCTACCACACCTGAAGTGCTACTACCTGTGCATTTCTGGGGATGTATTCAAAAGTCACTTTCAGCACTTCCATTCCTCCAACGGACTATTTCTGGAACAATTATTTCAAGTCACTATATCAAGAAAGAGTATGGTAGTTGCAGAACAGATTAATAGCTAATAGAGAAACAGTAAAGAATCTGTTGACAGTTTCTGGTACTTATTTAACTCACTTTTTAAAAATCTATATTGGAAGAGGCATGTCTATCAATCAAATTCAAATGGAAACACTGTCCTATTCTCTCCACTTTCTTTCCCTACGTTTTTCTGAGTTTGGGCAGTGTGTTTGATGACAGATGAATGTTCTATGTAAAGGAACTTCAAGAACACTTTTGAAATGGTAAAAATGTACATAATTTCTTCGTGAAGATACAAAGGATACCTTCCAAAATCAATATAAACATGCATTTTAACACCCCTCCTGCAGGAAGCAACAGGTTCCACTGCTCCTGCAACTTCCACATCAACCCCTCTTGATTTGTCTATTTAAAATAGCACTTCAGTCACTTCCTCTCTACCTTCACCGGGATAAGATGGAAACTCTTAACCCTGTCTTAGAAGGCCTTACATGATATGACCTCTTTCTAAATAGTAATCTCTCTGAACTTAGCTCTCGCTGATAATGTCTGCAAACCAACCAGGCTGCCACTACAGCCTTGCTCATACCATTCCCTCAGTTTGAAATGCTCTCCCCCAAAACTCTACTAACCAGAATTCTAGCCATCCTTTAAGACCAAGTTCAACTTCCACCTCCTCCACAAAGTCATTTACCAGCCCAGCTAAAAGTGGTCATTCCCTCCATACACGCTAGTCATTTGGAGACACGCTGTTTCTCCTTGACCAAAGAATAAGCAACAGGCAAGAACCATGTCTTCTACTTCTTTGTGCCATCACAGTGCCCAACACAAGTGACCACACATAAGAAATGCTCATTAAATATATTTGTTCAGTAAATGCATGCACACTTTAACACCTGCAAAATAACATCATACCAGGAAAAAATACCACCAAAATAACATCATACCAGGAAAAAATACCACCAACCATTTCAACAAGGCAAATAAGAAATAGAAGGTTTAAAAAGTCATTTTGGTTTGATCAAGTATGCTATTTAATATATTTGAGCTGATAACACAGGGAAAAGTATTCAACACCCATGACATGAGTAAAGAAGAACCACGTTCACCTACCTATAAGGCAGTAGACTGTGTAGCCATTTGATACTATCTCTACACAACGAAGTAAAAATTAGTTTTATTGAAATAAAAAAAAAGCTTTATCAGCACAAAATCACAATGTAGCCTTCAAAGTTACGGCTATGGTAAAGAGTTGTAAGCAGTCTTAGGGTGACTATAATCAGTACCTCCTGTTTGGGAAGTAGTGAATCCATGATTAGGAATCTCAAGCCTTAAGCCCAGAATATTTAGGTATTTATGATACATGATAAGTGATGTAAATGACTACACTACATAATAAGTATAAGAGATATATTATGGAACATATTCCCCTCTAAATTGGGGCATTGTGGTAAGAGTCAAATGACTTTTTACAATAATTTGGCTGTTTTATAATGCATCTAAGAGTCTCCAACTATTTATATATCCAATGAACATTCATTTTTAAGCTAAAAGAAATTATTACATGGCGGTGTATACATTGCCTTCTTGGTAACCCCAAATATTGTGGAGTTATTATATAATCCCACCTAACACACAAGTCAAAAACATACAGTTAGTATTTGACTTTTTCAACTGAGCAACAGCTATATTAGTTCAGAGTCCTTGTCCTCCCAAAACATATCAGTGTCAGATAACCACAGAGTTGAGGAAGGTCAGCTTCAAAGGTCAGGAATATGGTGATGATGACACCAATCACCATCGTTGCCACAAATAATAGCAGCAAACACTTTTACAGCACTATTATGTACCAAGCATGACTACGATCTTTACATATGTCAACTTATTAATCCTCAAAAGAATTCTGAGACATAGGCACTATGATCCCATTTTACAGATGAGAAAACAGGCACAAATAGGTTGGATAACTTATGCAAGGCTACATAGCTCGTAAGTTCCAAGGCCAGGATTCGAATTCAGGAAGCCACACGCAGTAGCCCTTTCCTATCTAATTCTTAAGATATCCTAATATCCCCTTTATCATTGGTCTTCCACAGATACAGTTAAATGTTTTGAGGCTCTATAAAGCTATTCGTATTTTGATCTTGTGTCTCCCTATAGAAAATGCCTTCAAAAATGTATTATCCCAATAGGTTGAGAGCATAAGTTTTGCTATTAAGGCAGACTTGGGTTAAAGTCCTGGCTCTGCTGTGAGACAAGATTACTTCAGATTCCTCATCTGGAAAATGGGGATAGTAGTACCAATTTATAGGGTTATTGTCAGGATTAAATGAAATACTGCCTGCAAAGCACTTAGCATAGTGCCTGGCACAGTAAGTAATCTAGTAAGGTAGTTAGTGTTATTACTGTTATTAGTACTAGTGATTATTCTATCTGTTCTAAATTTACCTGTTTCAAATTGAAGGGTGTTGATTCTAATTCCAGAACACTAGAATTTGATAACTAGATTAGACCAACATTAAAAAGCATTAGAAATAAACCAGAGCTATAATAATCCCCAAGGTTAAGAACACAGTGTCTGAAAATCATTGTGGAAATGTTTCCTAATAATATATGTTGGTAGCTAAAAGTGAGCACCAAAAATAAATTAGTTAATATATACAGTAATGGTAAATGTAGAAAACTCCTATGAGAATAAGTTAATTCTTGCAATTTCAAATATCAGAGTTTGAGAATACCTTAAACCAAGAACATAACTTGAAATTACCAAGAACAGGCAGCAAGGACCACATCCAATATTTCTGAATTCTACATCTTGGAAAGATTGTTTTGATGAATAACTAGAGCAAACAGGTTTCACAAAGGTAAGAAGGAAGTGATGCAGGTGGAGAAAAAGTGCTCAGAAATGACAGCACTTCATGTCTTCTACCTGAAGGAGGGGAGTCGGGAAACACTTACTAGTATCTGGAGTTTTCTCTTCAGGTCTGCCAAATAAAAATTCATATTTGGCCTTGGCAACACTCTGGGAATGTGCAGATGCATTGTTAACCCAAACAAATGTCTCTGCCTGCAAAATTAGAACAAAACAAAGACATCATTAAAATACATCATAAAAAGACATCATAAAACAAATTATCCAACAGGGGAATGGTTAAGCAATTATGACATAAGTCCTTGATGGGATGCTATATAACCACATTGAAAATGAAACATGAAAAATATAACACGGAAAAAATCAGAATATAAAAATATCACTGCATGATTACAACTATAGAACAATATATACATATGTATAAACATTTATAGGAAAATAAGAAAAAAAAGCTTAGTTTGATTTGGAGGCAGAATTATGGTGGATTTTTTAAAAATTAAGTTTATGTTACTTTTCTGCAATTAGAAAACTATTTAATATTTTTAAATGCATCATTTTCCAAGTGATTATCATTACCTGCAGTTCATAACAAGATTACTTCTTTGTGTGGGTTCTGTTAGAGGATGCCAACAAAAAAAAGTAACCTGTCCCCAAAAGAGATCACATTGTTATATAATCAGGAACCCCCTTCAGCCAAATAAGGGCATGGGACAGAACTGCCAGGCATCCCATTTATACTGATTATCCTAAATTTAAGCAACTGTCCCAATGTCCTCTGTGATTCTGAAAAGTTCCTTACTTGAAAGAAAAACTACAAAGGTGACAGTGACAGTGGTACACATGATGATTCTGAATTTCTAAGACCTTGTTCCTGGCTTCTATAGGCAATTGTCAAAAATCAGCAGTGCCTCTCTTCTCTGGCCTAGGGCTAATTAAAATTAAGTAACAGGAAAGAAATTTCAAAACACAAAGAAATTTGACTTAGACCAGTCAGGGAGTCCTTCTTCTGCCTCTTTACGGTGAACTCAAACAGTAACCAGGAGGATCCAGTCGTTACCCACTGGTCTGTACCCACTGATTATGAGACATCTTCTTTTCTCATCTCTGAACAGCGACTGACCATTAACAGCGACTGACCATGAAAGCTTTTATCAGCAACCAAGTAACTAGTTCAAAGAGGAAAATTTTATGACTTGTATTATATCCTTTGGAGCAGAAATGATTGACAGTAATGAGAAGACCCAATCATAACTCCATTACCCCACCACAGACAGGTTCAGTGGGCGGGCCCTGCTTTGTTCTTCAATGCCAACATCAAAGAGCTAGCTTGCACAATTTTTAGATAGCAATTTCTTAAAATAGTTCTACGATCACTTAATGTTCACAAGGTGTAAAATTTATCTTTCTGAAAAAGGTGTATAATCCGCCTGGTGTTATATGCTTAAGAATCACAGGTTGTTAATTATCCTTTTCCCCAATAGAGAGGAAATGCTCATTTTTTGTTATATCTGGGAAGCTTCAGGCTGGTAAAGAGGAACTCAGCTCCCAGAGTAGGTGCCCTAATTTAGGTAGGGTGGGTAGGGAACTCTCTGAGGACCCTGCAGAGATGAGAGGCTGGGGAAGGACAGTGATACCCAACCAAGCAGAGGGAGGGCCATACGCACGGCCTTCAGACATGGAAGGACCAGCCTGCTCAGATAACTGAGAGGCCAAAGCAGCCACAGAAGAGGGGGTGAACAGGCAAGTCAGAGACTCACAGGGAGGAGGGAGGGCCAAATACACAGGATGTGTAGCTCAAGAAAAGGACATAGCACTTTGATCAGTTTGATGGGAAGCCGCGGAAGGGTTTTATGGGACAAAGCGATTCGTTTACACTTTTAAAAGATCATATGGTTGTTATATGGAAAATGGATTGATTGGAGTGAGACAAGAGGGAGCAGAGACACCAGTGAGGAGTCCAGACAAGAGTGTGACAGCTCAGATGAGGGTTGATGGCAATGGAAATAAGTGAAAGTAGCAGAATTAAAAATGTATTTTGTAGGGAGACTCTACATAATTTTCTGATAAACTGGATTTAAAGAATGAGGGAAAGAGAGCAATCAAGGACAATTATAATGGATAACATTAACCACCTACTCTGTCCAGGCACTGTTATAATGTAATTCATAGCCATTTCACAGGTGGAAAAAAGGAGGCAATCAGAATAAAACAAAACTGGTTCCTTTCAGTGAAGGATACTATTTAGATCCGACACCTGAACGTTAGATATGCTCATTGCTATTGGGGTACAGCTACTTGCAGGCTAGCTCAGGGGACAGACCTAGGGAATATTAATCAGACAGACAGACACATACACACACAGTCACTGTGGTAGACTGAATAAAGCCCCACCACAAGATGTCAACTTCTAATTTCTGAAACCTGTGAACACCACCTTATATGGCATAGCCTTTTATGATGTGATTAAGTTAAATTTTTTGACATGGGAGCACTACCCTGGATTATCTAAGTGTATTGTAAATGTGATCACATGTATGCTCATAAAAAGGAAGAAAAGGGAGATTTGAGGCAGAAGCATAGAAAAGATGCTATAGCCCTTGGCTTTGAAGACGGAGGGAGCAGCTGTGAGCCAAGGAATGCAGCTGTAGAGGCTGGAAATGGCAAGGAAACAGAATACCCTCTGGAGTCTCCAGAGGAACCACCGTCCTGCCAGCACCTTGATTTTAGCCCTTAGACTCCTTTCGGACTTCTGGCCTCCAGAACTGTAAGAGAATAAATTTCTGTTTTTTTAAGCCACCAAGTTTGTGGTACTTTGTTACAGCAGCCGTAAGAAACTAATACAGACACACAGAGAAATCACACTCATATTTTTCCCATACATGTACTTCTGTTGCTTTCAAGTGCACATGAGCCATCAATGAGATAATCACAGGACTAACGTAACTTGTTATCCCACCTATACTGATCCTTGTTAGTGTAGTTCATCCAAATACACTTTGCTCTTCCACTATAATTAAGAAAGCTTTATTGCTGAGAAACAAAGAACACTATCCTTTTCTTCAGCTTACCTGGCAATAAAGAGGAAGACTCAAATCCTAGCACGTGCAGCATTATTTCCTTTAAAAATATATTTGACATATGCCTGCACATAAACAAGTGGGAAAAACACTGGCACTTGGGCAGAAGGGGATGCCCATGTATTCCCTACAACCAGCCCCTATTCCCTTGACAGACTGACTGGACAGATGTTATAAAAGTCAATAACAACATCAGCAATGTTGGGACAGAAAGCCACTTAAGAGCAGAGAAGCCAAAAACAGCCAGGAGACAAATGGGGTAACTGAAAAGCCAAATCTTTAATTTCTGAAGGCTGGAAACACCATTGAAACCTAAGGGCAAAGCAGGAAATGGGCCACAGACTAAGGAGAAGACCTCAGCGAAAAGCAAGTGTGGCCCGTTACCTACTCATTATCCAGCCCTGCTGCCAGCCCGTTTTTAACTGTGTGAGCACAGGAGACAGAGCTGAATCCAGGGCCTTTTTAAAAGCCTCTGAAGGTCCATTCTCATTTTCCCACCAGCTGCTGCCTGTTCACTCTGCCCATTTCCTGAACCCACACGCCCCTGGGACTAGGGTAAGTGGGGTTCTGCTGCTCCTGCAGGTATGGAGTCAGGGCAGGCAGCCTAAGCAGGGGTGACAGAGTGGCCCAGAGTAGAGCTACAGAGTCCCCAGCTGGCTTCCATCAGCACTCATGTCAGGTCAGAGGAAAAGGACATGAAAGCACGCCTTTCACAGACTTGAACGAGTCTTCCTTTGATAACCTTTACCTTGGACCTATTTTAGTTGTCTCCTAACCAAATGGGAAGATTATATCCCCTTCTAGGAAGTGTGCCTGCCCTGGGCAAGGCTCTGAATTCATAATACAGTAGGGGTTCTTACCCAGGGTGATAGCTGCTTGACTTTTTTGAAGCATTATGTAGAAAGCTGGGAGCCAGGAAGCTAAGATGATAAACATTTGTTTGTAATAAAGCCTCCCAGGAAACCAAAGTAAGACAAAAGGATCAAGTTTTCCTCAGCGTCCTTCACTAAGACACTAAGTAACTAGAGAGTTGGAGAGCTTCGAGGAAAGCATTTAAAAGAAAATGAACAACCATCATTAGTTCACAGCATGTCATCTGCCTTTCCCATCACCTCACAGTGAGTAATGACGATGCACAGGCCTTTGACAGCCAATGTACAGACCCAGTGACTCAAGTTTCCAGTTCACCTTTCTTTTTCCCTACCTGTTACTTCCCTTCATGCCTACACCTCAGGCTCTGGATCTGCGGGCTTCTGATAACGTTTAAAATTCATTAAATAAATCAGAGTATAAAGATTCACATTTTAAAAATAAAAACAAACATTGTTAAGCCTCTGAACTCATCTCCTTACTTGCCATAGATCTTTTTTTTTTTTTTTTTTTTTTGGTGTCTTCTACAACATCCAGACAAACTCCAGATTCTTAATCAGGAAGCTGGGAGCTCTGCCTATGAGGAGAGAACTTCAGGATTTAAATTGGGTCACATGAGGAAAGGCTGAAAACCACAGAAAGCTTTAAAAGTCAACCCAGACATAAAACCATCCACATACAGCCAACTGATCTTTGACAAAGCGGACAACAATATACACTGGGGAAAAGAAGCCCTGTTCGATAAATGGTGCTGGGACAATTAATTGGATAGCCACATGCAGAAGAATGAAACAGGATCAATTATCTCTCACCACTCACAAAAATTAATTCAAAATGGATAAAAGACTTAAATGTTAGGCATGAAACCACAAGAACTCTAGAAGAAAATGTTGGAAAAACTCTTCTAGATATTGGCCTAGGCAAAGAATTTATGAGGAAGACCCCAATGGCAATCACAGCAACAACAAAAATAAATAAATGGGACTTGATTAAACTAAAAAGCTTCTGCACAGCCAAGGAAATAATCAACAGAGCAAACAGACAACCTACAGAATGGGAGAAAATATTTACAAGCTACATGTCTGAAAAAGGGCTAACAACCAGAATCTATTAATACAAAGAACTCAAACAAATCAGCAAGAAGAAAATCAAACAACTCCATTAAGAAATAGGCAAAAGACATGAACAGAAGTTTTTCAAAAGATAGACAAATGGCCAATAAACATATGAAAAAATGTTCAGTGTCACTAATTATCAGGGAAATGCAAATTAAAACCACAATGAGGTCTCACCTTACCCCAGTTAGAATGGCTTTTATTAAAAAGTCCAAAAACCACAGATGCTGGCTTGGATGCAGAGAGAAAGGAACACTTACACACTGTTGGTGGGAGTGCAAATTCGTACAACCTCTATGGAAAACAGTGTGGAGATTCCTCTAAGAACTAAAAATAGACCTACCATTGAATCCAGCAATCTCACTACTGGGTATTGACTCAATGGAAAAGAAGTTATTTCATCAAAAAGACAAGTGCACTCAAAAGCTTACTGCAGCACAATTCACAATTGCAAAGATACAGAATCAACCCAAATGCCCATCCATTCGTGAGTAGATTAACAAAATATGGTATATGTATACCATGGAATACTACTCAGCCATGAGGAAGGATGACTTAATGCCTTTTGCAACAATTTGAACAGAACTGGAGACCATTATCCTAAGTGAAGAACCCAAAGAATGGAAACACAAATACCACATATACTCACTATTACATTGGAACTAACCAATGAGCACACGTGTGCATAGAGGGAAGTAAATCTCAATGGAAATCAGTCAGTGGGGAGGGGGGAGGGAAGACGAGGGGATGAGCAAAAACCTACCTAATGGGCACAATGAACACTGAGTGATGGGCACACTTACAACCCTGACTAAAGCATTACAAAAGCGATCCTTGTAACCAAAAACGTACCCCCATAGTATTTTGAAATTTTAAAAAAGTCAGCCTAGCATAATCAGGATGGCTATGAGGAAATCAAGTAGACTTCGAATAAATAACATTCATAAATGCTCCTCTATGTCTTCTTTTAAAAAAGGAGGGCCTGGTACTGAGAACATTCAAATATCATGCAAAGCAGAGAATACAGGCTCACAGTCAGTGCTGAATAAATATTGTTGCTGAATTCTTATAAACTCAGCAACCTCAAAAAAGCCTTGATACCTTGGCGGAAATCCCACAAAAAAAAATATATAAATGAAAAAACTATGCATCAGCCTTATTCACCTAAATCTGCTTTTCAAAATACCATGGTATCTTCAGTTATTTCAAAAGTTCCACTAACTTCTGCAACAAAATTAAATCCACTCTACATTTTTTTAAAAACCATATCATTTGGCACTTTGAAAAAGAGAAAAACAGGTGCTAAGTGTAAATTCAAGGTGAGAATCATGATAATGTGTCTTCTCACCTTAGTTTGCTACATCTATGTTTCCTTTAACCTCCACTGGGTGGTGACCATGTATTTTAGTGAAATGTGTAATACATAGGACTGGACCTTACAAATTAGACATGCTAGATTGTTTTTGATTAAGGTGAGAACACAGCTATAATTTTCTTCTCTTCTAAGGAGTTATGGGAGTAATCAAATAAATTAAACCAATATTCTTTTCCACTTCTACAGTATTAGTCTTTTACTCAACATGTACAAAGAAAAAAAAATCTTCTAGGCAAATATAAACATTCTGAAAATCATAAAATCCACGTCGTAATTTAAGCTAAAATGACACATGAAATATTAGGAAGAGTATAATCACTGCATTAATATCTTTAAGAAAATATATGGTCCATCTAAATTCCATCAAAGCAAAATCTCTCCAAGCTTACACTTCTCTTAAGAAATACCACGTGATCATGAGTTTGGTATCATAATGAAAATCAGAAGAGTCAGGTCATCCCTTGGAAAGCATTTGGCTCTGCCCACAGGACATAAATCCTGACCAGATGATACCATGCATTTCAACCCTGGCTGTTGACAGATGCCCATTATGAAGAAATGAGCATGAGCTGAGCTACAAGGATCTATAAAACACACATCTGTACAGTCAAGGTGAAGAGGGACACCAAAAAGAACACAAGGTGCTAAGATATAAATTTAGCAAAAAAATTCCAAGTCAATTTTTAGCCCTAATTATCCATGATCTTGATAAAAGTTTTTTCATCAAATTTTTTATTTTAATTTAAAATTATACAGAAAAGTGAAATCTATTATGAGGGTGCTTACTACCCTGTTGATTACCAGTAAAGTTATTTCTTCAAAATATCCTGACAAGGCAGAATACATTAATTGCCCAATTTTCCACTGATAAATTCTTAGCATCCTAGCTTCAGGTGGGCTGTTAACAGGTAAAATAACACTAGACAAACTGACAAAGTGGACTGGATTGTGATTTCAGAAGGTCTCCAGTACTTAAACTAAAGCAGTGCCTGGATACTCACACTACCTGCAGTATGAAAACATTCCCATTATACATTTTGAGCTTTTAGGAAGACATAAACTATTCATTTGTAATGAATATTCAAAGACACAAACTATTCATTGTAAGCCAAAATGAATAAACTTCTCAGAAAGAAACTGCTTACATAAGCATGTTAAAAGTAAGTAATTCTTTTATTGACATATCCATCACCTCAAATACATCATTTTTTGTGGTGAGAACATTTGAAATGTACTCTCAGTGATTTTGAAATGTACCATACACTATTATTAAAATAATATTCAGCATACTGTGCTATAGATCTGAAAAAATAAAACAAAACCTATTCCTCCTATCTAACTGAGGCTTTGTACCCTTCGACCATCCTCTCCCCATTTCCCCCATCCCCAGCCTCTGGTAACCCCAACTCTACTCTCTGCTTCTCTAAGTTTGGATGTTTTAGATTCCAGATATAAGTGAGAATATGCAGTATTTGTCATTCCATGCCTGCCTTATTTCACTTCATGACATCACTTTGTACCCCCAAAATATATACAACTATAATTTGTCAGTTTACAATTTTTTTTCTTTCCCTGCAAACACAAGGCCTCAAAAAATTGGGTTAAGACTTAGAATTGTTCCTCTCCACAGAAATCTTTAGTAAAAGGCAAAAGATGTATACAATCTGAAGAGAAACCATAAATCTTTTTTAAAAAGTAAATAATTCTTTCAGGACTTCCAGGTGCTATTTGGCCAACTACCTTCTTCAGGGACATCAAGTTGTTTCCTGCTGCCCAGAGTTCATCAGCCTCACCCACAGAAGCAAGTGATCCATGGATTGTCTTATTGTGACTCACACTTGAGAAGGACAATATAGGCGAGAAACATTCCGCAGCAATATTTCTGTTGGTCCAGGGCCAACCTGCAGCAGATTACCTGGGGCGCTCGTGGATAAACTGCTGATTGCTGAATGGAATCAGATTGCTGGGAGTGGAGCTGGGAAGCTACATTTTGACAGAACTCCCTCAGCTGCTGCTCAGAGATGCTGAAGTCTGAGAGCTACTATTTATTCTGGAGCTAAACGGAGTATACAACTGAGCCCTCTAAAAGTACTAAGGAACAGCCAGACAGCCAACAGCAAGGAACAATGCCCGTTCCTCTTAGGCCACGCCCATCCTCCCTACAACACAAACTACAACCACAAGGCACCTGGGAAAATGCACTGACAAGTTAGGATTTCCGGCTTATTGTGAGTATGTTACAACTGATGTTAAAGCTGTCAGTCCCTTTAGTCAATGGCTTTAAATTTGGACAGTTAGTGAGACTAAAGCTAAACGTTAGCTTAACCAACGAGACTTAACCAAAACGTTGCTTTTGGACCCAAGCAATCAAGGAATGCAATACCAGGAAAGGTCCCTCGCTACACTTCTAGGCAAGTCATTTTCCCAAACGCTGGATTTTCAACAGACAATGCTTTAGCTAACGGATAACGAGTGAGAGCAATTACCTTTGTTCTTAAATACAGAACACTGGAGAATAAATGATTCACCAAGAGATGTCTTCACTTTCATGGTTTAAAGAAGCTTACCCCTACTCCTCCCTACCCACACACCCACCCCACAGCCTCTGACCTCCAGAGCTTCTGAGGATTAAAGATGTGCTCTATTTCACATCAATAATTGGAACATAAAAATAATGTGATAAACTTTATTTTCCAGGTTTAGCCCAAATAATACTTAGCACTTTTCGATGTACTGTAAGAGTTAATTTTAAGAATGCTTGTTTGGGCTTGCTGGAAACCTAGAAACTGACTTGTTTCTGTGGGAAAACTAAAAGTAGAGTTCCAAATAATTAAATTATAAATAAACTTTTGAGATTCACATGAGGAAGTCAGAGATTGCCTATACATTTTATTGATACATATGATAATAAAATCCTGGTTAAATGAGGTTGACAGTTTACATCAATTTAGGAATAAAGACTACTGATGTGAGTCTGATTACAGATCCCTAATTATGCTTTAGGGAGCTGAGAACTAATTATCTTCTAAGCAAGAGCAAATTAATTAAAAATATAAAGTGTGGTGATATTAGAGTAACGGTTCCATTATTTGGAGCACAATAATCCAATAAACACATATTCAGGATATAGAAGACAGATTTTTAAAATGGCCAAAGTATACATCTTTCAAATTCCATGCAATTAAATATATTATATTTTATTCAGGAGAGCCCTTCAGAGCTCTTACAGATGGACAATTTTGAGAAATTTAGTTATTTTCTAACTCTTGTAAGACTCCAAATGATGTATTAGGGGAAGGGCTAACAGGAAGCAGGCACTATATAAAATAAAAAATGACCACCACAAGTCACAGTAAAAAACAAATAAAAAAAAGACAATATAAGCAAAGATAAAAGACAAGTACCAAATGTGAATAAATATTTGCAATATATATTTAAATATCTAAGATATAACACATTCCATCAGATCAATAATAAAAAGACAAACCCAACACAAAAACAGGCAGATAAAAAGACAATTTGAGAAATGGAAATACAAATGGCTAATAGAAATTAAACAATGTCCAATCTTGCTATCAGTGAAATACATATTAAAACAAAAGTTACCATTTTTTTACCCATAATACTGGCAAAGATTAAAAAGTTTATCAATAATAAATTTGGAAAGGCTGTGAGAAAACTGATAAACTCCTGGCTGGAGTATAAATTAACAGTCTCTTTGATGATTAATTTGGTAGCATATAAAAGTTAAAAAATAATCCTTATGATTGATTGATAGATACATAGATAGTTTATGAACATTTGAACAGGTACCCGAGGCAGCCTATGCAAGTATATCCATGACAACAGCAAAAAAATTTCAATCAATGTAAACGTCCATCACTACAGACATGGCTAAATAAATTACAGGATGGAATACAACGGAGCAATTTTTAACATGATGTAAATTTACATATATTGGCATGGATATATGCCAAAATATATGGAAAAAAACACTTTGAAACAGTAATGCACAGTATGGCACAGTATGCACAGAATATATGTATGCATACACACACACACACACACACACACACACTACAGGTATAAATTGCAGGGTTGGTATTAAAAATATTAAACAACCAGTGACACAGGGCTCTGAGCAATTTCAATGAATGCTGGCCCAATCAGAATGGATAGAGCTGTACCGGTACAGACCATTTAATGTGCACAGGTTCTCCTCGACTTATAATGGAGATATATCATGATAAGGCCATACTAAATTGAGAATACTAAAAGTTCAACCATCTTAAGTCAGGGACGTCAGTATTAGGCTTAAATACTACCATTACATGTATGCATACATAGAAAAAATATGGAGGGATCATGTGAGGAAATGATACCATCTGAGGAAAGGCAGGCCACTGGGGAAGTGTAAAACATGTTCAGAAAATGACAGACAAGCCAGTTCAGCATCTTGCAGCTTGTGGAAGCAGGCTGAGAAACATGAAGTAGCATCAGTACTTCTCACTCCAGTGTGGGCATATAAAACACCTGGAGATCTTGCTAGAATTCTAGTTCTCATTCAACAGGTCTGGGCTAGGGCTGAGAACCTGCATTCCTGACAAGATCCCAGGTGGTGCTGATGCTGTTGGCCCATAAGTGGACCTCACTACTTCAAATAGTGAGGGAGCAGATGATTATTTTAAAGAGGCAGAGTCTCAGTAAAGGGTTTCAAATATCAGGCTCAAGAATTCAAACTTTATTTATTTGGTAGTCAATTTAAGGAACGGGGTATACTGAAGGTTTCTGAGCAAGGAAGATCTAATCACTTAAGAAAAATCAGATAAGTCTTCACTCTACATTACCAACCAGGCCTTTCTTAGGAGATCATTTGTTTTATCACTTTAATATGTTCTCAGTTTTGGTTAATATCATACACAACCTTGAGGCTATTTTGGCAGTTTTGGTGCTTTACATATATCCCTCTCTAGCCTAAAAGGCATTGTTAATTGGAAGACACAGTCGACAGACAAAAACAAAATGATCTGGGATTTGGCTCTCCACTACCTCCCTAGCCCCAATCTCTGGCCCACTTGGCTCAGGCCATACCCCTGGGGTGATGCTTTATCACTGTTTCTGATCAGTGATAGGAATAACCAGGAGTCCATTGGGGATCCCATTTCTAAAAATGACAAGGGGTGACCAAGTGGTACATGACAAAGTGGCCCCCCCCAAAATCAAACCTCAGATCCTTCCAATTCAGTAAGTGATGACTTCCCATTCCTGGAGCATCTATCACTTCAACACACTGAGGCTTAATAATAAACAATCACACGAAAAAGGAGAGCGAGTGTACACAATATGAAAACTGAATCCAACTCAGGGAAACACCCAAAGATACGAACAGCCTAGACAGAGCACAAATGCCCAAGAGCGAAGTTCATGTCATCCCATCAAGCTCTGTCCCTCCAGCTATCACTAGCGTTGGAATGCAGACAGAAAGAGGCCAGCATTTGCTGAAATTCTGGGAGGGACATAAAAAAGACACAGGAATAAGTTAGGTAGGATGAACTCAATACATGATCTTTGGGCATTTTGCCAACACCCTCTCATCCCTGCTCATCTAGAACATAGCAGTTTCCAGGGTTCTTCTGCAAAAACCTCATGGGACCACCAAGTTAGCAATGAATGCACTTGCACGAGAGGCAACGTGTAGGTGCAGCTGACATGGCTGAGACTCAAGAGTCACCTGTGCTGTGGTAAGTAAGTCTTGGCGACACCTCAGACATTTGCTATGGTGCACTTATATGCTGTTGGAGTGTGAAGAGGTATCACTCTTTTGGAAGATAATTTGGCTATTTCTATCAAAATTTGAAATGCATATGCTCTTTTATCCAGCAACTCAACTTGTAAGAATTTATTCCACAGATAACCCACATGACAAAGAGGTATCTTGATGCTCATCCCAGCAAAACACGAGAAGCAACTTAAATGTCTACCAACAAGGGTCTGGTTAAAATATTGAAATATAATAAAATATAATATAGATATTAAGAAAATAATAAGAAAAACCTTATGTATTACACTGGAACCACCTCCAAGATATATTACTGTATACATTAATAATGTATGTATTAATACTTTATATATATATACATATATATAATTATGTATGCACGCACACACAGACTATCTCTAGTAACATTGCCTTAGGGGAAACTGGGTCTCTGAGGTTAGAAAAAGACTTTAATTTTATAGCTCCCACTTATTTATCATACACATGTATTACTATTTCCTTTTTTTATTTACTTTCTTTGGGAGGAGGGTGTATTCATTCATTCATTTTTGGTTTCCCAGTGCACGAGTTCTTTCTGAGCACTTGAAGAATTAACAGAAAGCATTTACATGAAAATTGCAGGTCAAACTCACAAAACAAAATGCAAAAATCTTAAACAAGATATTAGCAAAGTTAATTCAACAATATATCTAAAAAAAACAAAAAAAAAGGTAATCCATCATGACCAGGTTGGCTTTATCCCCAAGAATGCTGTTGTTTTAATTTTAGAACTGAATTAATATAATTTACTACATCAATAGATCAAAGAAGAAAAACCCATATGATTATCAGAAATATGCAGAAAAATATGTGATGAAATTTAATGTCAATTTATTGTTTTAAGAAGAAGTCTTAGCAAACTAGGTACAGAAAGCACTCCTATAATATGATTAAAGCATTACCAAAATATCTAGAGTAAAGATGATACTTAATGTTGAAATTTTCTTCCAATATGTCCTATCAACAAACAGAATACAAAGGTGTTTAGTGCTGGCTCTTAATCCCTTTTGGAAAGATGACCCTTTAAAATATCTTGCATATCATTTCAGGGTAGTTCATGTACATCTCCCTTCCAAACTTCCAAAGCCAGAAGTTCCAGAAATTCCACACTCTTTAGCTCTGCACAAGCTGACTCCAATCTCCTGTTCAACATCATCTCTCATTGTTCCATCACATCAACCAACAGTGTTCATCTACTCAGCGCTTCCTGCCTTCTGAATCCACCAAGCTTGTCTGCCCACCCTCCCCACCCAAGCTCACATCCAACTGAGAGAAACAGGAATCAAGACATCACCTTTTTTACTGATAAAAGCTGACTAGAGACAATGGCTAAAGATCTGTGATAAAAATTAGCCAGACCTCCCCCATCAGCCAGTTAAACAGCTAGGCAACCACAGGCCACTTCAGCAGGGCTAGCTCTGTCCACGCAGGACAGAAAAAGCCACCTGTAGGCCAAGTCTGAACAGAAAGGCTGAGAGGTGCAGAGCTTAGGATCTCAGTTCCTTCTCCAAACTCACCAATGAGATGTCTTTCCACTTCGGTCCCTCAGTCTGGAAATGTAGGCTCCCTCACGAATACCCAAGTCTTCTTTTCAAGGCACAGTACAAGCCCCACTCCAAACCAATGCCCTTCCATCACGTTATCCATTCCTTGGAATTCCTATGAAAACTAATGCCTGTGCCGCTCTTTTGATTCAACATTTACTATATGTCTCTTGTACTGATAAGGAGTCTCTCTCCAAGATAAAACAGACAGTAAGTCCCCTGATCCTGAGACTCTATCTCCCTCTGAACTACCATCACTTAGATGCATGCCCTGAACAAAGATGACGCTCAACTATCCATTGATTTTGAAAAATTATGAATGTCAGAACGTAGACTGTGGTCTTAGATAGGTAAGAAGGAATCTTAATTAAGATAAAACATGATCAAAGAGGTGTTTTCTAAAGATTAACAATCAATGGCATGTCTGATTAAAATACAAGACACAAATAAGCAGAGATGAAAAGCAATAGAGAAAAATAGTTAGATGTGATTTACAAAAGGGTTCTTTAGATATCAGAGTAATAAATTAAAGCAGAAATCATCAAATAATGGAAAGCTGTCCAACAAAGAACTGAATAAAAACAAATCAAGAAAACAGAACAGGAAATGCATAAATATACTAAGAGTTGCTGTAGGTCACCAGTAGATATTAAACTGCTGCTTAGTGACATTACTCACATAACAGGCTGTTAAAACTGGGAGGTAGTTAAGTCATTTTTATACTTTCTATGTATAACCAACAGATCCCAATTAGATTCTTATTAGAGTTCCAAGCCTAATTGAAAAGAACAATGAAGATGATTTAAGGAGCTGAAGGTGAGACTTCTGGAGGGAGGAAAAAAACTTAAGGCAAATATTAAAACAAAAAAAAAATCTGAAGAGGTATCATACTCTTAAAGACTAAAGGTTAAAGAGAAAATTGCAACTAGACATTTTACAACTTCACTGAAAAACAGACATTCGGCAACAGAGAAATTTTAGCAAAATCTGAAGGAGACACTCCCTAAACATAAACATTGTTAATGAAACAATGGTAAAAACAATACTATCTTTTTTAATTAGTCAACTCAATACTTCGGAATCTACAGTTATTAACACAATGAGACAGCAAGCAATACAGAACATAGAGAAGGTTACAATTTAAGCTATCTAAAGACAAAGACAAAAATAACAACAAAACAAGAGCCATAAAAAATAAATATACACAGAAGGTATTTGTAAATATAAATATTAATCTAGAGAGGTCTTCAAAATTACCATAAAGGTATTTTATTTGTCCTGAGTCAAACACCATGATAAATCATATACACCATTCAACAAAAATACTCCAAAGTCCTGGTCAACAGTGCACGTGTTTCCGCCACAATATAGCACTCACTCTTCCCAACTCATAACAGACATCACTAATCAATGGCTTGCTTTCCTGATAAAACCATGTAAAATCCAAGACACTGACTTTCATTTTGCAAAAATTTAAAATTTAAAATGAAGATGGTGCAACTGTGATTCTTAAAATCTTGTTTTAAATAACAGAATTCCCTTTAAAAAATTCTCCAGCATTAAAAATCTTAGAAATCTTTGATGACAATACAAACACTCACACAGCAAAAGGTATTTTTGGTGTGTGGAGGGGACAGGAAGGTAATGCTATTTTTAAAAAATGACAAACCATATTGCTAATGTATTTCCAGTGAGATGTCCTTCTCACAGTTAAAAAGATCAGTCTCAGGTTGAGAAGGGATGTAGAGTTATTCTGGCTGCCTATATCAAGCTAATGCTTGAATCCCCTCCCAGCATCTTGGCTCAGAAGTTTAAATACCTCTTCCAACTGCTGAAGAATTAACTCTGCCTAGAGAGCTCTTGTTGGTTTAAAAAAAATTTTTTTTCTTTTAAAAAAAAAGTTATGCACGATTATATATTATACTATGAGCCAGGCACTGTGGTAAGAACTTTATCTTATCACATTAATCTTTACAAGGCCTCAAGACCTAGGTTCTGTTGTAACTCTGTATCTTGCAGATAGGAAAACACAGAAAGGTTAAAGGTCACCTCAGGCAGTTGGTGGAACCAAGATATGCCATGATCCTTGGAAGAGTTCTACTCAGAAACCATATATATTTGCACTTACTACAAACGGCAGAATTTGATCCCCTTAATTTCTGTTTATAAACGAAAAATTTCCTTCAAAACTTTTCCCATGCACATACCAGGGCCCCTAAAATTTCTGTGTACTATGGATTTTAATTCTCGAACCTTAGTGTTTTTTATTTTTTTCCTACTTTATACCTGACTAGCAGCAAATAAGACGCAAAGCATCAACAAGACCAACTACCTTCCTCAAAATGACCCAGAGGGGTAAGTAGAGGCCATCGAAATGTTTAAAAATTAGAACCACTGATTAGTTCCTTACATTTGTCTTGTGCAGGATTTTCTTCCATACAACACTAGCTGGGAGAAAATTAGAAATGGGGGAGGGAGAAATGAACGGTCAATAGCAATGTTTCAGGTGTAGTTTATTAATAGTACTCCAAATTTAATGAAAGAGCAATATTTTAAGACTTTGCTTATAGTTAAAATACACAGGCCATATCGTCACAACACAAAGCAAATATGTCACCGCAAAGAGTAGCAGATACCTAACAGCCCCATCAGAGGGGCTGTTCATCCTGGGTATTTCACACGTATATTAGTTACTTGCCACGTCTCTGTGAATGATGGTGCCTGCTTCAGATAATTTAGCCCCCAAACGTAGGCTTTCTTCATGAAAAGGAGAAAGAAATAATACCTTAGTAAGACAACAGCACATATATGCATAGCTTCTATCTTTCTTTGCCTATATTTACAGGCAAAATAGCTTGATTAAAGTAAGACTTACAAGAAATGTTATTCTCTAATTCTAATTAATAACTCTTATTCCACTGCACAAAACTAATGCTTTACTCTTTCAAACCTGGAGCACTTATTTTTTTTACTTCAAAGATTGTGTTGCCTAAGAACCAATTCATAGGACAGGCGATGACAACCTCCTTAAAGTGGGACCTCATGGGCAACCAACTACTCTTGACTTCTCCATGGCAAGGCCTCCCTTGATCTCCAAAGCTGCGGGAGTGTCCCGAGTGGCTATGAACTGGCTGTTCTTTCCCAGAGAGGCACAAAAGACTCCTGTGTCTATGACTACTTTCAACTCACTGAGAGCCAGTGGTTTCCATTTTACATCTAAGCCACCCCTTTTACATATTCTGAAACTCAAAGAAGCATAACATTATAAACAAGGTAACAGAGCTTTCTTCACAAGGCTATAGATTAGGAACTAGTAATTACTTGTGTTGCTTTTAGGCCAGACTTTTTGCTTTTATAGCCCTAAAATGTTTTTTAAAATCCCAGCCCTAAAATGTTTTAACACAGACCACTAAACCAATTTGCATGACCAACTTATTCTTCACTGAAGCTCAGCTCATAAAAAGGTTCATTCATGTTAAAAAGCTATTTTTAAATGTGCCTAACTCACTGCTTAGAATATGCTAACAATTAAGCATTATACTTCAGTGGAATTTTAAAAGCTTAAAATTATATTTCTCCCATCTCATTTCCACCTCCCTCAATTCAGCCATCCTGAATATCAACATTATTTTAAACTTTGCTGTTTTCTATTACAGTAGCCTCATTCACTGGTCTTTCAGAAATAATGTGTTTCTGAACACACTGGCATCTGACTTTTAAACTCAGTTATACAAGTCAGGTTTTGGCTACCTAAAGATGTATGAGCAGCACATCATGCCAGAACCCAAGGGAAGTTTCTCCAGCTGACATCAGGGGGAGGTCTACCTACCTACAGCAGACAGTGCTCTCCATCAGGAACCAGCATCCCCACTGGCCCATTCACAAAAGGACCACAGGCGCTGCTGGCAAGGCCTGGTTCTCTCTCATCCCACCAACCCACTCAGTGGAGGAGACAGTACACATCATACACCCTGGTGAGGATGCACGCACACACACATGCCCGCCAGGCTGCCAAGATGACAATTTACTACTCAAGTAGGGCACAAGGTTTCAATAATGCTCTAAAAAATTACAGCCTAGGATTACTGAAGATGCTGAGTCCCCACAAATAGACTGGAAGCTGCAAAATGCAGTTAAGTTGTCTCCAGAAAAAGTGTCCATTCCAACATGCAGTAGCCAAGCTTGCAGGATTCTGGAGATGGATGGGAAGTTAAAACATGTGAAGCCAACAAGCCCACTTTTCATTTTGACACGTAGATATTATCACACTCATTAGACAGGCCTCAAGCTTAATACAGCACTTTACTTTATCGTTTCAAGCAACACATGAACAAAATAAATGGAAGCCTAATAGCAGAGTAAAAGCTGCGCCTGAGTTAAACTCCTGGTAATATAACACTTGGGCTTTTCCACGACCATTTCTCCCTGTGAGTTTCAGGCACATTACTGGCATGATCTCATTAATCCTTACATCATCTGATGAGGGGTGTAGGCAGCAAGTATTTTAATCTCCCTTTGTAAGATGGAAAAAGAAAAGTGCTGTATAACTTTTCCCAGGATTACAGCTGGAACTCGGTCCTTGAGTCAGGGAAATAGGTGACTTGAATCACAGTAAAAGAGTTGAATATATTAGGCTCTTTGAAAAAAATGCTTCTCACTGAGAGAGGAGATGGGTTTCTTAATTAGGCAGCTGTATATGAAATACCTTCCAAATGGATTGTCATTCCACTGCTCACAGTTTTTACACTCTATTCCAGGCTGTCAAATAGAGTCATTTTAAAAAATATATCCTTCCCTAGACCTGCCTTCCACTTATGCCCTACAACAGTGTTTCCCAAATAAGGGTATCCTCAGATCCTCGGGGTTACCCGGCAGTGGGCCAAGGGGCACACCAAAGTCTCTGAAGCAATGGGCACATTTTCTTGGAGCTTGGTTTGAAAAGATGGCCACTTAAAATCTGATTTTTATATTAAAATAAATATATTTTTGAAATGAAATGCAAAATTGGCATGAATTTTTAAAATGAATCATAAAAGAAATGGTGTTCTTAAGCATGCTGCTACAGGGGACGCCCACAAGCAGGGCTGGGACAGGGGGAAAAGGATGTTATTTTTATTTTGCTATTGGGGATAGTTCAGGGGAAACATCTGAGAAGCTCCAAAAAACAGAACTAAGATATTTAAGAGGAAAAATTATTCTAAGCTACTCGCCTGACCCAAACCATCCTAGGCAGGTAGGAACACATCTTTCCATACAGGCTTTTACTTGCCTTTCTTTTCACTTGGGTTCTAAGACCTATCAGAATGGGATTCCACTTCAGTTCTAATATCAAAGTATCTTAAAATTACCAGTAGGAAAATGCTATCTCCATGTCAAATCTTAAACATCAAAAGCTACTTATTTACTCATTTAACTATTTTTAGAATGCCTGACAGATACCAGGATCACCCTGCTGAAGTCCTTTAAGTGTGAACTGGTCCACAGGGTACCTTAGCTTTTCTGACTCTTGGGACAGTGTTCTCTTTATTATTGCAACTAGAAAATTAAAAAATTAAGGAAGGGCAAATGATCACATATGTTGGTTGGGAGGAGTGATTCCTTTATACCACTCACTGCCAAAACAGTCACATGATCAAATTAGTAAGCAGAAATGGAGGCACATAAAAGTATAATAACATACAAGTTATCAGAAAATCAACTGGGCAAACACAGGCTTCTACCAACATTTACTTCTTTCAAATGATCAGAATGAGGATTAAGTTATCGAGGGCCCATTCAAATATTCCTGGAAGCTATGAGGAGATTTGCTTTCAATACTCAAGAAGTTCAACAAAAAGCTAGTGAAAGACCTAAATCTAAACCACCAAAACCAAACTGGTAACTCTTCTGAGGAGCTCACTGAGCAATTATGACCATGGGAGAGACATTCATTTCAAGCTCCTTGGGAAAGCTCTAGATTTGTGAACAAAGTGGAGCACAGAAATTCATCTCCATGTTCCTACAGTTCCTGAAATTGCTAGAGAAGGAAGATGTTCCTTCTTGGTTCTCTGTTGTTTTGGGGTCACAGGCCCCTTGGAGAAAGTGGTAAGTACACTGTACCCTTTCCCCAGGGGGGAAACAAAGGCACTGCTGCACACCAGCACAAACCGCACACCACTTCAGCACAGCGCCTGACCTTAGTTAAGATCACCTTCTATTTCTACCCAATAACTGAGATTTCCCAACTCAGAAAAACTGCTTCCAAGTCTCATTCTGACTAATCAGGATGCTCTAACACAGAAAAATTTTATAAGAAGATCATAAATTTTACAAGAAGACTTTAAACTTTATTTTAAAAACAGAACTTGTGTGTCTAAATACATTGTCCTCATTCAAATGGTCACCCTAGGAAACCACACGTGTTATTTCAAGGAACCCTAAGCAAATCATCTGGAATTCCTATTCTGAAATAAACTTTAAGGCCAGTTTCCACATCACACAAGACAGGAGGTTTCTTTACAGACATACTTCATGGCTGACTAAAGAAAAACTGTTTCACAGCTATCACCTAACTCACAAAGTACACTTCAAAATGCTGTGGCCTGACTCAAAAGTTAAATCCACCTACAAAAACATAAAGGTCCACCACCACCAGGCTATGTTTTAAAAATGCAATGGAAGATATAAATACAATCCCAAAGAAAAAAGATCAAACAAAGTGTTGAGTTATTGTAATATCACAGAAATAAGTAGATAGCCTTCCAAAGTGTCTACTCTGAAAAGGATAATATTCTTTTTAAATCTTTACGTTATCCCAATAATATAAAATGCATTTATTTAATAAACATTTCCAAGGGATGTAGCTAATATTCAGCAATGCCTTCCAGAGTGACTCATCTCACTGGGATTTACTTTAATAACCACTGGAAGGTGTCAAGCAAAGTGACATCATATTCATACATTCTTTTAAAAATTCCTTTCCCACAAATATTCTTTGACTGTTCAAGTGTCCCACAAAGTACATTATCTTAACTAAATCCTGAAAATAAAACATCTGAATTTAGATGCAACAGGCAATCAACAATAAAATGACTACATTATTATCTTTACTTTCAATTGCACAGAAATCCACAGTACACTGTGAATTTGTGGTAAGGACCAGAAAATCCCTGGGGGGTGGAGGGCTCACTGATGAAATACAAAGTATCCACATTTTAGTCCTTGTTAAAAAATTATTAATATTATATACGAATAGCTTTTTATTAATGGCCATTTCTAAAGAGAGGTCACTATACTTTATCTGTTCAATGCATTCACACAACTAGACTAATAAGAAAAATTCCCAAGATCTTTCAGCAAAATAGTTTAAGATCACATCCTTGATCTTTTGAATGTACGTATTTAGAAAAATTCAATATCCAAATTATTATATGGTATCTCTCATTACTTTTAGTCTTGGCTATCATACTCCACAGACCTGAATCTCTGTGAACTTACCTGAAATTTAAGGTAAACCCAACAGGAGGGGTGGGGGAGTCTATGAGAGACTGTCATGTACAGAGAGAACAAACAGATGTGATCAAAGAGTAGCAGTTATGGAGTAAGATTTTGACCCAAGATATCTAATTTTTCAGGACACTTGAAGGAGTTCCAACAATGGAACAAGTTCCACAACAAAACAAAGAGCTCCCTACCACTAGAAGTATAAGAGAAGAGTAGGCAGTCACTGTTAGGAGCAGTGCAATGGACTGAAAGTTTGTGTTTCCCCCAAAATTCATATGCTGAAACCCTAATCCCAATGTGATGGTACTTAGAGGTGGGGCCTTTGGAAGGTAATTAGGTCATAAGGGTGGGGCCCTCAGGAATGGGATCAGTGCCTTCCTAAGAACAGGCCAGAAAAGTAGGTGGCTCTTTTTCCACCATGTAAGGACGCATGTAAATCAAGAAGAGGACACTCGACAAGAACCACACCATGTGGGCACCCTGATCTCGGACTTCTAACCTCCAGGACTGTGAGAAATAAATGTTTGCTGTTTCAGCCACTCAGTCTACGGTAATTTGTTAGAGCAGCTCGAACTAAGACACACAGCATGGAAAAAACTGGCACCGGGCGAGTGGGTAGGCTGGTTGGTCCAGATTTCTAAGGTCCTGTCCCACTACGGTTCTACAAAAATGATTTCTATGGTCCGGGGCGGGGGGAGGGGGGGGCGGAGCTGAAATTAACGAGATAAAATTTTGAATTTGGACTAAAATAACAGACCAAATATAGAATGGGGTAGAAGTGAATCTTGAAAGTTTATTTAGTTGACTACCAAACACAATCTGAGATTCCACTAGAAGGGTAATGTCCAGTACCCACACTGTTCAGACCACCTTGGAGTGCTGAGTTCATCTTGGAGTTCCTCATTTTAAAATGAACAGACACATTGAAAGTATGGAGACAACAGTGACCAGGATGCAGAGGCATCCGAACACCCTCTCAAGAGAACTAAGATGAGGCTGATGACATGAGAAGAGAAAGAGGATCTGTCTTAGTCCTTGGGTTGTCATAGTAAGTTTTTAGTTTTTTTGTTTTGTTTTGTTTTTTATAGTTCTGAAGGCTAGAAGTCCAAGATCAAGTTGCCAACGGGTTGGTTTCGGTGAGAGGTCTCTTCCTGGCTCAGAGACAGCCACCTTCTTGCTGTCCTCATGTGGCCTTTCTTCTGTGCACATGCACTGGTAACTCTTCCTCTTCTTAGAACACCAGTCCTACTGGATTATGGCCCCACCTTTATGACCTCCCCAGAGGCCCTATCTCCAACCACAGGGGTTAGGGCTTCAATATATGAACTTTAGGGGACAATAATCAGTTTATAACAGGACCCAATTTTAAATACATGAAAGACTGTGTCTGAAAAGGATACTGATTTGATCTTCATTGCTCGAGAAGGCAGAACTAGAAACAGAGCAGGAGTACTGGAGTTAGACTAGATGAAATCTAAGCTTCTTTAAACTCTACTATGACTATGAAGCTATGGGTATGAGTTACTGGGCATTTCCTATGGACCAAATTTTGTGCAAAAGCACTACGATCTCAATGAAACTTTACATCCACTCTGAGGTACATACTATTAGCACTTTATAGCCATTTATTGCTGTTGAGGCTTGCTCATGCCCAGTGTCACATTGCTGGTAAGTGGCAGAAGAAGAATAGGATCCCAGGCAGTCAAACTTCAAAGCTTCCCACCCCAGCTTTTTAACCATTACAGTGAACAGCCTACAACACAACTGAGGAAATAATTCCATTTACCAACAGAAAATCACATATAAGAAAACTAAAATACTGACAACATGTTACCACCATCATTTATTTTTCTATGTACTAGCTGTTTCCATACATTGTCAGTTAATCTTCACAGCAAGCCAAGGAGGTAGGTATTATTATGTACACACGTGAGGAAACCAGCTCAAAAAGACTTCCTCAAATTCATACAGCGACTAAACATGTGGGGGCCGAGATTCAAAATGCAAAAGAATTGTATTTTTCAAATGCAAATCTTTTATGTCAACTACAATCCACTCCTACTGGGCTCTCACTTGGCTCAGGCCTTGGGACTTGATGAACTTCCAAATCCCCTTGAGCTGACCAAATTTCCCAGGGAGAACTGAATATAATCCAAACCTTGCCTCCAAGAGAGGGAGAGCCACAAGAAGAGCAAATCCTATGATATAAAATCGCCCCCGCTGTGTGCTAGTCCCAAGTAATAGGTAGAGAGAACAATGAGCAAAAGGAAATCCCACTTACCTATACCCGACATTCTAGAAAGGGAGACTGAATGAACAAATTTTTAATATATGTCAAGTAAAAATAAAAAAAATAAAAAGGAAAAAATCTCAGAGAGTGAAGGGGCAGAGGAGCAGGGGTGGAGGGCATAATCAGTGTGATTTTAGAACCGGTGGTCAGGGCGGGCTTGGGTTTAAACTGCATTACATCCTGCAGGTCCTGTCGTCTTGACTACAGTTTGGTACTTCCTCACTTTCACTGCAGCAAAGGGTGGACCACAGTGCTAATTGCAAACAGGTCAAAGGGAAAGAAAAATATGAAGTCTTTTTCCTTGACCGCAAGGAAAGTAGTATCACGCACTGTTGCCATGGCATTGGGGAAAAAGAGAAAGCAGCATTCCAAGTACCAGAGTATGAAGAGAACAGTGAGAACCAGTGAGGAGGGGACAACAGGCAGGCTGAGGTTTCAGTCCCTGGGAGAGCTGAGGCCCCCTGGGTGGCAGGCAGGAAGCAAAGCTCTCAGAAGAGGCAAAGGCTGGAGTGTGGGGAAGAAGAGGACAGAGCTACTATAAAAAAAGGTCTTTGCCTAATCCCTACCCATTTTCTACATCCCTAATACATAAGAGTACTGAATGGAAGAGTAAGTGGAAAAATGAAAACAAAAGAACACCAAGTTTCTAAAGTGCTCTATATTACAGAATATTTCTAAAGTAGATATTTTCTGAAATTTTCATCTTTTTTGCCAAAATGTACCTTACATTCCAACCAGCTAATTTACCATCTAATGTGAATATGTCTTCTCAAACAAGGTATGGCCCAGGAGTGGAAGGCTATGTGCTGGGATGGAAGGAATGTGTGGGCTAAGGTCAGGCAGAAGAGCGTGTATAGCCTATTTCTGACACTTACGGCTGCGGAACACTGGATAAGATGCTTGGCCTACCCAAGCCCCTTGTTCTTTAGCTGTTATAATAGATTAAAATAGAAAGATTTAAAGAGGTAACAAGATTGATTTGTCATAGCAAAGTAATAAACATTCATTCCTTTCCTTAAATAGTTCTAATATCTGAACTTCTGCTCTAATACGATCAGCAATGGGAAGGTGAGGCAGTTCATTCCACTGTTAGATAACTGGAACAATAAAATTTTTAAAATTGTACATAAAATCAAGATCCTCCTTAAGGCATGAACAGGCAATTCACAAAACGAGAAATACTAACTACAAATAAACATATAGAAAATATCTCAATCTTACTCAAAGATAAACACACTGGCCAAGATTGTTTCAAGTAATGTCATTGGTTATCGGGAAATAGGCACCCAATCAGACCCTGACGGTCAATGTGCTTACGATATTTCTAGAGAGAAATATGATCTGAATCAAAGCCTTAAAACGTGTATTCCCTTCCACTCACCCCTTACACTTCCAAGAAATTTCCTACAAAAATATGGTAAGTGGATGTTCTTGACAGCACTGTAATCAAAAACTAGAAAGAACAAAAGTCCCACTATTCAAATAAATTATGATAGCTCCATAAAATGGAAAACATGCAATTAAAAATGTTTTATGTTAGAAAAATATT
Organism: Eulemur rufifrons; assembly: GCF_041146395.1. NCBI lineage: Eukaryota > Metazoa > Chordata > Mammalia > Primates > Lemuridae > Eulemur > Eulemur rufifrons. Next base: position 10,837,812 of record NC_090994.1, on the reverse strand, counting down.
TGCAATGCATATGAAAATTCAAAGAGTAATTTCCTTATTTTACAAAGAGCTCATAAAAATCATTTTTTTAAAAAATAGAAAAATGAACAAAGGCAATTTAGAAAAAAACCAATTCAAATGACCAATAAACTTACATTGTTTGACCTTACTCATTATTAAGCATAAATCAAATTGAGAAAAATGGTAGCCATTTTTCACCTATTAAAAATTCTAACGTCTGTGATACCCAGGACTAGAAATGAATTTTAAAATGGGCACTCTCATACTCTCATGGTGAGAGTGTGTGTAGACATTAATAATGTTTACCAATATCAGGGCCTCCTCCATCTCTGGTACTGGGAAGATATCAACTCTCTGTCCCATATATATTTAGATGGGATTAGTCAAGACCATGTGCCCCAGAATCAGATCGGGGTACTCAAATTCTAGATTTCACTACCACATACCACAAGAACTGTTTAACCTCTCTAGGCCTTAGTGTCTTCAAATGTAAAAACAGGGATAAAAACAGTATCTACCTCAAAGGGATATTTTGAGAATTAAATTCTGGCACAGTGCATGGCACTGTGTTAGTAATATTAGTATTAGTAATGACAGTAAAAATTACTGATCTTACCATGTAGCAGGCTCTGTTCTATGCATTTACCTATAGTAATTGATTTTATCACTCAATAAGCATTAGCTTAGTAATATTCATACTAGAATATTGCTGCATTACTTATAATTGCAAATATCTGGAAACAACCAAATTGTCCATCAGTAGGGAACTGCATAACTAAGCCAAAGTACACAAGGATGTCTGTGTTTGGCTGTTACAGAGAATGACGTAGCTCTGAATATGTTGACAGAAAAAGATCTCCAAGTTTGTTATTAAAATTCTAAAAAAGCTAAGATATAGAAAAATGTATATGATCTCTTTTGTGTAAGCAGAGATGGATGGTTGGATGAATGAATGCTAAAATTGCCATAGAGCAGTTTGTTTGTTTCTTTGTTTTTAAAGTCTGACAGCATGGTGTGTGCTTAAGAAATGAGCTCTGGCCCCAGAGTGCCTGGGTCCTAATCTGGTCTTATGATGTAACCAGAGACGGACTTTAGAGTAACACAAGCGGACAATACATGCTTTCCTGAGAACCTGCAATTTCAAGTTCAACAGCATGACACTAATAAGAAAAATAGCACTTGATAATCAGTAGCTAAGACTGCCATCCTGCATGGGACCAGGCTCCCACCTGACTTCTGGGAGGTGTGCTGGGATTTAAGAACTGTAATTCTAGCCCCAGGTAACATGGAGCCAAAGCAGGTAACACAGCTTAGAGCTGAGCTTGCTCAAAGTCCAGAGGGCACTGCTGCAAGGTTACAAGCAGCACCGCATGCCCACACGCAGTGTTTCAACACGTGTTCCACAGCAGCAAACCCAAAACAGACCCCGAGTGCACTGGGAAAGAACAACTCAAACATTCAGAACACCTTCTGAAAATAAATTTGTATTATGACTTCTCCTAAAATGTCCAGCCCTGAGTAAGCAAGGAAGGTCACAGGATTTTGTTCAGATTATACTCAGGAAATCCTTTTGCTAAAATTTGAAAAATCTGAACACTCACAAATGATGAACCATGCAAATTTCAATTTGTCTCTTCTCTCCTTAACATCTCTACATGACCTGAGACAGCTAAGTCAACTGGTTGCACCGGACCAGAGCCAACAAGCCTGCAGACACAACAAACTCAGAAGGGTTTATACTGCAGGAAGGGGGAGCAGTGAGCCGCAGGTACAGGGTGTTCCTACAAGTTCACCACTGCCAGCCTCCCCACCTCATTCGTGCCCCAGGCGCTGCTTCAGATCACTGCTTTACTGCTGTCACTTCTCAGAAGGCGTATTTTTGTCTTTATAGTCCTCTCTGTCTCTCCCATTCTCAATATCTCAGTCCCTCAATCCCTCTCAATGACACTGACTCACTCTCTCTCAACTTCCCTCCCTCCCTCTCCCCTACCTTCCCCTCCTCCTCCCATCACCCCTCTTATCACTGCACTAAGGCCAGCAAGAGGCCACAGCCACAGAAGAGCTTCCAGCCAACAGCAAAGCAGTTGAGCCTCAACGCAAGCCAGATAGGGAAGCTGAATGCCTATCTAGTTCCTTCCACTGTGGGCCTATTTTCTCATGTGGGGGACAAATGAATAAGAAGAGATTTCTGAGATCCTTTTCCTGCTTTAAAATTCTGCAATTCTACCACAGCTAAATAAGATCACTAAACAGGCGGGGAGTCAGCACATAGCCATTGTATTTTATTTCTCACTAAATGCTTCCCAAATGTCTATCGCCAAGAAATATATCCAAATAGACCATGGGTCTATGTTTTAATTTTTATACACTGTAATTAAAAACAGAATGCCTCGCTTTTACTTTGGATTCTGTAATTCCTTCTATTCATAATAAGCAGGTCTTTTATGAAATCAACTGAGTTTTATCTTAAGCAGTACAAGTCTTACTCAACAAGAGAACTTTTAGCATTTGGATTAACAGAATCAGTAGTATATTTCACTCTACAAAAAGATATTCCTGTTTTGGTATGGTCTGCCCAATAGTTCTTCTAAGAAAAATAGTTTTATTATTTTACTACTAATATTTTATTACAGCTTATATATGAGTGAAGCATTTATTTTGATATTAAATCATGCTCTTTAAAGTACAAAAGAATATACTCTTCTACCTGTAAAATATACTTATGCAAAAGTAGGTTTTTAGGTGATTCTTGCATTAAGCAGTGGTTTTTGTTTTTTCTCTGCTGTGGAAACAAACCTCCAAAGCATTGAGAGGTAGAATAGTATCCTTATGCAGACATCAGATTTAATCTTGACAGAATTAAATAAGAAATACTCATTATATACTTTCCTATGGTTTAGCAGATACTACAGAAAAGTCAAAAGCATAACAGGTTCCCTGCCTGCCAAGAGTTTACAATCTCACATGGAAATCAAATGTACGTACATGATAAATACTAGTTAAGGGCCTACCACATGCCAAACATTATGGAAGGCACAAGGGCTGTGAGTAAGACGCCATCTCCACCACAGGCTGCTGGGGAAGCCAGACCTGAGGAACCCAGACACAGCTAACCCCCCAGGACTAGGACAGCCTCCACTGCACGCACACTGCGAAGTCCAGTGCCCTTCCCAAGATATGGTGGCTTCTCGGGTACCCTCCCGGGAGATGAGAGGAGATACAGGCGGGGACGCAGGCATATTGTCTCATGGCCACCATGAGTCATTTCTTGTCTCCTGGAGGTATTCTCTCTCCGTCAGGTAAAAGTAGAGCCTGATCTGGTTGGTTAGTTGATTAGTTTTTATCAGTCTGACAATTTTCATCTTTTAATTGCTACATTTAGTCCATATACATTTGATTTAACTAGAAATATATCTGGGTTTACATCTACCATCTTATTTTGTGCTGTCTTATCTATTTTATCTTTCTTTGCTTGCCTCCTTTTTTATTATTATTTAATATTATTATTATTCCACCCCCTCCCACACAAGTATAGAAGCTTTACATTCTGCTTCCAGGCTTTTACTATCCTAGAAATTATAATAAATATATTCAACTTACCAAAGTGTAAAGTTAGTCAATTATTTCACTCTACTGCCTGATCTCAGAGAACATTTCAGCACCATTCACACCATTTACCAACCCATTTCCAACTCAAAACACGGAGCTTCAGCCATGGTGAACTTATTTGCAGTTCCCTGAACTCCTTACACAGCCTCTTATCTGTGGTCTCTGCACTGGGTTGCTCCCCCTAACTGGAATGCTACTCTCTTCTCCTCACACCCCTTCCCAACCTGGCTGGGTCTTGCACACCTCTCAGGTCCTGGTTTCTGGGGCAGTTCTTTGTGACTTCCACGGTAAGGTTCCTTCTGCTACATCTGTCTTCACTAAGGTTGGACATATAAGAGCCTAACTGGATCACTGCTAAGCCCTTTGCACCACGTAATGGATGCTCAATAAATATTTGCTGAATGAACAAATGAATGAATGAAACATAGTAGTTTCAAGACATATAAAAACCAAGGAAAAAAGCAAAAAAGTTCACAGATCACCCAAAATGAATAAGAAAGTCCACTAATTATAGAAGCAGAAAGACCACCATGGTGATTTAAGAGCACAGGCCCCGGCTCCAGACTGAATGAATTCAAATCCAGATTCTACCACTTACTACTAGGTGATCTTGGACAGAGTACTAACTTCTCTGTGACTTTGGAAAATGAGGACAACCATAAAACAAACTGATCAGGTTGTTGTAAGGAATAAATAAGCGAGCAATTGAAAAGTACTTAGAATACTTCCTGTTGAGATCTTATATATAGAGACATACCTCAGAGATATTGTGGGTTCACTTCCAGACCACAATAAAGGGCACATAAGAGGTGAATCACAAGAATGCTTTAGTTTCTCAGTACATATAAAAGTTATGTTTATGCTATACTGTGATCTACTACTGTGCAATAGTATTATCTCTTTTAAAAAAGTATATACCTTAATTTAAAAAATACGTTATTGCTAAAATATGTCAACAATCATCCAGCCTTCTGTGAGTCATAAGCATTTTGCTGTCAGAGGTTCTTGCTTCAATGTTTATGGTTGTTAACTGATCAGTGTGGTGGTTGCTGAATGCTGCGACAATTTCTGAAAATAAAACGAGCTTAGCCATATCCACTGACTCTTCTTTTCACGAAAAGTTTCTCTGTAGAATGCAATGCTGTTTGATGGCATCTTACCAACAGCGGAACTTCTTTCAAAACTAGAGTCAATCCTCTCATACTTTGCAGCTACTTTACCAACGAAGTTTATGGAATAGTCTAAATCCTTTGTTGTCATCTCAACAATGTTCAAAGCATCTTCATCAGGAGGAGATTCCACTTCAAGAACACTCTGCCCATCCAAGAGAAGCAACTCTTCATTCGTTCAAATTTTATTGTGAGACTGCAGCAATTCAGTCACATCTTCAGATACCACTTCTAATTCTAGTTCTTTTACTATTTCTACCACCTCTGCAGTTACTTCTTCTAGTCTTCAACCCCACAGTCATCCATGAGGGTTGAAATCAACTTCTTCTGAACTCCTGTTCATGTTGGTATTTTGACCTCCTCACATGAATCATGAATATTCTTAATGGCATCAAGAATGGTGAATCCTTTCCGAAAGGTTTTCACTTGACTTTGCCCAGATCCATCAGAGAAATCATTATCTATGACAGCTATAGCCTTACAAAATATAGTTCTTTAATAATAAGACTTGAATGTCAAAATTACTCCTTGATCCACGGTAGGATGCAGAATAATGGATGGTACGTTAGTGGGCATGAAAAACAACATTCATCTCCTTATACAACCGCATCAGAACTCTTGGGTGACCAGGTGCATTGTCAACGAGTAGTTGGAAATATTTTGAAAGGAATCTTTCAAAAGTGGGCTTAAAACATTAGTAAACCATGCTGTCGGCACATGTGTTGTCATCCAGGCTTTGCTTTTCCATTTATAGAGCACAATCAGAGTAAACTTAGCATAATTTTAAAGGGCCCTAGGATATTCAGATGGGTCAATGAGCACTGGCTTCAACTTAAAGTCACCAGCTGCACTGGCCCCAACAAGAGAGTCAGCCTGTCCTTAGAAGTTTGAAGACAGACATTTACTTCCCTCCAGCTATGAAAGTCCTAGATGGGATCTTCTTCCAATAGAAGGCTGTTTCCTCTATATTAAAATCTGTTCTTGAGTGTAGCCACCTTCATCAATCATCTTAGCTAAATCTTCTGCATCAGTACTTGCTGCTTGACCATGCACTTTTATATTATGAAAATGGCTTCTTTCCTTAAACCACATGAAGCAAACTCTGCTAACTTCAAACTTTTCTTCTGTAGCTTCCTCACCTCTCAGAATAACGTACACTGTACCCATTAAATGTAGGGTAGCAAAGCAATAGGACCTTAAAATACACATTAGATAAAGGTATGTTTAATAATAAAACCTCATTAGTTTTAATTAATTGTAGAGGCTCACGAATTTAGGAATTTTATTTTAGGAAGAAAATAATTTTGATGGCTTTCACAAACAAAGAATAACTGAAATGGTGTTAAGAGTAGAGGTCCTTGAAGAAACTGCACTAATGAATAGACATAAATTATTGTAATGAGAATTTCAGTGATAAAGTGTTCAAAGGTGTCTGAAACATGTTTACACTCCTTTGGTGTTTAATTTTTTAATTGTTTTTGTTGGTTTCTTTTATTTTGTTTTTTCTATCAAATACTGAGTACCTCATATGAATAGAACTGTGCTTCTCATTCAATCCCCAGACCACTTCTGCAAGGCTGGTATTATTACCCCATTTTATATCAGGAAATATACTCAGGGAGCAGAGGATTCAACAAGGTCCACCTGGCTCTTTCTACCACACCACACATTCTCATCAGGCACATCAGCTCTTGCTGGAGATAAGGATGGTCATTCAGCACAAAATGTTCAATGTTTGGGGAAAAAAACTCATAAGCATTTTTAATGGTGCTATATTTCATTTAGCTGGATAGCAGATATATTACTAATGCTGTTTTTGAAGAATTAGACACTTCACCTACCACTGATGCCTCTAAAGGATTCTCTAAACCCAGTGGGCTAATTTGGCCATTTGCAAACTGGGTACAAAAGAAAGCATTCCTTTAAGGGAACTTGTCCTGTCTGTTATAGATTAGCTAATGGAGACTTAAAATCGGTTAACTTTTGTGAACCTCACACAATGAGCCCCCTTTAATGCTGTCACAAGGATAAGCTTGCCATGCCTATGTCACAGAGTTTACGACAGCCTTACACGACCTAATGTGTATAGAAGTACTTCATAAATTACACTCTGTAATTTGGCAAAACATTTTCACTCTAGATTTTTATTTTTAAAAGATCTATAACACTCCTGATATTATTATGTTTTAGAAGCAAATTCTTTTAAGAGGTTTAGCTTAAATTTTAAAACTACCAGGAAATGAATGAGATTAGATTTCCAGAAATTTGTTTTCTAAAAAAAAAAAAACTGTTTTGCAAAGTAAGCTGCAATTGCATGAGCTAAATCTGAGTGTACACACAAAATACAAAACAAGGGCCTAGCCTTTAACTTGCTCATTCATTCATCAAATATTTACACAGTACCTACCATACGCCAAGCACCACTCCTAGCAGCTGGGGCAATAACACTGAACGAAACAAAGTCCTTAACTGCTAGATATTTTTGAACTCCTTGCACCTAATGGCACACAGTAAGCACCAATGAATGTAGAGGGAAAAAAGTATATGTGAAGAAGTTAGGTGTATAAAAATAACCAGAAAGAGGCCTGTCACTAGAAAAGTTGCTTGTATACTGACTAAATAAAACATCCTGGTTCTATGCAAAGACTTGACTAAAAGTGCCTGTTAAATCTGCTCCACTAGACTAGTGTAGAGAAGAGAATGGAACCAAAAGCAGGAAAGCCCTATCCCCAAACTGCAAAATAAGACCCATCTGCCTCTCTGTTATCAGAGAAATAAAACTGAAACAGACGAAAACCAGGCAAATAAATCTCTAATTTAAAAAAATAAATAAACCCCCAAGTGTAAAACCTGCTTTTCATCAATCAAATTAATCAGGAAAGGCAGCATTTCTAGGCCATTACCCTTGGGTCTACCATGGCACTTACAAAATGGCTTTCCTAATTAGTCTAATCATAGCTTCTGTTCCACGCCTTCTAGCTGCCTAATTACCCAACTCAAAAATGTTCACCCAACCCCCATGCCAAGCCCCTCCACAGCTCTATTTTCAATCACACTACTTAAACCATTTTCCCAGGAGACCCTTAATGACACTACCACATGTAAAAACAAATATTGATTTGGGTCTGTGGAAGAGACCCCAAAGTTTCGGAACATTTTTTTCCTTAGAGAGTTTTAAGGAGCACAAGTTTGCAAAAAGAGTAAGGAAAATAGTTGTGGTTTCTGAAATTCTCTTAATTATCATTTTAAAAATCTATATCAAGAGAAAATGACACAGAACAAAAAGCATGTTTTGCTCTGGAACAGGAAGTGCTTGTTGGGATGCAGCCTGCCATTCTGGCACAGGGGCTTCAGAAGTGCATGCAAGCCAGGGCTAAGCACATCTTGTGATGCCACCGTGTCCTATGTGAACAGCAGCCTGCTCAAGGACTCCAGGTAAGGGGGGCTTAGGTTCTGTAAGAATTCTATTTCAGACTGCCTCAATTCAATTCCTCCTGTTTGACAAATTCTCTTAGGAAGAAACAAAAAGCAAGCCAGAGATAGCAACAACCATGCACAGAAAAACCAAGCAGTGGGCTGAGTTCGAGCAACCAGCACCAGGTGAGCATCTCCTGCATACTAGGTAGGCACTGTGTGATGTTCTGGAAGCAATTTTTTGTTCTAGAGCAACTTTTTGAAGAGGTTTAGTTTGCCCTATTACCTCAAGTAGGTGTTGCTGGGTCACTGGATTGATTTCTTCTGATTTCTGTCCCTTTTCAGGGGTGCTTCAGAATGAGCTTTTTTGGAAAAGAGAAAAAAGAGAACAGAAGGTACCAAGATGATTGAAGCATCAAACTGCGTAGAGACCATCCAAGAAAGATACAGGTAGTTATTTGGTGTTTTATTTTATTTTTAATATGTAGAAGAACATCAAAGAAAAAAGAAACACAAATAAAAATTTTCGGCAGAAAAAAAATTATCCAAAAGAACAAGTACAGGTTAGATGATTTAATGAGAATACTAGGGATTATAGAATGTCCCAGCTCTATTAATAAATTAGGGCAAATTCCTCCAGCTCTGAGGTCTGATCGCATTTTCTGTGCTCATGGTAGCTTCTTCTTACATAACTTATACCATTTTAAACAAATTTAAAAACCAACGACTACAAATATCCTAACAAAGAGGTTTTTGTTCCTTTAAACCTTCTCTCAAGACCCACCCTGGGAGTGGGGTTTAAAATCAACCTGATACATGTCGAAGCAAGTGCTATCACATGCCTGAGCACTGTGCTAGAATCAGTGGTGAAGAAAGATGAAATGCTACCTCATCTGTGTTTTAAGAAGCTTATAGTCTAGGTGGAAGGAGCCAAGTAACACAAAGGAATATCCAACAAGAGGTGCTAAATCTCTTAATGAACAGCAACTCCATGAATTCTGTTAATGAAGCCAGAAATCTGTGTCATTCTCTCTCTCCTCACATCTCATCAATCAACAGATTCCGTTGATCTACACCAAATGTGGCTCATCTACATTTCCACTTGTCGGATCACCATGGCCGCCATCCCTGTCCAAGAAACCTTCATCTCTCACTTATAAAAGTTCCCTAATTCATCTCCCTGCTTCCTTCCTTGCCCTCTCCAATCCACTCTCCACACTGCATCCAGAGAGACCATTTTAAAAGGCTAAACTGCTTAAATCCCTTCGATGACTTTCCATTTTCATAGGATAAAATCTAAGCACCTAACTTCAACTACAAGGTCCTGCACGATCAGGCCTCAGCTTACCTTTGCAATCCCATTCCCTCCATCCCTCTGCCCCCACTGGCCCTTGTCACGTGGCTCGACCCCCTGGCCTTCTTTCATTCTTCATATGCTCATCTCTTTCCTGCCTGTGGCCTTTGTGCTAGCTATTCCTGTAGAGCTGCAGTCCCCAACCTCTGGGCCACAGACCGATACTGGTCCGTGGCCTGTTAGGAACCAGGCCACCCAGCAGGAGGTGAGCGGCGGGTGAGCGAGCGAAGGACTGCTACTCTATAGGACATATGCTTCCTCTGGCCAGCCCCAATTCATCTGCCACCGACATCTGTTGTTTGTGCCTGCCCAGCACTCTTTCTTTTGGCAACGGAACACCTCTTTTCTTCTTTAAATCATCTCTCCCTCATTCTAACTCCATGTGTTTTGGCTTAAACTGGCGATGTCCTCTCATCCCTACCCAGGGCCAAGCATGTGGGCATGTGACTCAGGCCTAGCAAAGGTGTTCCGTGCCCTTGGCCACAGGGATAGACAAAACTCAAACAGGTCCTATCAAAATTAATCCCGGGGATTTTGCTGGAAATACTGGGTAGAGGCATGCGGTGGGGCCAGATGACGGGCGACGGCACCGTACAACAAGCAAAGGCTGTGCCACAGCAAAAAGAAAAGAAAACAGTTTGGCCACAGGCTCTAGTCCCTTCTAATTCAGTCCTGGGGGACTACTGTTCCTGGTGCATCAAGAACAGGATGAAGAAGAAAAAACAAATGACAAAGAGTCAAGTCTTGACTATGAACTATAAGTTAATTAAGTCAATTAACCCATTATAGTTCTCAGTTTCCTCATCTGTAAAATGTTAAAGGAGGACTAAATATTTTCTAAGGACCATTTCAGCTCTGATTCCACAACTTCCTTGTATTATAAAAGTATAGCCTTATAATGGCCACAACAAAGCCAGCCCTAACCAGCATCATTTAAAATCTGTAAAAGCTTCTTTCCATCTGACTGTACACTGTGGTGGGAGTGTAAAATGGTGCCACTTTCCAGAAAGGAATATGGATCGCAGGCCTTAAAAAGCTCTTATCTTTGATTTTAACTCCACTTTCAGGAAAATATCCTATGAAAATAGAGATACAGACAAAAGTTTATATATAAAGTGTGTGTGTGTATACACACACACACACACACACACACAGGTCATCACAGTAGTTTAACTGGAAACATCCTAAGTGTCCAAAAAGAGGGAGCTGGTTAAATGAATTACGTACGATTAAATACTAATAGTATATGGCCATTGAAAAAACATCTTTGCAAATGTTTTAATGTCATGGGAAAATGTTCATAAAATGTTAAGCAAAGTAAAACATCATGTAAAAATGTGTATACTGTATGAACACACACATGTGCTCAGAAAAAGAGAAAAAATGGAAATGCCTCAAAAAGATTAATAGAGTTTATCTCTTAGTGGAGGGACTATAGTTGATTTTTATTTTCCTCTGTAAATATTAATATTTCTGTATATCCCAAACTATCTACAATTACTAGGACTTTTTTTTACAAGGAAAAGGCTTAAAATTTAAATTTTTTTATTTTAAAATAGAATTTTTAAAATTAATTATACACTCCAAGAAAAAGTTGCACACGCCCATGAATGCCTTCACCAGGAGTCTGCCATGCACCCACCTTTTCCATGATCTATAATTCTCATGATGATTACATTTGCTAATGGATCAACTAAAAAGAATGCTGAAATATTCCATTAACACAGTAACACAGTGATTTCAGTTTTGCTAAAATATCTTCAAAAATAATTTAGGGAAGGGAGAAGCAAAATATTTCCTCCAAAGACAGCTAAAATGTCCACATGGGCCTCTAACTCTCTCCCATTAACCCAGATAAATTTATCAACTCAGGTAGCTGACACCTAAGCCCCATGAAAATGAGATGTAAAACTGGGGTAGAAAAAGCTGACTGCCACAGCCCAAGGAAAATAGGGCACCACAAAGACAGGTTTTACATAGGTCCAATTCAGTCTCACGTGGGTCTCTCCCTAGTCTCACCTGGAGATTTACAAGTCAAAACTGTAATGCTTTTGACCAGACACTGCTATAGATATAATGTTGAACCAAAAGTCAGACCGAATTTCCAGGAGTAAAAATATGCAAACAAAAAAAATTATAGATGTGAACTTGGCTATAAAGTCATAAGGTGTTGTGATTTCTCTCAGGAAGGACAAAGACCCTGGGTAACAGAATACACACACACTCACTCCTAAGACCCAGGGAGGCATCACAGTTGAGCAGTTCCCTGGGTGTCCTCTGGCCAGAGGTCAACTGGGACCTATAAGCAGGACCTTCTCTGACTGTTTTAATTGATAAACAAACCTCCAGAACTGGTCCAAAACTGATAATGCCTGTGGAATGGGGGACCCAGGGGAAAGCTCTAGAATTTGCCAAGGTGTGACACCACAAAAGCAGCTACTGACACTTAAAAAGATTAATTCATACACATGCAAAACAAACAGTATTAAGATAGAGATGTTATTTTAAGCATTGTTTCAATGTTAGGACAAAGGCATTTAAGACATTTTGTCTGAGCTCAAAACTAAAAAATAAATTAAGACTCTGAATTAGCACTCTCAATCTATCTTCAAAATAACTTTTACCCATTCTTAAAATTCCTTTGACTAAATTATCACAATAATGGCTATGATTTTGTTGAATGTTTACAATCTGCCAGACATGGGCCTGAGCATTTCACAAGCCTGGTTTCCTCTTAATCATTTAATCCTCAAAAACACACCCATGTAGCAAGTTTTACCCTCATTTTACCAATGAGGAAACTGAGGCTCAGATAAATTAATACATTTGCCCACAATCAAACCACCAGTGAAAGGTGGGATTGAAACCCAGGTCTATCAGATTCCATCAGAAAGTCATAATGTTTTTGAAACCCAGTAATGGTAGAATATTTTTAAGAGGTTTATAACTGTTTTTATGAAAAAGTTTCATGCTTAACTGAGAACTTAGTTATATAACTAATAAGGATCAAACCTCAAACTGCAGTTAATTCCAATTGTGTGCTGAGATCAAAAAGTGTGTGTCACTAAATCAAGGCAAGTAGGACTATAGCTTGCTTAAACTCCCAGGGAATCCTTTTGCATTGTTAATGACACTTAAAAAAAAAAAAAAAAAACAACCAGATCTCCATTCCTATGTTCAAAACTATCTGATGGCTTCCTGTCTCAGAGTAAAAGCCAATAACCCTATAATTGTGTTGCAAAGTGTCTGGCACACACGAGGTCCTCAATAAATACTTGCTGAATAAAAGGGAAAATTTGGAGAGCCACTGTATCCTTTCTTCTGCTTTCAATAAAAAGACGCATACGTTTCCAAGGAAATAAAACCCTAGAGCATTAAATAAAGCTGAGGAACCAGAAAACTGTTCTTTAGGAAAATCACTGAACTCTGAGTCCAGATAAAATAATCAAAGAGGACTCAAGTGTGCCCCATTAGAACAAAATGAACTCCAGGCTGCTTCACTCTGGTAGCTCTGAAGAAGATTCAAAAGGACCTTTAAAAAACGTCCTACAAATGATTTAGTCTGTTTCATCTATACATTAGAAACTGTAATTTTTAAAAAGCAGTGGACTTGAAGTCAATACCTCAGTACTTATCCAATTGTGTCCTTAATTCATTTTCTTTCTCGGTGTCCTCATTTCCAAAATGAGGTTTGACTATAAGATTTCTAAGGTCTGTCTTAGTTGTGACATTCTATTATTAAATCACAATCTCCAACCTAATTTACAAAACTACCCAGTAATTATTTACATCACAAAAAGAATCTGATTTCAGAATACAATTTACTATAAAATCATAAATGCCCAAGACTAGAAAGAACTTAAAAGTTTCTTTCATTTGAACCATTGGACAACTCACCCTATAAGCAATTCCTATGTCCTTGTATAATCCAAATCTTCCAAATGTCAAGCATTTAATCTAGAATATTCAGGTAGTGACCTAGTCTCTGTCCAAATGCATAGAGACAGAAAGATGGGTTAGTTTTTCAAACTGTTAGAAAATTCTTTCTTATTTTGAATTAAAATCTGCTCTTCTCTAAATTTCTCTTCTGTATTCTTTAGAGAATGAGTGAGTGTATTCTCTTGCCATTGTCAGTTTTCTCTTTAGATTATATTCTTTATTCTAAATACCTAATGACAGCTATAACATTCACTAGGTCTTCTCTTCCTTAGGTTAAAGATTACAGTTTCTACAGCCTCTCCTGATATGCTATGATGTTCTGACCACTCACGTACCCTTTCATTGTTAATGTCTCTCTTAAAATATGACAGTCAGAATCCAATAAGATAATTCCCAGGGTCTAATTATTTCAGACTACAGTGGCATTGCTTTTGGCACTTATTTATTGATTAAGATAAAACCAACCTTACAGCACTATTTTAATGATTAAATAAGATAATGAGTTTAAAGTCTTGGCACAAGGTTTGGCATACACTATTCACTCAATAAGCAGTTGCTGCTGCTATGATTGGCATTAATAATAAATTATAATATTATTTCATCAGTATTAGAGCTTTATCTCCCCCAATTAAGCTGTAAGCTCTAGTTCTCTACAGCACTGAAGGTCTGCCTTACATATTATTAGCTGTTTTTCACCCCCATCAGGGTTTGGCAAAGAAATAAAGTACTGAGGCTCAATTTAAATTGTCGATCCATCAGAAACCAAGATAAAACAACTCTGAAATTAAGACTTCAATTAATGGCAAATAGGATGTGATTTATTGAGTTAATTTAAATTCAAGTTTGCTGAACAAATTGATTATATCAATCAAGCAATCCCACTTTTTACAATTAAAAGGTACTTCTCCTCAATCATACAATTTAAAGATGAAGTAAATGTATCACTGAGATATGCTGAGGAAGCAGTTTGGCGCAGAGTTTAAGGGAGTAAGCTCTGGAATCAGACTGCCTGGAGTTCAAATGCTACATCTACCATTTACCCACTGTGTGACCTGGGGCACATTACTTAACCTCTCTGGTTTCAGGCTCCCCATCTATAAAATGTGAGTCATAACAGTACCTACTCACCTTACAGGGGTTTGAAGGAATCAAATGATGATGGATGTGAAGCGTGTTTGGCACAGTGCCTCTCACCTTTCAAAAACCCTCAGTGATGCTACTGTTGTAACTACTACTCAGAAGTTATCTCAAGAAGTAAATTATCCCAAATAATGTAGCTAAAATTGATTATCTGAAAGTCTCAGCCATTTTTAATTTATACAGGCTCTCATCTCTGTTAACCATAGCTGAAGTCAATGAACACCCTAGTATTCTTTGCATACTTACAATTATCTATTTTTCATACATCTATTCATTTTTAGGGTAGATTTTAAGATTAATGCGAAAAACTCCATCCTAATTTTAATATTTAACTAACCACATATGCCATCACTACAGCAAGTCATATGTTAATAGTAACAGAGAAAAATGAAATAAAGGAACAAACAAAATTGTTCTTGTCATACCTGCAACTGCTCTCCATGTAGCCCTGCACTGTCCAGTATGACAGCAACATGGGGCCATTTAGCACCTGAAATATGGCAGATGTGCTGTGGGTGTAAAATATATGTCAGATTTCTAAGACTTTGTATAAAAAAATTATTTAATTAATAATTTTATACCAATTATATATTGAAATGACGATATTTTGTATATATAGGTTAAATATATTATTTAAATTAATTTCACTCATTTCATTTTACTTTTTTAATGTTGCTACTAGAAAATTTAAAATTACATAGCAAATTCTCAACATATTTCCTTTGAACAGAACTAATATAGAAGATCCTAAAAAGTATGCCACGTGAAAATTAAATTCAGAACAAGATACATGATCTAAATTACAGCAGAGGCTGGGCATGGTGGCTCAAGCCTATAATCCCAGCACTTTGGGAGGTTGAGGCAGGAGGATCACTAGAGCTATGATCACTCCACTGCACTCCAGCCTGGAAGGCAGAGAGAGACCCTATTTAAAAAAAAAAAAAAAATGAAAATGAAAAAAAGTTTAAATAAAAAAAAATGCAAAGAGTGGAGACCCAAAATACTGAAATGCTGTACTGTTGTTCTGAGTCAGAAAGTTCCTGCTAGAGAAGACCCAGTATGGAAATAATAGAGAAAGTAGAATAGCAGAAGGAAAATCTAAGGGATAAAACAAGCCCAGAATTAGTACCCTAAGATCGCTTTCTACCAAAATGAGGTGTGCCAGCATCTTTGGCATCACCTAGGAGCTTGTTAGGAATGCAGACTTCAGGCCCCACTCCAGACCTAAGGAATCAGAATCTTCATTTTAGGTGATCTGCACAGTAACATCTGGGAAGCAGCTGCTCATCCACACAAGATCAAGAGACACCTGTATCTTTAAATACTTACTCTTATTACACATCTGTTGTTCGGTAGTTGCTAATCACACACACAGGACCTTATATGCATAATGCACACAATGAATATTTTGTTAACTGAATACATTCTTGGAAAATGGGATCCTAAACATGCTTAAAGGATGGTGGGGAATCTGTGCCTCAGGTAAGAACTGAAGAAGTCACCAGTGACTGAAAGTGTGCGGACAGGGCACACCCAGACCTATGCCTACTGCAGAACTAGGACCGCCCTAGGTTAAACAAGATGAGCAGACACTATTCATACCAAAAAATAATTTACTGAAAGGCTCAGACAAAAGAAAAAAGTTTGATTTTTGACAGAGATGGAAGGAACTTTGTATGGTGAAAAAACTGACTGCATTAACAAGAATTAGTGTTTACAACAGTAAGCGAGATGGTTTTAGCTGTTTTAAACTAAAGTTCCTTTGACTGGGAATTGTGCTACTACATTAAGGATCATCTTTCAGCCTCTTCACAGTCTTTCCTGTTAGTATTCAAACATGCTGTAATTTTCCCCATTTTAAAACATCTCTTGATCCCACTTCTCCCTTCAGCTACATTTCTCACCTTCTCTTTACAGCAAAAATATTTGAAATATTTGTCTACATTTGAAGTTTGCATTTCTCTATGTACGGACTATCTTGAATTCTCACTTATCAATTTTGGGGCCCCTCTACTCCACCACACTTCTGTTATCAAGCTCACCAATGACTCCTCCATTGCTAACTCCCTGGGTCAATTGTCATTGGACCCTCATTTTACTTGACCTTTCAGGAACATCTGACTCATCCTCTTTAAAGCAGTTTTTTTTTAACTTTTCACTTGGCTCCCTAAACACCAAACTCTCTTGATTTTCCTCATTAGCTGCTCTTCCTCATTCTCCTTTATTGGTCCCTTCTCAGCTCTCAACCTCAGCATGGAAGCAGCCCACGTTCTCGGTCCTGAACCTCTTTTCCTTTCCACTGTCACTCACTCCCTTGTAGATTTCATCCAGTTATATACTCTGACAACTTCCAAATGTTTAACTCTATTTAGACCTCTCTTTTGAAAGCCAGACAAATATTAAATATATCCAACTGCCTATCAGACATCTCAAAAACTGCACTCCTGATCTTTCCTCCAAAATCAGCCTTTCCCTATCTCAGTTAATGCAACTCCATCCCTCCAACTGCACAGGCCAATACGCTGCAAGTCACTCTTGACTTCTCACACTCACACCCCACTTTCTGTCAATCAGAAAACCCTTCCCACTCAACCTTCAAAACATACCACTCTGGGCCAAGCCACCACCTTGCTCACCTAGGTTACTATACCAGCCTCCTAACTGGTCAGCCCCTTTCTGCCCTTCCCCACCTCAGGCTATTCCCATGACACACAGCAGCAGTGTGTCCTCCAAGAGCATAAGCCAGATCATGTCACATCTTTGTTTGAAACTTTCTAACTGGCTTCTCTGCTCACTCTAAGTACAAACCAAAGCCCTTGCAATAGCCTAGAAGGCCCCAAGGGAGCTGGTGATGGTGTCTGCTCCTCCGTGCCCACTCTACTCCAGCCACGCTGCTCTTCTCTTCCCGGAAGGCAGGGACCATGGCACTGCCTCAGGGCTTTGCACTTGCTGCCCCTTCTCCCTGGAGCACTCTTCCCTCTTCTTCACGTCTTTCATCACCTGTCACCTCAGTGAGGCCATCCTTGACGGCAACTCCATCCACTCCCAGCCTCCCTCCTCTGACTTCACACCATCAACATACTACACACACACACACACACACACACACACAGTCTTTCTCACCTGGCAAGAGCAAGGATTTTTTTTGTCCGTTTTGTTGTTTACTGTATCCCTGGTATACAAGAGACATTCAATAAACATTTGCTAAATGACTGTATGAAGGAAAGATGACAGTGACACACAGCTGCACATGACCTACTCTCACATAACTTGTAGCCTTTTAAAAGAGTTGTATTTCAAATAAGTCACTTTGTATGCATACACATATTCAGATACTATGGAAGAAGCAAAGCTGCTCCAATTTGATTATTAGATTAACTTCACACAAAATCTGACCCATTGTAAAGAAATCGCTCTCTAAACTGAGCTAAAATTCTCCAAGAATGCTCGGCTTTCTCAAACCCTTGCTTCACTAGAGCTCATTTAAAAGATGGGTCCCAAAAAGGTACACCCTTCCTGCAAGCAGGTGGAAATAGCCAGGCCAATAGAATGGACTTTGATTTCCTTAGATGAATGAGAAATTATGATGAAAAGTACAAAGCACTTTATAGTTTAATGGTATATAAAATCCGGGTGTAACCCACTTTCAGTGAACTTCTGGACTCAAGTACAAGACAGAAAAAAATGTTTTTGTTGTTTTACACTTTAGTAACGTACTTAGTAGATGGACATAGTGGGTCCTATTTCTATAAACCACATTTTAAAATAACTTAAAATTATCTTCCAGGTAAAAGGAAAGCAAAATGATTTTGGCAAAATGTTTAGACATAAAAATAAATTATTCAGGAGTGAAGTAGCTTTGTACACAACAGAAGTAATGTGAGACAGATAAAAGCCAAAAGTGATTTTAAAACAAAATGGACAGAGTCTTAATTTCTCTACCTTATTAGTTTTCATATACTACGTCAGGTTTGCTTTTGTTTCTGGTTCCACACACAGCAGACGACTCCAGGATGAAGAGCCACCCTGTAAGACTCGCTGTCTAACACCCATTATCACCGAGTGCTCACAGCTAGTAATCAAGGCTCTGGAGAGCTCATGAAATTCTGCTCCCACCACTGAGTTGATGGTTGCCAAGAATCAGTTGCGTTTGCCCCCAAATGGATTTCTGCTGGTTGTACTTGCTACTGAAATTATGTAATTTCAATATTATGTAAAACAAATATAGGCATAATAAATAAAAGTTGTTTCACCATGAAAACTACATGGAATGCTGTAGAAAGAAGCCATTAATGGCCATAAGAGAATTCTACTCGCAAATGTTTTACATTTTAATTGTTTTTACTAAACAGAAGCAAAATGAAACTTACCAAACATTTGTAAAATATACAGATTCATAATGCAAATACCCTTGTATACGCCACCAGGTTAAGAAAATGGAATTACCATTCTCCTAACTCCCCTGTGAACCCTACTGATATATAACAATTTTGTAAATTAAACCATTTTCTCACTGACTAATCATAGATATATTTATATTAGTAATGCTTCTAAAATTTTGGCTTTAATTTCTCTAACCTATCAATTTCTTTTGAATCCATAAACTACCTATCTTTACTTAAGCTTCAGTTTCAGAATATTATGCTATGTCTCATTAGATTTTTTTTTCCCAAACAGGACCTAGCAATATGAGAGGCCATCAACTGATACACAAGCCACACCAGGAAGGTAGAAAGAAATGCATCAAAAATGGAAAAATACGATAAAATCAAAAGAATGATGAAACAGAATTGC
This sequence comes from Eulemur rufifrons, assembly GCF_041146395.1. Taxonomy (NCBI): domain Eukaryota; kingdom Metazoa; phylum Chordata; class Mammalia; order Primates; family Lemuridae; genus Eulemur; species Eulemur rufifrons. Next base: position 10,818,393 of record NC_090994.1, on the reverse strand, counting down.
TGAGACCGTTACATCACACCAGGCAAACTCAGCCAGCACCATTATCTACTTCTATCAGAAGTCTCTGCCAGAAAGGAAAGAGTAGGGTGAGGAAATTCATAGTAGCACATCACTCTTATCTTTTGTGCCCTAGGTTGTCATTTGCAAGAGAGCTAAGATAAAAGTCACACACCTGGAGCTCTAAAAGCAGCCCATGGACGCTGACTGTGAAGTGGGGGAAATCCCACTTCTCCAAAGCAGGAGATGTAATGAGACCCCACAGCAAAGCCAACAGCAAATAATTATTAGGCCAGAACTCCTGTTGCCTCTGGAAATTCTATTTCACCATTAGACAAGGCTAAATGTCAAAGCAGCTACTCCGTCCATATATTTTTGGGAGGGTTCTTGTGCTTAGCTATTTAAGAGCCTATAGTGCTTAACTCATTCACTGAGCAACATTTATTGAATGACTGTATGTCAAAGCACCAAATAAAGTATAGTCTTCCCTCAGTATCCTCAGGGGACAAGTTCCAGGACCTCCCTCAGAGCAGATGCTCAAGTTCCTTATATATAAAATGGTGTAGTATTTGCATATACCTTACACACATCCTCTGTTATACTTTAAATCTCTAGATTACTTATAATACCTAACACAATTTAAATGCTGTGTAAATAGTTGTTACACCGTATTGTTTGGGGGAATAATGACAAAAAATGTCTGTATATTTTCAGTACAGACATAATTTTTTTTTTTTTTATATTTTTGATCCAAGGTTGGTTGAATCCACAGGTACAGAACTCACAGATACAGAGGGCTAGCTATACTAGAATTTTCCTCTTGGCTTCCATAAAGTGCACCTATAGGCAATCACAGTATAGGGTACAAGAAGGGACAGTTTTAACATTTGATAGATGTGTGACTTTAAGATGGGTGATAATTCCATCTCCCACCCAGGTAAATGTAACCTACCACCCAGGTCACATTTACTGCCTCCTTACTGTTTTTCAGAAACTGCTCTAAGCCCTTCCCAACCACTAAATGTTAGTGAGGTATTCCATGAGCTCAATGAGGCAGCAAGGCATAGAGACGTTAAAATAACTGGCCCAAGGTGACACCACTAGAAGGTGACAGAGCCAGGAAACAAATCAGATTATCTAATTCAAGGTCACATTCTATGCTGCACTGCTTCTTGGTGACACAGAAAATCCTTTAAGAGACAGAGCTGGGTGTGGTAGCACACACCTGTGATCCCAGCTGCTAGGGAGGCTGAGGCAGGAGGATCACTTGAGGCCAGGGGTTGAAGGCTGCAGTGCCCTCTGATCACACCTGTGAATAGCCACTGAGCTCCAGCCTGGGCAACATAGCAAGATCCTATCTCTAAAAAAAAAAAAAAAAAAAAGAGGACAGCCAAATGAGTCTTCCCCTCCCAACTTTCCATTTATCAAATTTTCAGGAGACCCTAACCAGCCACTAAAACAAGCAAAGTGTAGAGATTATATAAAATGGGGTCTATCTTTCTTTCCATCTATCTTTCTCCCCTTGGGTTTGTTTCATGGAGATCTGTATGGCTATGGGAGGCCTCCAGGCATTCAGTAATGATAAGAAAATATGAACTCATCTTAAAAAGGAGGGAAGGAGGAGGGAAGATTACTCTCAAGAGAGTGGTGGCAACCTTATAACTTGAAAATGTTGTGAGCCTTGTTTAAATTTTTATGAACCATCTCTAGCATGTGGGGGTCCAGGGGGACAATATGAGTTGCCCCAAGATCCAGTGCTGAGGTCAGCAAAGTGGCCAGACTGGCTGATCAGCTCCTTGGACTCTCCCTCAGTGAGAGATGGTTGCCACCTGGAGGCCACACCCACTAAAGAGAACTAATTAAGCTGCAAAGGAGACCACTGACAGGTCATTACTTCACCTGTTAGATCAGAGTTTCCCAGACATGCTGATCTTAAGAATCACACGGAGTGATTATGAAAAGTGGCCCTTCAGAACCACTAAACCTAAATCTTCAGGCAGCCCTAGAAATCTAAAGCCAGGTAATTCTTGTGACAGACAAGTTTGGGAAACACTATTTAAATCATGAAACTACAGGCCCTAAAAAGATCAAGAGGGCTCTTCGGGGTAGGATATCCCCCTTTCAAGCAGTTCTCTGTCTAATCCAGGAGAACACTAGTTTCTATATAAAAGGCTCCATAGAATCCACTTCCAAAATTTCCTTTCCGTACACACACGAGTCTCAAGTCCTCAGAGCTTTGTGGTCCTCCCACAAAGCTATGGCAAAGGTTAAACCCACCCTTTTTTGAATCATTTTACCTGAAGTTGTGTATACTCACTTCAGGAAACGTTGTGAGGGCAGGGATCTTCACTGAGACTTCTCACGCTTTGCTGAAAATAAAGAACCTCACGTATCTCAAACAACAGAACAAGAAAGTGAAAACATCTGATAAGAGACCTATATCCAGAATATATAAACAACTCTTACAATTTAATAATAAATGAACAAAAAACCCAAGCAGGGGTGGGGAATCTGCGGCCTCAAGGCCACATGTGGCCCTCCTGATCCCCAAGTGTGGCCCCTTGACCAAATTCAAACTTCACAGAACAAATCCCTCTAACAAAAGGATGTGTGCTGTAAAATTTGGATTCAAAAGGCCACACGTGGCCCCAACACTGCAGGTTCTCAGCATCATTAGTCATTAGGGAAATGGAAAGAAAAACCACAATGAGATATTACTTCACTCCCAGTAGGATAGCTAGAATAAAAAAGACAGAAAATAAGAAGTGTTGATGAGGATGTGGAGAAATGGGAACCGTCATACACTGCTGATGGGAATGTAAAATGGTGCAGCCTGTGAAAAACTGTCAGTTACTCCAAGCATTAAACAGAGTACCAATATGACCCAGCAATTCCACTCCCATACCCAAAGAAATGAAACCACGCATCCACGCAGAAATTTGTATGCTAATATTCATAGTGGTATTATTTCTAATAATTGGCATTATTCCTAACTGCCAAAAAGTAGAAACAATCCATCTACTGATGAATGGGTGAATAAAATGTGACCTATCTATTCAATGACATATTATTCAGCCATAAAAAGGAATGAAGTACTAATACATGCTACAATGTGGATAAGTATTGCAAACATTATGCTGTGTGGAAAAAGCCAGTCACAAAAGGCCATATCCTATATGATTCCATTTACATGACAAGTTCAGAACAGGAAAACCCAGAGTCAGAAAAGAGATTAGTGGTTGCCTGGGGCAAGGAATGGGGCAATGGCAGGACTAAGGGGTGTGGTGACAGCTTAGGGTCTGGGGTTTATTTTTGAGGTAATGAACATGTTCTAAAGTTGACTAGGGTGATGGATGCACAACTTTGTGACCATACTAAAAATCACTGAATGTACACTTTTAACGAGTGAGTTTTGTGGTATGTGAGTTTTACCTCAATAGTTGTTGGAAAAAAGAATCTCTTTAACACGAGTCTCAATTTCATCCTCTGAAAATAAAGATACCATACCACCTATCTTTCAGTAAAGAATACATATATGCACACAAAACGCACGTGTGTGCATGCATACATACATACACACACACACACACACACAAACACACACTCTCTACAGTACCTGGCCCATAATAAATACTGAATAGACGTCATTCTTTCTCCTCTTTCTATACCCATATTTTTGTATTGTTATGCCTTTATATCATTGTATTTTTACTACAAATTACAAAACTCAAAACTGGAATGTATTCCAACGGACGACTGTGAGAATTCTCTCATGGTTTCACACATGCTATACTCAAGGCTGCTCCTAACTCTGGAGAAACCCTAGTGCCTGTAAATGTGGCTGTCTACCTCCAGACTCGACACTAAAAAGCATTTGGGGATATAGCGTAAGACCTTTTCCTCAGTTCCACGTCCTTATTAGAGTGTTCTCTATCTCTAATCAAGGGACACAGGCGCCTTCACTTACCTATAATTTAAAAGCTCAGTACTCTGCCAATACGCATGCTAGTCAGGCATTTTTCCTGTCAGTTTCATCTACATTGAAAAATCTCCTGGGCCTCTAAGACAGCTCTGCAGGTGTCCTCAAAAGACCTTAGCTGCTCTAATATCCAGCACTGCCCCCCTGAATATTTACTGTGATGCTATGCAGATTCACAGAGAGCTTGAAGCTACAGAACCATCCACAGCTTCCAACTACAAAAAAAGATCAAGGGCAGCGTTTTCACCACCTCCTTTAGCACTCAAAAAACTCCCAGCCATTTCTTCAATTAATAGAAGCCAATAGTCGACCGGTTCAAACGTTTTCCCATATTGTCAAAAGCTTTTCCTCCATCTTGCTGAGTATTACCAATTGTTACAAAATGTGTTCACTTTTCTTCAGAACAGCTCCTACCATTGAGATCGGACGAGATCGGGCGTGTTCAGGGTGGTATGGCCATAGACAGTTCCTACCACTGAATACACTTTTCTTCTAATCATTTTCAAGGATTTCATCTCTATTCATTGCCATTAAACCATGTCCCCCATACATTTTTCCTACTTTTACATTTACCAGACATGACAGGGTAAACAGGTACAATACTCAAATTTTATCAAAGCCTAGTTGGTAAAGACACCATGAGCAACCAGGTGGTTAAGAAAGACATAACAATTCAGGACAGACAATGCCATCTATTAAAGCACTTTTGCTCTAAAGCTGTGCTGTCCAATATACCAGCCACCTGAAATTAAATAAACTTAAAAATTCAGTTCTTAAACTTCACTAGCCACATTTCAAGTGCTCAGTTATACACATGCACCTACTAACTACCTTTTGGAGAAGGCAGATTAAGGACATTTTCATCACAGCAGAAAGTTCTACCTGAACAATGCTGATTCGGGCACTATCTTCATCGATTCTATGAAAGTTCACAAGCTCTGAATTCTTAGATACAGTAGTTTCAATATTTACTGATTGTGAAGTCTGACTCTCACAAGTATGACCCAAGTGCCTCTGAATGTTCTTGGCAGCTTCTCCTAGGTCAGTGGACAAGGTTTTTTGGAGCCTATTACAGAGCTTGGCACATGGTAAGTACTTAGTATTTGCTGAATGAATAAATGAATAGCAGATTGATGTTTGTACTTCATTTTGTGCCCTGACTGATTTACTTACGGATATTAGCTCATGGAAAGCAATGCAATTTTTCTTTTGTTCATAGGAGATTTTTATAGGGAGACGCATCAGCAGGTAGGGAAGGCAGCTCATGGACCTTTTGGAGCCACTAGAAATGAATCCGCAAAACATAAAAAAAACTGTCCAAAGGGAACTTTGATATTCAAACAGTAAGTTCAGACCCAAGTAAACATGTTGCTTCTTCGAACACCCACTATTTGTAGATTTTAGGGACATGAAGAGAAGGTCAGGGCAGATGCTCTGGAAGATCAGACAGCCTGCTACCAATTTCTCAGCATTTTTCCAACATAACTTTTTTAGAAAATAAGATAATCAAAAAGGTAGCAACTCTCTCCTAGTATGGCCTGTGCCATTCACTCTTACACCTAGATTTCCCCTTCCCTCAGTGTACTATGACTCAGTCTATACTGTACGTATCAGATAACTTCTTGGAAAGAGTTTTTGAAAATCTAAATTAAAAAAAAAATGTAAGTTTTCATATACAGAGAAAAGCAGTTTCATTGGCCCTTAACCAGTAATCTCCTGAAGGCCAAACAAAAGTAGCTATAGTTGCTTCTATTTTACATTTTCTACTTTCCTTGCTCACAGACCAACTAGCCATAGGAAGAACCAAGCTGCTCCATCCTATAATTCACTTATTCTTAGCAAAGATCTGAGAACAGAAGGCCAGAGAAACAGGGAGCAGCTGCCGCCTGATCTTCTTATTAATGCCCTGGGCTCATTCCCCATCCTCCTCCTAATTGTTTCAGACTCCTTTTCGCAACAACCTCTAAGCCCCAGCTCATGAGAAGAAATAACAAGGAAAAGCTGCCTTCTCTGTGTCAACACCCACTGTGGTAGAACTGTCTACATCACATCTGAGATGATGTAATTAGAAATTAAAATAGGCGAGCCTTACATTCCATTTTCAATTGTTAATCTGCTTTACTTTGGATTCCAATTAATGAAACTCCTTACATGTGGCCCTACAGTGATCCCTGTAGGCACTACAGGGTTTTGGGGGGGGTTTTTTGTTTGTTTTTAATTACACAATTTCCATCTCTTGAGCCAAACAATCTTGGTCTCACTACTTAAGCCAACAGATATATAAAATAATGATTGTTGATGAATTAGTCATCCAATATTCACATTCCAAGACCCAAAGAATCTAAATTATTAGAGCCAAAAAGCTCAGTTTCTGCAACACTCAATGCTAACTTTTAAGGACATAAAAGCAGAATGGTGGTTAAGAAAATTGGACTCAGCTGAAATCTCAGCTCTGCCACTTACTACCTGTGGGATCTTGAGTAAGTTTCTTAACCCCTGCAGATGTTCAGAGATAATGACCGTACTGACCTCATAGGTTGTCGTCAGGACTAGGGGAGACAGTTCACATAAGAACTCAATAAATATCAGCTGTGACTGTGACAATGCTTCATGCCTGAAAAACATCACTTAAAATAAGCGTTTTCCAAAAGTTAGGATTTAAGATAAAACTTAAAGGAAAATTCTGCTTCTCTTAACACCCACATGAAAATACAATGTAAGTAAAGAGGCCCAGCCCAGGTCAAAATGTTAATTTTTCCACTTACTCTAAATCCCTAACTCCAAAAATAGTCTTTTAAAAATATCCATCAACTTGTACAAATTATTCTGATTCATCTCACTAATTTATGTTCAGAGAAAAGGGAGTTTCAAACCAGATGGCTGTTTGCTGTAAAGCAAGCCCCAAGGAGTGAGTGGTCAGCCCTGGCCACAGCCTGGCTGTCTCATGGAGGAAGGAGAAACGAGCTGGCGGATCCATCACATCACAGGTGTCACCAAGAGGGAAAATGCTGGGCCACCTCTGTGCCCTGGAGTGTCAACAAAGTCCCTGCCCATTCGGCACCAGCTGGGCCCCAGTTTGTTGACCTTCTGGGCACAGTGAAAAATCATTCATTAAATAGAGCAAAAAGTACTGCAGGGACATGTGCTATTGTTATATAAATAATACAAGCAAAGATTATTAATGTTAAAAGTTGCACATTATTTTCAAATGAGACATGGAAATTTGGTAATTTGGATTTAAGAATAACTTGTTAACTACATGCTGCAAATTACCCTTTTTCTCCATTGTAAACTGCAACAGCCACTACAACTAACACTACTTAATTTGGAACTTGTGAAAAATGTCTTTGGAAGATGGTCATGTAACTCGGAAAGGCTCTTTCAAAAAAATAATGCCACCACTTAAATTCTTTCCAGCAAATCTCTGAGTCTGTATACAATATCACAATCAACACAAGCTGTCAAGGCATGGACACTCTGAACAAATGCTCTGGAGGATTTCATCTGGATCCTGTACTTCCCTAAAATAAAGCCAGGCTGTTTTAACTGTAAAAGAACTAGGAAGAACTGAGAGGCAGAATTCAAGGTGAAACATCTCCAGAGGAAGCCAAGGACTGACTGTCCAAGAAGAACCCCTAAAGGTTGAGAACCATGACAACAGCGGTGATTCAAGGTTAGACTAGACCCCCAGCCTTCTGTAAGCTGATTCACAAAGTACAGTACACGGACTTTGGTCATCAGATTTTTCACAGTCTGCCTAAACCTCAGTCATGTCTGAATTCATTTCTAAAAATTGAGAAAGATCATTATCCATAACTCACCTCCTACTCCAACCCAAACCCAAAGATACGCTCTTTTTGTAATTGCCAAATGACAACATTACCCCACATAAACCTCAAAAAAACCAGTCTTGAAGCCAAAGCATGTACACACTTTAATGTTCACACGGTTTTTGCCTCAGCAGCTCTTAACCAAGGCTGAGATTAACCCATTACCACACTGGTGTCTTAGTTTATAAATAATGCATAACAAATCACTCCAGAATTTCTGTAAAGGAAAAAAAAATCACCTCTAAAAGTAGTCATGCCTTAGACATGTTTTTTTTCAATGTAATTCCAGGCTAAATTCCACTCAAATATTTTCCATCTCAGTTGGCAAACAAATACATAAATATCAAGGTTTTAGAAAGAGAACAGAGACATTGATGGACAGTGTCTCTGAATTCTCTTTTTCAATGATCTGCTTTTCAATTTTATTTTTTTATTTCCAAATTCCCAAGATTTACTAGCCTATAAGATTTCCAAGTTCCCCATTTTTTTCATTGCTAGCATTTACTTTAATTAAAAGCAAACTTGAACCGCTTAAGTAAAAAGTACCTAATAAGGTATATGTATTATTCCTTGGTCACAAATGAAGGGAATAGTGTCCACAAAACTTTTTTTTTTTAAAGCAAACACACATTCAGGTCTGCAAATCAAACTTTATTCTCGCATTTTTTAAAACTAACATTCAACCATGGAATTTCACCTTAATAAGGTTATTTTAGCTTTGCAGCTTTAATCACTCTCCCAAATTCAATAGCCAGGATAAGAGTGCTGATCCATTCATAGAACACACAGAGATATTCAGAATGTGAAATTTGGAGTACATCCATGAATAAGTAATGCATACACAAGTCTAGGCATGGAAACATAAAATGTTAGAGCTACAAGGCTCTGAGAGAGCATGTATCGACCCAATCCCCTCACCCTACACAGAAGGAACTTTAGCTATTTAATACAAAGGTTAAATGATTTGCCCAAGTCAGTGACAAAAACTCACCCAATCAGTGGCAACACCTACATGCTAGGTGTCCTACCTACTAGTCCAAGTGTTTTCCTTGGTACCAACTGCTCTGCTCCTTTTGGTACAAAGAGCTTTTATTAATGTAATATTTGACAAACAAGACCAAATCATTCGTGGACAAATATAAGAAAGCTGTAGAAGGACATGCACCCAGCCACTAAAAATTGGTTGAGAAGATGCTAGCTTATTTTGCATCTGTTTTACTGGTTCTGTTGAACATGCTGCATTTTTAACTGCTAAAGAGGAATGTATTAACTTACTAAAAGAAAAGCTCTTGATGTGTAAACACTCTCAGAAAAGAAAGGATGGTGAAGTATTTCTTGGAAGAGGCTAGAAAGTGCATTTCCCTTCCTTCAGCAGGGAACATCCTTTCCCCCACATCTCACGAAAACCCAACCAACCCCTCCCTTCCAAGGTCCAGCTCAACTGCCAGTTCCTCTCTGAGAACTTCCAAGCCCTTGAGCCAGAGCCTCTCCTTCCTCTAGGATCCTCCATCATAACCTATGCATAAGTCTCTTTCTCCTACTAGAAAGCAATCTCCTTGAGAGCAGAAATCCTGTCTTACTCACCTGGCTACTGGGCTTTGCAAAATCCTCTGCACACACTCAATTATAACTAATGAATGGAAGCATTTGCTGCCAGAATCCCACTTACAGTAATTTTCCAGATCTCCCGCTTTCCTACCCCAACACCTGGAGCCACTCAAGAGTGACTGCGGAGGGGAAATCTTGGATCCCACTGTCAGGAGACCAGTCTCCGGAGAATGAAATCGTAGTGCCCATTACCTCCTCTGCCTAGTGAGTGTTTAATATCCTTTAACACCCGGAATGGCGAAATTAATCATTTATTATTTAGGTCACCGACAACGTTCTAAACCCACGTTGTCTAATCTGTGTTAACCGGTTTTTTTTTTTTTTAATCTCAGAACATCATTTCCCAGAACATTCAGCTGAAAACAATGGATAAAGTTAAATGCATGTAAAATTGAATGATGTAAACGTCTTTAAAAGCCACTAGGAATATTACACCGAATAATCTCCCCTTGTCTGTCTGCTCGCTCAATGCAAGTTTGTTGAGATTTTTTTTTTTTTTCCTTTCTGACAGAAACGTGATAGTCCCTAAATACAAGGACTGACTTGGCAGAGTAAAATCGGCACATCAGGTCCTCTAATGCTTTCCTCCTTTTGATCTTTAAGCAAGATCAGGTCTCTTGCTTCTCTCAGCTCTTAGGTTTTCAAAGCAGAGGGATGAACTAAAACCCCTAAACCTTAACACCACAAAGTTGATCTTTTGGGCTCCCAACAACACAAAGAAAGCAAGCGCAAAAAGGAAAATAGTTACCAGAACCTATCGTCCAGACACAAACACAAGTGGCCCCGGGGACCCTGAGGGACCGAGGAGCGACAAAGCAAACCAGACCCCCAGTCGGACAGTGGACACCCGCGCGCCCCGCGCCCCCGCCCCGGTCGTTCCGGAGCCTCACCGCGGCGTTGCTCCCTTCCATCTTCCATCGCCCGCCCCGGCCGCCGCGCCGAAACCGCCGCCGGGAGCTCGGGGGCCGGGAGCCTCAGGGCGCGAGTGCGGGCGGCCGGCGCCGCGTGCTCTTTGTTGGGCTCCCGGGACGGCCCAGCGGCGGCGGCCGGCGCGCTCCCTGGCGGAGGCTGCCCAGGCTGCGGAGCCCGCCGCGGCCGCCCTCCCGGCCCCCGGCAACGTCAAAGCGAAGGCGGCGGCGGCGGCTGGGGGTGGGGTGAGGAGGGGGAGGGGGCGGGCTGGGGGCGGGGCCGGCGCTCCGGGAAAAGCGAGGGAGGGGCGGGGCAGCAGGCGCGGGGGCGGGGCCCCGGGGGCGCGGCGGGACACCGCGGGACGCGACCTGGGCCTGGGCGCTCGGCCCTCGGGCAGCCCGGGCCCTCCGCTGCCTCCCGGGGCCGCGCGCTCTCCTTGGGCCCGGCCTCCAGCCCGAGAGCGGAAACCTGCCTGTTGCTTTGTCTTCTTCCCTAACAGTTTTCCCAGCCCGAGAAAAGTGAGAGGCGCTTTCCCTGCTGTTTCCTCTCAGGAAGGGCCGTGTGAGGGGAGCCGCGAGCTGGGCGCCGTCTCGCCGGGTCCCGGGCGGCGACGCCGAGAGCCGGGCGAGCGCGGGCCCCCGCGTCCCCTTGGGGTCCCGGGGCAGCCGAGCAGGGGATCCGCCGGCGTCGGGGTTGGAGTTTGTCGGCCTCTCTGATCGGGCTCCCCGGGCAACGAGCCGCCGCGGGTGCCTTTGGTCCCCGGGACTCGTGACCCATTGAAGGTCCATTCCCCTTTGAGGCGGATCCGCCCGAGGACGGCGCTCACTCCCATCCATCCCGCAGCCTTGCCCGGGACTGTCCCTCACCGAGAGCGCGTGCCGGGGGACAGGGCACTTAAAACTGCATTTTCTATCAGAAGTGCCACCGACCGGCACCTTTCTTCTTTGCCCCTTGATCTGTGCCTCGGACGAAAGGCCTGGAACGGCGCCCTCCTCTGGTAAAGGGAGGGGGGACCTAAAAGCCACCCCCTTTCAGTCTGTAAAGTCCAAGCACCTGGAGGTAGACGCCCTGGCCCATGCACAGTAGTCCCATGTTTGTCTTACAGCTTTATTGTTCCAAAGATTAGGCTTTTTCAAATCAGTAGAAGATGCCTAAATGAAGAGAAGTGACTAAGTTGGCCATGCTTAGAGTTGGGGGTGGAATCAGGTCCCCTGGTGGCCGGGAGCTGCCCAGTGAGCTCACTTGCCCTCCGTCCACTGAGCGCAGTAAGATGCAGCAAGGCCACATGAGTCGCCTACTTTTGCTTTGACTGCCCCATCCACATCTGTCAAAGTCAGTCGGTGGCACCCACCAGAGGAACCAGACTGAGGGGGAGTGGGTGCATTTACACAAATCCATTCCAACTTCGGACAAACGACCGCAGCTCGTGCTCCCCCTGCTAGAGCGGCAGTAAGAGCAGATGAGTGGGTTTGAAGAACCCCAGTCACTTAGGCATATTTCCCGTTTATGCATGTTCCATTATTCTTACACAAATACCCTACAGAGACAGTCCCTGTGTGCCTATTCCCAATAAACTCCTGCCTTACTTGAACCTTGGCGTGGGTCTGATGATTTTGGTGGCAAAGAATCAGAAGTAAGACCAGGTGCAAAATGTAGTTACTACCCTGGACCTCGAGGACTGGCCTGGTGGGCTTTACCTGGAAAATTAACCAACAAGTCATAAACCCAGACATAACTAATCATATAGGAGGCAGGGCGGACCTAGATTTACATGAACTTACTAGTTAAGGGATTTGGAAATAGACACCTATAATCTGAGCCTTTGTGTCCTCCATTATAAAATTGGGTTAATAATGCCTTGCAGAACTGTTATTAGCATGATAAATTATATAAAGTTCCTGGCCCGTAGTGAATGTTCGATAAAGAAGCATTTTGAAAGTTAGGCAACAGAGATGTGTTTCCCATTTTCATCACAAAAGGTGTTGTTTTTTTTTTCCTTGAAGCCAAAATGTTTTAAGATTTTACTTACAAATCTGATCACATATATTAAATAAATCATTTGTTTTTCCAAGTTTAAATCATTGAAGATTAAATTGTTAGAGGTTCTGATTAGCATAAATTAACCTGTGTTACCAGTACTAAGTTGATAAAGTCTGAAGCAAATCAAGTAAATGTTGACATCTCACTTTGCCAGCATGTATCCTGTGTGTAAATATTTTGTTAGGCTTTGTGAAATATTGAAAATAGAGTAAGAACCCCCATTTCTAGAGGTTAAGTTTTCATTTCTCTTTTTAATTCTATCTAGAGTAGAATTCATGGGTCATATCGTAACTCTATGTTTAACTTTCAAACTTTTTTCTACAGTAGCTACACCATTTTACATTCCCACCAGCAAAGTATGAGGGTTCTAATTTCTCCATATTCTCACCAACACTGGTTGTTGTCTGTGTGTTTGCTTATAGCCATCTTAGTGGGTGTGAAATGTGGAATGATTTTGTAACATCATTCTCTATGGGATAGAATTAAACATAGACAGTCTTTTCTCTAGCATGGTTGATTACAATTTATTTTTTTATTATTGGCATTTTAGAAAAGTTCCAGCCTCACATTCATTATTGATAATAGCATTTACGCTTTTTGTGTGTTGTCAAATTTTGAAAGGCCTCTCAAGTTTCTCTCATATATAACTGTAAGATTTTAGGGCATTTCAGGTTTTTTTATGCAGTGGTTGGTTAATATTGAATGCTGTTTTTTAAAAAATGAGGCACAAGAAAACTTTCTAAGATGATACAGATGTTCTATTTGGGTGATGTTACATTTGTCAAAACCTACTGAAATTACACTGAAGAGCTGTGTGTTGCTCTGTATATAAAAGAAAAATATAAGATTTTGAATCTAGTAAAAATTTCAAATAGCCCATTCATTGTCTTAGACTGAAAGCCTGAGAGAGTTCTGTGAATTGTCCTTTGCACTGTTGGGCGATGCAGATGTGTGTGTCTGTGTGTATGCATGCACATGTATGATGTGGGTGCTAATAAACATGACACTAAGAAGATCTGGCAAAAGGTAGAGACGGAAAGCCACTTGGAATTTGTTTGGGGATTAAGTTAGAGGTATTGATACAAAAATCAAACAAAAATGCCCTTTCTTGAACCAGGTGAGTCTGAATACCTAGAACGTGGATGCCCAAGTCTATCTATACTCACAAGAATCAGAAGATACGTTCCTTATTTTAGGTGAAAGCCAAGGTAATTTACTTAGGTCTGGAAAGGAATGCACAGCAAAACCAGGGGTGGAAGGAAGAGTGAAAACAGTTGAGTTCCCCAGGCTTCAGGTAAATGCTCTTAAATTAACTTATTAATCTCCATTATGAATTTTGCCATTTCATAGATATAAGTTATTTCATGTCAAAAAAGCAAGAAATTTAAATATTTTTCCATTGCGATTTATGGTCTACTCCTCTTTATTACCTGGATTCTCAAACAATCCAAGAGTTTTAGAGTATGCATTTAAAGAAAAGGGATTTTACTTTAAATACACGAGCAACACTAACCTCTACAGTATTTTCAATTAGAAGGCCTGCTCGGGATGCTTTGGTGCATAGATAGGATGCTTTATAAATCATACACCAACTGCACACAAACCATTGATATATTAAAGGACATAAGTGTTGGTCTTATTTATTGTTGTATTCCTAGCTTCCAGCACTGAGCCTGGTCAGTGGCACAATAAATAGGGCACAATAAATAATTGTTTAATTGAAATTTGCCACGACCCAGGCAGAAATACTACCTAACATCATGTTATACTGCAATTTCAATAGCCCAACGTAGAGCCGAGAGGATATGCCTGAGACAAAGCTCACCACGGTATTTTCCTAGTGGGGCTTTGCTGAATCCTGAGTGGGTGCTGTGTAGATAAAAGGAATAAGAGAAAAGAAGCCAAGAGCAGAAACGTGGCCAGTGTGCTTGGGCGACTGAAGAGAGTAAAGAAGTTGAAGAAGTCAGGGAAAGATCCAGGAGGGAGCAGATGCTGCCTGCCTTGAGGTTAAGTGCACAAGGAATGTTGGATCAGAGGGTGATTTGAGGCATAGCATGGACTCAGCTCCCCTTTTCCCCATAGACCAAATAAGTTAGGCTAAGTATGGTGAAATAACAACACTAAAATATACATGTATTAAGGCTTCAGCTTATTTTTATTATCCTTATGAATAGTTATTCTTTCATTCATCCATGTGACAAATATTTATTGAGCACCTACTGTGTGCTAGGTATAGTTTACTGACTATAGCCATACACAAAACATCCCTTACTTTATGGCACTTACAGTCTAATGAGTTTGAGAAGACAAAAAATAAGCAAGATAAGTAAATATATGGGATGTTGTATGTATGTTGTATGATAAGTGCTTTGGGGTTAACGTGTAAGGAGTGTAGGGTCAGGTGGAATGAGGGTTGCAAAGGGTTTTCAGAGACGGTTTCACTGAGAAGGTGAAATTTGAATAAAGACCTGATGGAGGTGGAAAGCCATGCAGACATGTGAGTAACTATAGGTGCAAAGGCCCTGAGATCTTGGCTGGTGTGTTCTGAGCACTGCCGGAGGGTCAGTGTGCCTAGGGATGAGTGAGCAGGGGAAAGGTGGTCCAAGATATGATGGATGGGGTCTTACGGATTGTTGTAAGGATCTGGGATTTTAACTGCCACTGGAAGATTTTAAGGAAAGGAGTGATACGATCTGACATGTTTTACCAGGCTCAACCCGTATGATGTGTCGGAAGCAGGGAGGTGAATTAGGAGGCTACTGCAACAGCCCAAGCAGGAGATGGTGGTAGCTTGGGCCAGGGTGGTAGCAAAGGTGGTGGTAAGAAGTGTTCAGATTCTGGTTGTATTTTGAAGGTTGAACTAGAGGGATTTGCTGAAAGATGGATGTAAGGTGTAAGAGAAAGAGAGTCACAATGACTCGAGGGCTTGGGGCTGAACTACTAGAAAGGTGGAGTTGCATGAATTGAACTAGAAAAGACTGTGGAAGGAACAAGATTCAGGATGGGAGATCAGGTCCTCAGTTTTAGACATGTTAAGTTAAAGGTTCCTTTTAGACATCCTGCAGAAGCACTGAGTCAGCTGCTGAATGTCTGAAACCAGAATTCAAGGAAGAGGTAGGAGCTGGAGCTGAGTATTTGAAAGTTAAAACAGAGATGGCATTTACACCCATGAAACTGAGTGAGATTAGCAAAGGAGTGGATGGTAAAGAGAAAAGACGAGGGCCCGATGCGCTCTAACGCTAAACAGTTAGGGAGATGAGTAAGAACAGCTGATGAGTCTTTTCAGGAGCAGAAGGTGAAGGAGGAGGAAAACAAAGAAATGTTCCTTAAAGGAATATTTTCAGATTATTTTTATATGAAATCTTTTTCTCTCTAAAGTTTTCAATCAGCAGTTTCTGTATTCTGCTCACTCCCTACATCCTGCAATCATCACTTCTCTTTTTATCAACACTATTCTATTATTTTCAAGGAGAATGAAAGTGAGAGTGTTATATGCCTGTAATGCTAGCAATCTTTCACTTTGTCTCAAGCTATTTTTTATGCCTGACCTAGTGTTACTAATATTCGCTCATGAATTTTTTTTTCCTAAATAATTACTTCTGGAATTATCTAAAAAGACATATTTAGTTAATATATAGGTTTCTGGGCTGACAGAAATTAATCCATATTTTGTTTATTTTTGTTACAAAAGAAACTAACATCCACAGCTTCTTGGAATTGCTAATGAGAAAATCTAATGAAATCCATATACGTATCATAATCAGGATGTTGAGTAAGCTCCATTCCTGGTTGATCAAAACTATCTTCAATGATCCCTTTATTCAGTGGAAGAAACTTTCTCCTGGCTTTAGAAGAAAACTTGGCAAGCTCAGAAGTTGTTTAGCTCACTTGTAGGTCCTCTAAATATAGTATCAATTCAATAATTAAACTATCCAGGCCTTAGTCCAAACTTGACTTTGCATTAAATCTTCTCCCCTGCTTCATCTGGTAGTGCACAGTGAGAAAGGGAGGGTGGACGAGGCCCTCTTTCCAGTTCCTCAGCCCTAGGTACCTAGTGGGACACCTCCTCTTCCTACTGAGACTCTCCCTCTCCTGCCCACCCTACTGGGTAGACCCCCAAGAAGACAGAACTCATGCCAACTCCCTTGCACGTGGCCCACACCACATCTGGTCCACAAGAAACACTCACATGTCCCTTAACTCAGCAACCCTGGGAGTGCAGGCTGATCCCAACCACACAGCAAGGGCTTTCTTTGTCACTCCCCAAAAGCAGTTGGTCAACCCTCCCTCACCTCTAGATTTCCTGGAAAGAAGCAATCTCCATGAGTTTTCTGGGGCATGGATGAAGCCACCATCATCAGTGTTTTCCAGCTACAAGGATCAATTTCAGATGTGTCCAAGGGGTTCTCTTTTGCTAGGCTTGCGGTTAGAGAGAAACACCTCCCACCTCTCTCCGTAATGGGAAGTAGAGGCAGGCAATAGCTCTCATCTGTGTTTCCTCCCATTCTCTTCTTACTTTCACTTCTTTTTATAGCTTTGATCTGACTGGGAGGATCCAAGATTGTGGAACAGGGTCTCAGAACCATTGCCTCAAAAATCTGCACCTGGGGTGGAGGTTGTCTCACATTCAATTGTGATATCTGTTGCTTTGTATTACATTGGCACCTCAATAGAACCCGAGATAAAAAGGGCTCCATTCTGCCATCCTGTTACACTTCTTAGCTTGAAGGAGTCATAGCATCTTGCTTCTTCACTATACATATATGTGCACATAGGATATGGACTTCATCGCCTCCATTGTAGACTCTTACGTTTGACAGTGATGATTCTGAAAGACTGGTACCCTAGTGAGCAGATACCGCTGAAAAAACACCTACGTCTACTGTAGCCCAATCCTCTCCCACCACATTGTGAATATTGAGGCACTTCATATTTCCTGTTCCTCACCCCTGCGATGTCCAATTCCGTAGCTACTGGCCACATGTGGCCATTTAAATTTAAATTTAAATGAATTAAAAGAAAATTAAATTTAAAAATTCAGTTTCTTGGTCTCACTATTCATATGTCAAGTGTTCAGCAGCCACAAGTGGTTAATAGCTGCCATATTTAGACAGTGCAGCTCTAGAGATTTCCATGAATGCAGACAATTCTACTGGATGGCACTGTCCCACGCAGTGTTGGGGATATAGGATGCATTAAATAAATGACAAATGAAAATTTGGTCCAAAGGTACCATATGATTGCTATGGTTTATTTTTCTGAGAAGCAAATCTTTACCTGCATACCTAGTTGCAGCTGCCTTTCTGTTTCATGTTCGGAAACCTCTCTGCATCCCTCTATTCCACCAGAAAATGCTTTACTGTCAAAATAATTCCTGCAAACGTGAGGAAAAAGTCCCTACATCCCTAAAAGAACACATCACGTTTTCCAAAACTGTTGAAAGAAGGAAAAGGAATGGCTTCAACATCAGTATTTGTATCGAAGGGGGATTCCATAGAAAACATATCTTTGCTGAAATAAGCATTTCACTTATAATAGTTTTTTTCCAGGATAGAAATGACCCATGGAAATTACCTATGTCTGCGTGTTTTCAAATTGTTAAAGTATCATGGAATGTGTCCAAGAGGACAGCAGAGCTTAGAAAGCCTCTGCTCTGCAGGGGGTGATGAGGGAGGCGATGAAGACTATCCCAGGGGCCTCTGGGATGTTGAACCGGAGTCAGGAGACAGAAAGGGCCCCAGCTCACTCACTGTCTAACCATGTGTGGGATAAGAAGAAACATATTTGGTCTTTGCCTTGGTTCCTAAAACCCTTGGAATTTCCTGAGTCTTCTGTTACTCGTGAAGGAGCTCCTTTTGATCACACCTGAGTTTACACTAAGGAGGTGACTTAGGGTGGAGCCCCTAGACAGCCCCAGGATAGGCCTGGTTATCAGTGAAACCACGTGATTAGAGGGTTGGAACTTTCAGCTCCAACACTGACCTCTGGGAAGGGGAGAGAGGGTTTGGAGGTTAAACTCTATAAAAGGTCTTGAACAAGGAGATTTGATGTGCTCAAAGGTTTGGTGAACACACTGAGGTGCTGGAAGTGTGATGTGCCCAGAGAAGGCATGGAAACCCCACAACTCCCCCCCCCCCAAGACTTTGCCCTATTTAGCTGTTCCTGAATTGAAGCCTTTATAATAAACAAGTAAACATAAGTAAACTGTCTTCCTGAGTTCTGTGAGCCATTCTAGCTAATTATCCAACCTGAGACAGGAGTTGTAGGAACCCCCAGTCTCTAGCCAGTTGGTCAGAAGTATAGGTGGCAACCCCAGACTTGCTATTAACACCTGAAGTGGGGACAGTCTTGTGGGACTGAGATCTTTAACTTGTGGGATCTGACGCTAACTCCAGGTAGCCAGTGTCAGAATTGAACTGGATTATAGGACATCCTGTTGGTGTCTACAAAGAATTGGAGAATTGCCTGGTGTGGAAAAAAACCCACACATTTGGTGTCAGAAGTGTTGTGTGACTAGAGAAACAGTTTTCTTTTACCATGGGACCTTCCAGTTCTGAGGCTTCCATTTCCTTTTCTATGAATGGCAAGGATGGCCTTCCTGCTTGCCAAATTCCTGCATTCTAGGATTTAAAGAGATTTTAATTAAAAGCAGTCTTTATTTCATGATTCTCAAAGTCTTTTTGGCAAGACTTTAATGCCAGAAGTTGACTCTCAACATTCTGAATCGTGACCCCAAGGAACTCAAGCTAGACAGCTCCCCAGAGGGCAGAGGCCACGCCTTTTTTATATATTTAGTTTTTATTTCTAGCAGTGGGCACATTGCCTAGCATGTAGGAGTGCTCAACACATGTTCACTGAATGAGTGAAGGAATGGATGAATGAATTCTCTCTCCTTATTTTGGGTGAGAATGGCATGTTGTTTAAGAATCCCTTTGATTTCAGTGGCTCTAAAGAGACAAATGTTGGTAAATGCTGTCAACAAAGTCAGAAGGAGGACTTTAAATAGAATTCTCATCACACAATACATGCCTTATTACTCTCACATTTGGAAAGCCCTATAAATTTAGGTGTTTCTAAAAGGAAAAAAAAATCTATCAGATCTCTCCCAATTTCCCCACCAAAGACTCTCACTCTGGACATAACTACTGAGTTCCCTGCAAGAGTTGATGAATTTTTGGGGCTGAATTCTGAAGGAGTAGTGTTTTTGGGTTACTTCACTTGTAAGTTCTGTGAGAGCAGCTATTTGATGTTTTGATTTGTATTAATCCATAGTCAGAAACCCTAGAGAAAAGTTGGGTTTTTTTCCTTCAACATCAGCTTTTTTGAAGTATAATTTACATACTGTAAAACTCACCAATTATATGTACAATTTGATGAACATTGGCAATGTATAGAGCTGTGTAAGCATCACCACAATTGAGATAGTCACTCCCTCCTCACGCCCTCCAAAGTCCCATGTCCCTTTGCTGTCAATCCCATCCTTCCAGACACTGAATCCTAGCAACTGTAGACAGATTTGCTCTCATTGTAGTTTTGCCTTTTTTATAATTCCATATGAATGGATTTACATAGTATGAGACCTTTTGTTTCTGCCTTCTTGCACATAGCATAATGCTTTCGAGATTCATACATGTTTTTATATTGATTTGTAGTTCATTCTTTATTGTTGAGTAGTGTTCGGTTGTATGGACATATAGTATGTTTTTCTGTTCACCAGTTGATGGACATTTGGGTGGTGTCCATCTTTTGGCTATTACAAATAAAATGATATGAACATCCACGTTTAACTTTTTGTGTATACATGTTTTTTCTTAGATACATACCCTGGGGTGAGCTTGCTGGGTCATATGGTTAATGTATATTTAATTTTACTTTTTAAAAAATCTGCCAGTTTTCTGAAGTGGCTATGCTATTAATACTACTTTGCATTCCCATCTGCAATGTATGACAGCTCCAGTGTTCTACATTGTGGCCAACATTTGGTACTGTCAGAATTTTTTTTTAACTTTAGCCTTTTGAGTGTGTAGTAGTATCTCATTGTAGTTTCTCTGGCATTTCTTAGTGATGATATTGAGCGTCCTTCATGCCCTTATTTTCAATTTGTGAGTCTTCTTTTGTAAAGTGTCTGTTTCAATCTTTTGCCAATTTTTTAAGATGCATTTTTTTTGTCTTATTACTGAGTTGTAAGAGTTCTTTATATATCCTGGATACATGTTCTGTATCAAATTTGTATTTTGTAAATGTTTTCTCTCTGTCTTTGGCTTGCCTTTTCAGTTTGAGTGTCTTTGAAGAGCAAAAGTTTTTAATTTAAATGAAGTTCTATCTACCATTTTTTTTATGCTCTGTATTATTTTTTTGTCCTATCTAAGAAATTTTTGCTTAATGTAATGTCATAAAGATATTCCTCTTATGTTTGCTTCTAGCAGTTTCATAGTTTTAGCTCTTATGTTTACATTTATGAACCATTACAAATTAACTTTTATATATGGTATGAGTTAAGGGTGGAGGTTCTGTTCTTCCTATATAGTTATCCAGTTGTTCCAAGTCCATTCATGAAAAGATTATCCTTTCCCCATTGAATTACCTTATTGAAAATAAATTGACCATGAATGTGTGGATCTATTTTTTGAATTCTCTCTTCTTTTCCATTGATCTATGTGTCTATCCTTACACTAATACAAAACCTTGATTATTAGCTTTGTAGTAAATCTTGCGATCAAGTAGTATAAATATTTTGACTTTATTCTTCCTTTTCAAAATTGTTTTGACTACTCTAGGTTCTTTGTATTTCCATATAAATTTGAGAATCAGTACATTAATTTCTTTAAAAATGCCTTGATTAGGATTTCAATTCAGATTGCATTGAATCTATAGGTCAATTTGGAGAAAATTGACAATTTCAACAATTAGTATTCTGAAACGTGAACACGATATATCCAATTATTTAGGTCTCCTTTCATTTCTTTCAGCAATGTTATACAGTTTTTATAATGCAGTCCTTGCACATATTTTATCAAGTTTATGCCCAAGTATTTCGTGCTTTTTTATGCTATTGTAAATGGCATTATTTTCTTAATTGTGATTTCAAATTTTTCACTATTAATATAAAGAAATGAATTTTATTTTGGCATGTTGATCTTGTATCCTCTGACCTTGCTAAACTCACTTATTATTTCTACTAGTTTTTAAATAAAATCCTTATACTTTTCTACATAGCTAATTTTATTGTCTCTCTCTTTTTTTTTTTTTTTGACAGAGTCTCACTCTGTTACTCTGGGTAGAGTGCAGTGGCATCATCATAGTTCACAATAACCTCAAATCTCAAATTCCTGGGCTCAAGCGATCCTCCTGCCTGCCTCAGCCTCCCAAGTAGCTGGCATTACAGGTGTGCACTACAACGCCTGGCTAATTTTTCTATTTTGAATAGAGATGGGGTCTCGCTCTTGCTCAGGCTGGTCTCGAACTCCAGAGCTCAAGTGATCCTCCCACCTAAGCTTCCCAAAGTGCTAGGATTACAGGCATGAGCCACTGAGCCCAGCCCATTTTTACTGTCTTTAAAGAGACTTTTTGCAGTGGTCATGAACTCTAGTATGATATTGAGTAGAAGTGATAAGAACAGACATCATTGCCTAGTTTCTAACTTAGGGGGAAAGCATTTAGTCTTTCCCTATTAAGGACAACGTTAGCTTTTGGTACATGCCTTTTATCAGATTGAGAAAATTCCTGTTCGTGCCCAGTTTGCTGAAAGTTGTTCATCATGAGTGGGTGTTGAATTTTGTCAAATTCTTTTTCTGCATCTATTGAGATATTCATATGATTTTTCTTTTTTATGCTGTAATTTTGTTATATTACATTGATTGATTTTTCACAAGGTGTTGTCAGGGTTGGTTTCTGGTGAGCGTTCCCTCCCTGGCTTACAGACAACCACTTTCCTGCTGTGTCCTTACATTGCCTTTCTTCTTTCTTCTTCCTGGTGTCTCTTCTTCATCTTATAAGGACATCAATCTTATTGGATTAGGGACTCACCCTTATGACCTCATTTAATCTTTACTACCTCCTTAAAGACCCTATCTCCAAATACAGTCACTAGGGGGTTAGGGCTTCAACATATGGATTTGGCAGGGGCAGGGGCACAATTCAGTCTTTAACAATTATCCATCTTATATGTTGCTGGATTTAATTAGCTAATTATCTTTGCTATTATTGCATCTATGTTTATGAAGAATATTGGTCTTTTCTTGTATCTTTTTGGTTTGGGTATAAAACCCAAAATGCTGGCTTCATCAAATGAGTTGGGAAGTGTTTTCTCCTCTTTTACTTTCTAATAATATGTGTAGAATCAGTATTATTTCTTTCTTATGTGTTTGGTAGAATTTACCTGTAATGCCATTGGGACTTGGAGTTTTCTTATGAGAAGGTTTTTATTACAAATTCAATTTCTTAAAAAAAATGTGTGTGTGCATATATATCTATATATACATACCCACATACATATGTAGATAATCTCTTTCTATTTGAGTGTGATTCCGAATAATTTGTCCATTTCATTACATTGTCAAAATTAATGACATAAAGTTTTTCATAGTATTTCCATATTTTTTAATGTCCATGTGATGCTGATATTGGTCATTTGTGTTTTCTGTGTATTTTTTCCTGATCAGTTTAGCAAGAGGCTTATCAATTTTATTGATCTTAAAGAACCAACTTTTTGTTTCATTGATTTTCTATATTATTTTTTATGTTTCCTATTCCATTGTTTCTGTTCTTATTGTTATTGTTTCCTTCCTTCTGCTTACTTGGGATTTAAATTGCTTTTCTTTTTCTACCTTCTTAAGGCTGCAGCTTAGAAAGAGCTTAAGCTTAAGTTCAATGGCAAAGGAAATAGTGTAGATTAGAACCAAGTTTATACCATAGAAGAGTGGAAGGTGAGACATCCAGGCAAAAATATGGAGCCAATGTCTGACAGAGAATATCTCCAGATTCTGTAAATAACCCCCCAACACACACATACATACACACACTCATATACACTGCAGAAAAATGCACTTTCTCCCTATATAGCATTTATCTTCTCTATCCCCATATCAATTTAGTTTCTACCCATCTACCACTCCTTCATTTCTAAGTCATCCAAACAGAAGGAATTCAACATGGTCATTGTCACAGCATTTGAATGACACCCTAATTTTGGTCATGGAAAATATACTAGGATAAGTTACTTTCTCCTTCACGTCCTTCTTCTTCAACTCTTTGCTGAGTATAACTCATTGCTACAGAAGATCACAGCAGAAACAATCCTTTGTGTTTACCAAAGCATTTCAATTTCCTCCTAGGCACAAAGGAAGACTACATTTCTTACTCCAATTACGTTACTAGTTCCGGTTCATGGACTATGTACCGGAAGTAATATCTACCACTTCAAGGCCCGACACCTGCAACCTGCCAGAGAACCTCCATGTTCTCTTCCCTGTGCGCTGGAGAGTTGTCAGTGCTCCTAGGGACTAGAGCATTCACCAACACACATTCTGTGAAGTAAGCAATAAATTTCCAATTTGTTAAGCTCTGAAAACGTAAGGGTTTCCATTACAGCAGGACCTTTACTTACATGGACTAATACATAGCCCAAACCACATTCAATCAAGCACTGATAATAAGCATATCATTATGTGTTTTGAAAGCTGTAATAGAATTCTGTTGTTCAAAGAAATGTGGATTGAGTATCCTGAAAACAATTATGAGTTTGATAATATCTGCCACACTTAAAAGTGGTGTGGAGAAAAATTACAGTGGAGAAGAGTAGTACTATAATAAATGTAAAGTCTTTGTGTTATCTGCTCTGCTGAGCTGACCTTTGTTTTTTGACACAATGAAGTCAAGAACAATCTGAAAAAATATTAAACACATACGTAGGTGATGGTGTTTCCTTCGTTCCCAATAAATGGACTAAAAAGCTCTCTAATAAGGAAAATCAGGATGAAAGTCCATTAATGACAAATACATTAGACTCATCACAGTGCAATTGGGTACTAGTTGTGAGGCAAGGGGGTGACATTCTGTTGATAGATTGGTTTCTGTATGTCAACTAGATGGGGGTGGAGAAATAAAACCACAACAAAAGACTCAGATTCATAGACCTGAACGAAAACAGAACAAAAAAGGGACACTAGACATTATCTAACTGAATCTCTATTTTGCAGATGAGACAAACTCTTTCAAAGACTTGTGGCACAGGTGGTGAAACAATTGTTTGGGTAGAAACATCATAATATTTTACTTTAAAAATGTCTTACTTGCACATGTCCCACGATCTGTTCTATTTTGAAGAAATGATTGCCTCCTTAGGGGAGTCCCTTTTGCCCACTCAGCATGACTCGGGAACGGGGTGCTCAGGCCCCTGGACCCCTGGGGGAAGGGGACCAAGGAAGGAGGTTAATGTGAAGCCACGGAGTCCTATCTGGTCATTTTACTCCCATCACTGTCTTCATTAGTCAAATGAATTCTAAATAATTTGCTTTTACTTTATATATAAAAGATATACTTAGAATTTATCGAGCAACTTTTAATTTTTAAAAGTTCAACATTTCTTCCCTTGCAGTACTCTGAACCACACACATACACAAATACACACAGAGTAAGATATGTTTTATCTGTCTTTCCCTTATGTTCATATGTTGGAAGCCAACTTGATTTATTTTGTAACTTAAGATTTATTGATCTGCTATTAAATTTTTTCAGGTAAGAAAACATTTCCAAAGAGAGTATTAGTACCTTGTAGCCGATGGATATTCAACATTAATGTTATAGAGTGTAGAACTTGCATCTCATTTTGTTGTGAATATAAGTTGAATATGCCATTATTATTGTTAAAGAACTTAACAATAACGTTAACTGTTAACGTGAAGAAAGAGGGCTAGTTTAATGTTCTGAAATTTGTCATTTGGTGAAAATGCCACGTAAATATCACCAATTAAAAACAAACCAGAGACCTATCTTGAAATCCGTTTTGTTTGGAAGAAGACATTCTGTGATTTTAAGAAGTTATTTCATAGGTAGAAAAAGATACATCATCAACATATTTTTTGATATGAGATTGTTTTCTCCTTTCATAGTTTTTCACAGTTTATGGTTTACTATGGGAAGTGCCCATACTGGACATACAAGTTTATTCTGCCTACACTGTTATAGGACTTCGAGTAAATGATTGATGCTAGAATTGATTCTAAGATAAACCCTATTTGGTCATGATATATTACTATATTAGTCTGCTATCTGTGAATGGATCATTTTTCTTTTCTCTTTTACTATCTTTTTATTTTTCAAAGCTGAATTTTTATTTTCTCCAAAGCATAGTGTTTCCCAGGTTGGGCGTGGTGACTCATTCCTATAATCCTAGCACTTTGGGAGGCCGAGGCAGGAGAATGGCTTGGGGCCAGGAGTTCGAGACCAGCCTGAGCAAGAGCGAGACTGCGTCTCTACAAAAAATAGAAAAATTAGCCAGGCATGGTGGTGTGCGCCTGTAGTCCCAGCTACTCTGGAGGTTGAGGCCGGAGGATCATTTGAGCCTGGGAGTTTGAGGTTGCAGTGAGCTGTGATGACACCACTGCCCTCTAGCTCAGGTGACAGAATGAGACCCTGTTACAAAACAAACAAACATAAAAAACAAAAACCAACCAAACAAAAAAAACCCAACAGTGTTTCTCTTGCATTTGAGAGAACTACGTAGATGTAATGCTTATGGCTAAAAATCAGGGCCATTTAAGCCTCTCTTCTTTCCTTGTCTACTTTGAGCTCTTGTTTTTCTAGATGTTTTCTTTCTCCCCTCCTGCTATTTATACCCAACCCTCTCACCTTTGCCTAGTACTCATTTTCTCATTTCCTTTTCCCTTAGCTCCCTCTTGGCTTTGCTTCAAGGTTTTCAGGGGGTGCCCTGCTATTTATGTTTAATTTCAAAGTATTACGGGGGTACAACTGTTTTTGGTTACAAAGATTGCTTTTGTTATGCTTGAGTGAGGGTTATAAGTGTGCCCATCATGCAGATAGCGTTCATTGTACCCATTAGGTACATTTTCGCCCATCCCTTCCTCCCGCTTCCCTCTGATTGATTCCCATTGAGATTTACTTCCCTCTATATGCACATGTGTGCTCATCAGTTAGTTCCAATTTAATAGTGAGTACATGTGATGTTTGTTTTTCCATTCTTTAGATACTTCACTTAGGATAATGGTCTCCAGTTCCATCCAGATTGTTGCAAAAGGCATTAAGGCATCCTTGGTTCCCTGCTATTCTGAGCCAATTATCACAGTGAGAGCAGCATTCCCAGGAGTAGACAGCTCATAAGTGGTTGGGATGGACATGACCCCACAGTCCTCCAGACAAGCCTGTAACTATGGATTTCAGCAGTTTCTGTGTGAACGGCCAGCAACTGGGCAGACGCTGGTCCTCATACAGTGTTAAAGAACAATAAATACGAGGAGAAAAATGATGCCATGTTGTTTAAAACCTAGACTGGTTCATTGCCTACTCACTGATAGAACAGTTAAATGACAAAGGTAAAGATAAATAAATACCTAGGGAAATGTGACTATAAGCAGAGAACATTCTGGATATGAAGGGAAATAATTTGTCAGTTTAGAACACATTGAGTCACAGACTGAGGAAAGCTAGTTGGGGGGAAAAAAAATCTCCATTTGGAAAAGATCTGAGGGGTCTTAGAGGAAACCCTGGCAGAGACCAGGTAGTCAATATTAATGGATATTTTCCCCAGAGTAAGGCTTGTTCAGGGCAAAAGTCTAAAAGAGAAAATTTGCTCCATACATCATTTAACCAATAATACTGTGTTACCAGCTACGTCCCCCAGGTCTCACATTGTAGCAAGAATCCAGTGGAGAAAATGTGGAAGGATTCACATAGAAGCACTTCTCCCTTCCCCCTGCAAAATTCATGGAATTATGTGGACCTGGAAATCATCTATTTCAAGCTCACCCTCAAAGCAGGAAGCCCTTATACAATATTTTTAACAGGTGGCCATGCAGTTTCTGCTTCATTACTTCCGGTGCCAGAGAAATGAGTCATTGCCTTCCAAAGCAGCCATTCCGTTTTAAACAATTATTTTTTAAAGGACAAATACTACATTAATAAAGAGCTAACACTCCTGCATTGCTTGCCAGGTACTAAGTGTAGACCTCAGTGCTTTGCTGGGGGTGTTATTTTCACAGTTCCCACACAACTCCATGCAGCAGGCTTACAGTAGGTAGGTAGCCAGACTTACAGAAGGAAGGGATGGAGTGTGCATTTAGGCCCAGTCTTTTTGACTCCCGGGCATTCACTGTAACAACTTCTAGAATTGACTCTGAAGGTTCATACCTTCATATCACACTAAATCACACTGGCCTCCCTGTAGCTTCATGTTCACTCTGGT
The DNA here is from genome assembly GCF_041146395.1 of Eulemur rufifrons. NCBI lineage: Eukaryota > Metazoa > Chordata > Mammalia > Primates > Lemuridae > Eulemur > Eulemur rufifrons. The sequence goes on along the minus strand of NC_090994.1, from coordinate 10,790,612 downwards.
CTGGACCCCAGAGTACACACCACAATTCCCACCTCTCTTCCACTCCAGTAGCCCCCCAGACATTTGAAAATAGCGACTGTGTCATCTCCCTGTGCTGTCCCTACGACTCCTCTCCTCACTGGCTAAACACTAATAGATCCCTCTGTTAATTCAGCGGCAAAATTTTTTGAGATCTCTTTCATTCTGAAGACCTTCTTCTCGGCATGGGTGCGCAGGAGCAAACACGATAGAGAAGATACACCCAGAGCAATAATTACAGATGAGATTTTCATTTTTGGCTGTCAGATTCAGTAAAGAAAAATCTTTCATGAGTAACAAACATAAAAATTAAACATTATAAATATTTGATATCACATGTATCTACGTATACTTGCAAATCTTTTCATTACTAACAAAGGAATTATCATTCTAAACACATTATAACACTACATAATAATGATTTATTGCCCCAACTGAATTATGTTTCAGGAGCTAAGAACAAATTTGATAGATGCAGGCATTTCTGCGTATCTGTTGACTACCATGGCAACGAATTAAAATAGGTTTGTTTAATTAATTAGTTGTTGGTAAAGCACTATGAAGATGAAAACTGCTATTAATAGATGCACAGTGTTTAGTATTAATGCTAGTGTTATTGTCATAAATGGTAAAGTGTTTATGGCCAGACTAGACCAATTCATTTTCTGGTAATAGTACTAATCTCATCTTTGAATTAGGAAGAGGATTTTTCAAAACCTTTTTCACTTTTTTTAAACAAATTATCTAGTCTTCTATGTTTATTTTGGCTAAATATTAACGAACACTATACGCTCAGGAAGCAGAGAAAATTAATGAATATGGTAATAACCAAAGTTTCACAAATAAAAAGAAGAGTATCTTCTGATGGTTCTTGCAATGTTCTATAATAACATAACTGCTCAGGCTTCATTTCTTAATGCTGAATGAAGGATTTGGAGATTTCCAGTGGTGCAGAGATGGAGGAATAGTTCCACCAGGAACTATTTCCAGAAATGGAACAAGGGGTTGCTTTAGATCTCCCCCAAATCTCGTCACCCTCCCCCAACTTCCTCCAATACTCATGCACGGTTGGAAGGCATCTGAAAGGCCTTCTGGCCCACTGTCACCTGAATTCCCCAGACAGCATCTCCAGCAGGCAGTTTCATACAGGCTGAATTTGAACAGTGTCCCACTTAGTGGCACCTGGTATCTAGCAAGCCAGACCTTTCTTTCTCAGGTCAGATTCTTCAGCCCAGAAAGTTCTACCACTGATCTGTCATAGCTCTTGAAATTGCTATTTTCAATCATTCTGTAGGCTTAAAGGATTGAAAGGTCCTTTTAAACCACAAATACATAACCTGGGAATGGACACAGTGGTAAGGACCGTAAGAGTCCTTTAATAGTCACACACTCTGAGTTCAGCTATCTGTTCTGCACTTGGTGTTTCCTCATCCGTAAAGTATCTTGTCTGTTAGAATGCCAGGAGCTGGATTAGAAGGTCTCTGATGGGTTTTTCCACTTCTAAATTGCATGATATCAGTTCAGCTGCAAGATCTCCCCGGAGAGTTGAGAGGTCATGGCAGGTGGCAGGTGGAAAAGGAGCAGTGACAGCTCCTTAATTTCAACCTAGGACAGACTTGGAGCAATCTATTTGGAGGGGAAGGCTGGGGACTTTTCATGGAGTTGCATCTTCCTGGTAAGCAGCTGTTTTTATGTAGGTTGCATGAGCATTTTTGTTTGTTTGTTTTTTGTTAATACATCTAACAGCACATGATATCTGAATCTGAATGTCCCAGTGACACCTCAAACTCAGCATGTCCAAAGCAGAATGTAGCATCTTCCTTTTACCATTTTGTCTATAACCTGGCCTCATCTCCTCCCCCTGACTTGTAAAGAGCTGGTGTGATGTCCTGGAAGGAACACAAGCCAGGGAAATCAGAAGACATAGATTCCAGCCCCTGATGTAGTGGCCATATAATCATAAGGTCCTCATCCAACCCTCTCTCTAGAGTAAGGGGGTGGGCTGGATGCTGGATGATGTCAGATGCCTCCCAACCCTTTGGTCCCATGACTCCTGATGTCTGTCCCACCATTCTCTCATTCTTGTCATCATTCCATCATTCTTTCAGTTACTCAGGGATGGAATCTTAGCATCATCTTTCATACCACATAAACTCAGTGTTGAATTGGAAAGGAAATTTTTCTAACAATTTATTCCTTCAATTGACATATATCTATAGAATACCTTCTGTATGGCAACACTGAGAAACAGTGGAGCATGGAAAAGACAAAGTCCCTCCAACATGGGACTTGCTATCTAGTGACAGGGGACTGACAGTAGACATCTGCACAAATAAACATATTATATCATATCAGGGAACAATAAGAGCTGTGATGAAAAGTAAGTCGGGACAAGGGTTTGTGAGTGACTCAGTGGGAGGACTCTATTTTAGTTAGGGTGGTCTGAGAAGATGATGTCTGAGTGCCGGCCTGCATGAATGAGAGAATACGCCACCCAAAAATGAATGGAAAAGTCTTTCAGGCAGTGGGAACAGAGTACAAAGGCTGTGAAATGGGAACAAGCTCCATGCACTGGAAGGACAGTAGACTCCGTGTGCTCAGCACCGAGTACTTAAGAAGGAGACAGGCAGGAGCCAGGTCACACTGGGCCTTAGAGGCCATGGTTAGGCATTTGCGTTAGCTTTTAAGTATGGTGGGAATACCTCAGAGGACTTCAAGCCTGAGAATAACTGGGCCTGATTACATTTTTAAAAGATCGCTTGCTGATGTGTGGAGAATAGATCGTGGGTATTGGGGCAGCACAAGCAGGATAGCAGGAAGACCTGTTAAGATTCAGAATCTATTGCAATCACCCAGATGAGAGATGGTAGTGGCTTGAACCAGAATAGCATCAATGCCAGTGGTAAGCTTACTGAATAAGGTGAGATATCTCTTGTTATTGGAGGTATTCTAGAAAAGGGGAGAAAATCAGGGATGTTGTTTGTGAGTTATGCTCAGACCACACGGTATCTAAAGTCTCTTACTAGGAGGTTCTGCACACTCTGAGACTTGATCCCATTTTATGTAGAACCGACCTTACCTACTTTTATAAGGCCTACTACCTCCTGTAAGCCAGAAGCAAAATTGGAAAGACATTAACTCAGAAAAGGACAAAACTAATTTGAGTTGGTCTTGCTAATTATCCTACCTATGGTAGTTCATGTGATCCTAATGAGGTAGGGTGTGCTGCCATCGGGAAGGTGCCTCATTGCATGACAATCATTTTAATTGTCCATGTGGAATCAGAGTTCCTTATCCCTTAGACTCATGGTTAAAGGGGATCACATTTGTGAAGATTAAATTAGAGAACATATGTGAAAACCCATAAAGCTATAAAGGTCTATAGAAGTCTAAGTATGGTTTATTTAGATGAATTCAGTACAAAAGGTACAATAAAATATTTTCTAATGTGCTACATCACTTTGTGAAACTGTAACTGCTGGAAATGCTCTAGCTCTTGAACACACTTGGGTCACACACAAAGACAGCTAAAAGCTAAAAGTCAGTATAGCTTTGGACTCATAGTCAACATATTGGACTATGCCAAGGCAGTAATAGTTGAGACAAGAGTAAGGCCATGTTCCAACACGTTCTGAACAACCAGTATTCCTCTCTGTTTTGATATTGTCAGCAAAAGTTTTCTAATGCATTACTTTTCCTTGTTAAAAAGAAATCAAAAACCTTGATTGCTAATATTATTTCAAAATTGGGCTTTTCCTATGTGGTTTTTATAGAGGATTAAAAGAATGAAAGAACATATTTGAAAAAGAGAGACAAGACAAAAGAAACAATCAGAACTGCATTTTGTTCTAAATTCTGTTTTGGATTCTTTAACTTGTACATTTCCATAATTCAGAGCTTTATGTGAATTCCATCATCAAAGAAACTTTAAAGGAAAAAAGGATTTCTCTTTATTAGAATTGTTTTATTTTTATGTGTATGTGTTTATATGGGAACAAAACAAAACTGATGAGAAACAGCTGAGTGAACATGTGGTTTTAAAAACATTACATAATACAAGAGAAGGAAAAAATTCAGATTCCCACATTGCACATATATTTTGTCCCTGAAGCCTCCATTTTTTTTTTTTGAAAATATCAAATTCCAAAGTGATTTCACAGGTGAGCCAGCCTCTAGAATTACCTTCTGCAAAATTGTTTCTCTTTCCTATCCTCAGTGAAATGTGGGGTGATGGCTTCCATATGAGGATAAGTCCCCAACATGTTCTCCAAGCAAACCCAGGCACACATTTAAAACCAAAGTGTCAGGTAGGATAAATCTAAATCCGTTATATGTAAAGGGAAGAAAATCATATGTAACAGCAGAACATCAGTGATTGAAATATCAAAAACCTTAAATTCTATGCCAGCAAAGTAGGTTTTTTACAAAGTTGACCATGTCTGGACATCAGTGAAATTTCTGCAGTTTTCTTAAAAAAAAAAAAAAAAGTCTGGAATATAAACAAAAAGCACCTCACAAAAGTGCTTTTTTCCTGGGTCACTGAAACTCAAAATAACTGAATTCATGAAAAGCGCAGAGGAGTATCATAAATCTACACCATGCTCTTGAACACAGACTTGGGCATTTTAATTTCATTCATAATGCCTGAGTTTGCTGCCAAAAGTTCAATTCTCTTTGTTGTAATTGAATTAAGTATCTACCAAAAAAAAGTATACTTCCTAAAAAGAAAGTACAACTTTACAAGAGAAGATTAATTGCTCTTATCTCCAGTTAAATACAACTTCCATTTTGATAAGATCAAAAGAAAGGGAATATTATATCAGTGAGTTGGCCAATAATGGAGTTGGCCAATACATTAGGATGGAAGTGCTGGCAAAAAGGAATGATTCTTCCTTTGATCTACCTCTTCTCCCCAATAATCTGGTTCTTATCTATAAATTACTTTGACTTTATAGAAACAAGATGTCGATAAAAAACAAACAGAACAGAAAAGAGTAGAATTCATGTAGAGCCCAAAGACTTGAAGCATATTAACTAGGAGATAATTCTATATTCAGCGTCAGACCACACATTTTGCCAAATATTATAGACTGGCAAATAGCATATTTGGGCAAAATGTCTATGATAAAAATTTATATGCATGGAATCAAGCTATATAAAAAGATTTTGAAATAGTTTTAGTGGTAATTCAGGGTCAGAAACTTTTCCATATACTGTGATATTCAGCCAAACAGAGCTCACAAACAAGCTTCTCATCTCTTAGTGTTTTTGTGGGGCCAAAGTGCTGCATTTTCTGCGCAGCTGCTGATATCCCATATAGACTTGATGAATTCTGGCTGGGAAAGAAACCAACAGGTTGGAATCTAACCTATTACTTTTGCAGGTCACCTTTAGATTCATAGTTGGTGGGCGGAGGGGTGGGGATGGGGATATACCATGACTACATATTGTATCAAATCTCAAATAGGCCTTGCTATGGTTTGAATGTTTACCCCTCGAAAGCTCAGGCTGAAATTTAATTGCCAATGTAATGGTATTGGGAGATGAGGCTTTTAAGAGGTGATTAAGCCATGAGGGCTCCACATTCATGGGTGGGTTTAATGCCTTAATAAAAGAGCTTTCAGGAGTGGACTCCCTCTCTCACCCTTTCATCTTCCTCCATGGGATGATGCAGCAAGAAGATCTTCACCAGATGCTGCACTTCGACCTTGGACTTCCCAGGCTCCATAACTATAAGCCAATACATCTCTGTTTATTGTAAATTACCCAGGCCGCGGTCATTTGTTATAGCAGCACAAAACAGACTAAGACAAGCATTAACTGCATTATGACTGTTCTTCAGGATCTGAGTCTTTTTGTTTCCTGGGCAATAATCTCAGCTGCAGGGCGCAGAGCAGCTGCCTCTGGGGGTCTGGCCTCAGGACTGTGCCCTGCCCTTACTGCACAAGAGGCAGAGCACCCACCTGACTCTGGGTCAACCACAGCTGGAAGCAAGCATGATGCTGTGCTACACTGACGATCTCTACAAATTGGCTTTGCATTTGCATGGTCTTTCCATTCGCCTCCACCTTATAAATATCTATCACTTTCGTTGATTATTTTCTATTTATTACTCTTATTCAGACCCTCCTAACCTCACGATTAGATTAATGTCCCAGTCTCTTAGCTGCTTTTCCTCCCTTCTCAAATCCATACTGCTTAAGAATGCCACCTGTATCTTTGATTATATCTTTTCTCTTTCCTGAGCCAGCCTGGTGTAGGCAAAAGCCTGAGCTTGTGGAGTGTCAGATAGGATTCAAATCTGGGGTCTTCCTTAATTAGCCTAAACAAGTCACTCTATCCTTAAGCCCATTTGCTAATCTGTAAATGTGTTAATCTCCACATGGTTGTTGAATAGATTAAATAAGATTATGTCAATTATATCCTAGAGAGCATCTAGTACAGTACCTAACATGTAGCAGATACTAAATGAATGTAAATCATCTCCTGTTCTTTTTCACTATTTGCTATTCTTTATCAACTCATTTCATAGTCCTTAATCTGGTCACCAAGACCTTCAATGCCCAGGTCTTCGTCTCCAGGAGTTTGCAGTCTCATACGGATGAAGACATAAAAATATAAAAATTTAAAAAAATATAAAAAGTACTGTGAGATTGAAAGAACTATGAAAGCACCAATGGACCCATGCTCTGCGGTACCATGAAGATTTACAGAAGAGATTCTTCAAGGATGAACAGCAGTTTAGTGGAGAAATGGGGAAAGTTATATCGAAAAGGGTGAAGGCTTAGGTATGTTCCAGGGAGAGAAGGAGATGAGACGCTTAAGGAAAATAAGGTCTGAATTGTGAAAAGCGTTGAATGCCATTGTAAGGAGTTTGGACTTTATTTCTTATAGGCAATAAAGAGGAAATTTAAAAGACAAGATGATATGAAACCAAGAGATTCACAGTATAATAGGAAAAGTTGGCCAAAGGACTTGCTTATTCCTCTAATATACCTCTTACTTTGAATTTATCAGAAATGTTAAGAGCTGAGACTGACAGTAGCCAACCTCCCTTAAACACTGCAGCCAAGCCTCTTTCCTGGACAAACAATAAGCATTTCTAAGCAACGGTGCAGAGCTCTTGAAAACAGCTCTTCTCAGTAGCAGGTTTTTAGGACTGATTCTATAGAAGTTCACCCAAGTGATTAGGAAACTCTTTGCTCTGGCGAAGATGAGGTCTCTTTATAGAATGAAAGAAAAGTAATAATCCCTTACTTCGGTAACTTCTTCCCCATTAAAAGGAGAAGGAAATCCTAGAAATGGAAGGAAGTGAAAGAATTTGATTTGGTCAAAAATCAGCTAGCGTTGAGAGGGTAGAGAGGAGGCTGTTAATATTTGCTGGGCACTCCTAGGTGCTAGCTAGTACCACACTAGATGCTTTATACACATTATCTAATTTAATCCTCACAATAAGTCATCAAGTAGGTGTTTTTATTCCCAGTTGAATTCAAGGCTTATATTAGTCTAATCATTACTGGACTGTCAAATAATTTCCTTTAAATCTTCATTCTGGGCATAACCATCAACTCTTATCCTCTGTCCCTAATAGCTGGTTACCAAGGACAGTTGAAATTAATTTCAAGTTTAGTTTGGGTAAGCAAACTCTTACAAGGATTAGCCAACAGGTAACAAGAGAATTTCGTATAGAACAAGGATGAAGTAACTAGATTTTATACTCTTGACTTATTCATCATTTACATTGACCAATTTCCTTTCCTGGGCCATTCATTCAACACGTAAGTTCCCAGCACCATGCATCTGGCTGAGCTCTGGCTCAAGAAAGGGCCCTGCCTACTCCTTAGCAGTCTTGGCACCATACGCCTTATCATTTCTTTCTGCCTTTTGAAATGCACACGTACAACCTTGCTTTGAATTTTTAAGGCAAGCTCAAACTCTTTTGCCTTGTAAGTTCGGTGCAATGTGGGATCACCAAATAAAGCACCAGATGCTAATCCTTTCAGTAAGATCTGATGAGGTTTTGTTAAAGCTGACAAGAGAAGTTTCAAAGAAATACTGTCAACACTGTTAAACAGTATTTAATGCTGAAGCTTACTACCATGCAAGTCGTGGCAAGTGAAATGGTTGGTTGGTCCTGCAATAGAAGAAAAGGCATTAAATTGGGTAGTGACGGTGACAAAGTTCTCAAGATCAAGAGAGGTCTGTACCCATACAATACCTGGAGAGTTAGGGGTTAAAACTTAGGGCTGGCAGCTCTGGGACCAACAGCTGCCAGCAATTACATTTGGCAATGTATCCTCTGCAAACCCCACTGCCTCTCTGGGGCTCGCTGCCAGCAGGCCTCTTATTCCTCTGTTCGTGGGGATATAAATCTCTTTGCAGGAAGCAGGAACTAAGCTAGGTGCTTGAGTAGACAAGGTACTTACGGAGCCTCAGAGAAATGCAGTGGCACTCAGCTGCTGACTTGCTAATGACAAAATGCACTGCCCATTCGCAAGCCTGGAGGTCTTTCTCTAACTCTGCAGTTCCCTGTGCTGTGGGGCAGCTCTCAAGGGGTCTCCATGTGTCTCCAGGTTACAGCATTGTGCAGATTTTATCACAAGCAAAGGATTCAGGATCCCTGCATTGAAGGGGCCATCAGACGCTCATTCACCATAAAATATCTTCTAGTCAGATGATAAAATTCCGCTACTAGGCATTCATGACCTGGGATAAGCATCACTCTCTTCCTGTAGTTTTCTTTCTGGGATGCAAACTTCTGGGAGGTAGGAGTATGCAGGGGACAAACGATGGAGGAAGGAACAGAGAAGAGAGAGCTGTAGGGTTTGAGTGGGAGAAGGAAATACAACCTTTGCTTCCTTCACCACCACATTGTTGAGCCCAAAGGGCAGGGATAAAAATCTTTCTATCCATCACTGTTATCCCCGACCTTGTGTTACACTTGGTGCAAGATGGGCAGTCAGTAGGGATGTGTTGAATGATGTTATGGGGGTGAGGGGAAACTTTCCCTTTCCCCAAATGTTCACTGAAAGATCAACTCACAATGAAGGCAGATTAATAAGAGAAAGAGGTGTATTTACCAGGTGCACGGGGAGAATCACAGAGTGATTACCCAATATCCCGATGGGGTCCAGAAATTTTTATACCCTCCTTTTAGAGGGGCGGGGAGATGAGGAATATAGGCAATTCTGTTTAGGGGCAAGAAATGGTTGCTAGGAAGGATGAACGCATGGAGGAAACAGATTGACTTGTAAATAATTCTCTTTGAAAATTAAATTAACCTGAGAGATTGGGCCGGGTCTGGTTGCATCCTCGATCTCCTTTCCTGCAATATATTGAGATAACAGGGAGGCGAGAGGAGGTCAATTTTTCTTTTGATGGGTCCATCTGGTTATGCAGATAGAGAGAAAGCCCCTTCCAAAGCCTGTTGATCTTGAGGGCCTTTAATTCAAAATACTCTTTATACTAAGAAATCATACTTTGGGGTAAAATTTCCTGAGCTCCTTCAATATGAATTCACAAAGCAGAGAGCTAGCTCTCTCCTCCCTAAGAACGAGAGCACATTAGAGCAAGGACCACAAGGTGCCTGTGCTCCAGACAGCAGCTAGCAGTGCACACTGTCTGACACAGTGGCCAGGTGGGCTTCTTGGGCTGATGCTTCTTGTGTCAGGTGATGCATAGTGACAGCTAGGTTTGGCCATTGAGTGTTTTCTGCTTATATTTTTTAAAAAACTGAAGTAGTATGCAAATTTGCCTTCTATCCTTGCTTGTGTAGCAGCTCCACTGACCGACCTGTCAGCATCCCTGGCCTGCCAAACCTAGACACAAGCAGTATGTGCACATCCAAAGACTTCAAAGAACCAGGACAGACAGCTTTTAATTCACTGTCCTGAAACCTCTGCCAAAATCAGCAGCCAGGATGAGGCCAAACTTCATGGCTGCCCTCTGGGGCTGAAATAAACCCGAATGCCAGGGAGCCTGGTGGGGCAATGGAGCCACCCTCTCCTACAGGCCACAGAGTCCCGGCAGACCTATCATCTGGGAAGTAGGATCAGCTAGAGTTGTTTTTATGGGATCCTTTTACAAGGGCAGAGTGTACTTTGTCTCTGCATTTAAAGCCCACACCTTTGAAAGTCAGATTCCTGGAGAAATGGTTTATAGCCTTGAGCATGGTAAAAACCATTAACTTGCAAAAATATATGGATAAAATAATGAAAGGTGCTCAGCTGCTGAATTAATACTTTATGAACTCCAAGCAATTTAACTGCCAAAGTGTTGGCTTGTATGTCCATGGAAGAGAAATGAGAGAGAAGAAAGGGAGAAGGAGACCCCAACTCGTCAATGTGGCCAACAGACGTGAGAACTGTGAAACGGTGAGTTGAGAAATGAAGAGCCACAGCTTGCTTCTGGATCAGTAAGCAGCCTCATTCCCCAAACAGGGGAAACTCACTGTTAGAGTCAGATTTACTCTCTTGAGCAGGGAAGCAAGGAAACGTCATCGGGCCTTCTCTTTTTATGTGGATGTGGTGGAGCTCTGTAGGGTCTGTGTTAGCTGCTAGGGCTGCCATAACAAAATACTGCGTGGCTTGAGAAGGAGAAATTTATTTTCTTACAGTTCTGGAGAATAGAAGGCCAAGATCAAGGTGTGGGCAGGTTTGGTTTCTTCCTAAGCCTCTCTCTTTGGCCTGCAGGTGACTGCCTTCTGACTGTGACCTCATGGGGTCACACTCAGTCTGTGTCCTCTTCTCCTTATAAGGACACCAGTCATACTGGATTAGGGCCCTCTCTAATGACCTCATTTTACCTTAATTACCTCTTTAAAGGCCCCATCTCCAAATACAGTGCTGCTCTAAGGTACTGGGAGTTAGGGCTTCAGCACTTGAATTTTGGAGAGGACACAATTCAGCTCATAATAGGCCCCCAAAGGAGGTGATGTTCTCCCAAAGGAGGAGAGAGGAGACTATCTCCCATCAGTGTAGTCCTATACTCCAAGCAGGAGGTCAGGAATCCCATAAACCTAAACCATACGTTTGGATTACTTTCCTCTGCTTCTAAGACCTTCATGTGCCTCTAAGATCGATGGGGGAGGATGATGGTGAAATTGTCTTTAGTTTCTCATCTAACAAAAAGGTGACAACCTAGGTTTTTTTCTCTCCTTGGCCTCCTGATCCTGCATTGACTAGAGAGAGAAAGCAGAGCAGCATCTCAAAATCCAGAGTCTGAAGCCAGATTCCCTGATCTGAATCTCCTCCCTGCCACTTATTAGCGTCACCTGTTAATTGACTAACCCATTAGTAAAAAACAATCATGACAAGGGAAGGCATGGAGCAATTAACATTCCGAGCTGCAGCCAGTACTTAACAGAAAGCTGAAAGTCTTGAAAGGCAGGACTTTGAAAACATAACACTTTGGTTCAAACAAGCCAATCAACTCACAATGGCGGCTGCATTACATCTCAGATCAGGAACGCGTTACTTATAATGTAGGTCAAGGAGGGTGTCAGCTCTGCTAAGTGAGTCTTTGAGGACTGCAATTTGCAAATTAGAAAAAAGAAAGTGTTCTAATTAAAGTGACTCTGGTGGTCCCCAGCCTTGGAAGTGTGCCAGAATGTCCACTTCGAGCAGAAAAAGAAACCACAAAAATTCAGTGGGCTCCACAGTCTACGCCCACACCCAAATGCTCACCTGTCAGAAAAATAATGGCTAAGAGGCTTAGAAAATATGAAAAAGATATGGGATTAAACAAATGGGCTGAAGACCCCTCCACGGGCTGGGAGCTAGTCATATGTATTCTTTCCTAACTGTCTCGGTGTCCTGAGAAGAAAACAGAGCTTCAGGAGGTAAAAGGAGTTTGCCCAAGATCTTTGGGCTCATAAGATTCGAAGTTAGAACCTATGACTGCAGATTCCAAGTGCAGTGCTCTTTGAATTTCCCCAGAGTTGACCTAAACCCCTCTACACTGTTCTTCACTGCAGCTGGGGTGCTCATCTATTGGCACAACTGATCGTCTCCTGTCTCTGCTTAAAGACCTTCAACGGCTCCATGGTGCTCGGAATAAACACACAGCTTCTTCAGCTGGTCCCTGAGACCCTCTGTGTGGTCGTCTCCAGGGACGCTGGTCCCTTCCCATCTTTGCCTTGAGAACCAGCATTCATCCCTCAGTTCTGGGTTCCATTGTCCCAGGTCCTGGGAAGACCTCTCTGCTTTCTGGGATCAGCCACATCCTCTAAATCAGCAGTCACCAACCTTTTTGGCACCAGGAGCCAGTATCATGGAAGACAATTTTTCCATGGATGGGGGTGGGGGTGGGGGAGGGATGGTTTGGGGATGAGTCAAGCTCATTACATTTATTACATTTGCAGCCGCTCCCCAGCGCTAGCATCACTGCCTCAGCTCCACCTCAGACCATCAGGCACTAGATTCTCATAAGGAGCGTGCAACCTACATCCCTCCATGCACAGTTTACAATAGGGTCTACAGTCCTATGAGAATCTAATGCCTCCACTGATCTGACAGGAGGTGGAGCTCAGGCGGTGATGCGAGTGTGGGGGAGTGGCTGGAAATACAGATGAAGTTTCCCTCGCCCACGGCTCACCTCCTGCTGTGTGGCCCATTTCCTAACAGGCCAGGGACTGGTACTGGTCCGAGGGCCCTGGGGGTTGGGAACTGCAGCTCTATGTCATATGACGGAGCATTGCCCCTTTTTAGCCCTTACCATGACTCATACTTATTTGTGTGATGAAAGCTTGTCATTTTCAGTAATCTATAAACTCCATGGGTGCAGGGATCTTGTATGATTTTGTTCATGAGGGTGCCTCCAGCACCCTACATAGTGCCAGCACATAGTAGGCACCCAATAAGTAGTTTCTGCATGGGTGAATGGATCCATGAATGTGTTTGCATACACCTTCTCTTTTTTCTATTTATTCTGCTGCTGGAATAGGGAAATTGGCTCCCAGGCAGTAGAGCCAATAAAACCCCCCAATCAGAATGATTGTTCCTTCCTGTAAATGCCTGCAGAACTATTTGTCACTCTGCCATGCTGACTTATAATAAAGTCAGGGAAATAGCATGTTACCATCTTCCCCTACTAGACTGCGGGCAGAGGCCATATTTCATTATATCCACTGTACCTAGCGCAGTGCAAGAACTCACATGTTTTTTTTTTTTTGAAGGGGGAAAACCACAAACAGCTGACTGAAAATGACAGGCTATGGGAGTAAGATCTCTCAGCTCAGATGCAGGTAATTTAAAGCACAGGTAGATGATTAATTCCAGGACGGAAGAGGAAAATTTCTTCCTCTGAAAATATGACAAAGACATAGAGAACAGATGTAGAAATAAAAATAGATGAAGGTGCCAGGGGAAGGGGGCATCTGTGACAGGTGCCTGTAATTTGCCCAGTTTCAGCCTTTCCCTGGCAAGGTCTTCAGGTAGGGGTGAGGGTGGGTGGAACAAAAGACGGAGGTTGAAAGAGAGCAGGGATGGTCTGCAAAAGCCACTGTGGTGAGCAAGCCGGAAAGTTCATTATAGAAATGCAGAAAGTTATAAAAGTAGGTGTCAAGAGCTGAGCATTGATTGGATATAACAATAGTTCTTGGAATTTCTCCAGCTGTGCCTAAGTTCAGAGCTTGAGGAATGGGGCAGAGGAGGGTGGGTGTTAATGTGGCTAACTGAGGAGTCCTAGTTGGGGAAGGAGCCCAGTGACACCAGAAGGGGACAGGTTGTCCATGCACAGTGAGAGAAGTCAGGTTGCTGGGAATCGTGGTGATGGCTGATGGTCAGGACTTGAGCCCACGAGGATGTGGGTGGGTCCACCGGGTGCCCCAGGACTTGGAAATCAGAGCGGCGGGGGAGCGGCAAGTGATAGGGTGCAGACTTGAGCGTAAGTCGGAAGACGGACCCCGGACTTATCGCGGAGGGCCTGCTCGTGACAGTTCCTACCAGGAATTGCAGTCACCACCTCTAGTCTTCACTAGGAGCGGAGGTCAGCCCGGCGATGACCATCCAGGAGCCAGGGAATTCAGGGACTGTCCCGAGGAGGCTGAGTGGTTAGGAGGGTCACAGTCTTGCACGCTCTCGCCATGCGGGCTAGTTACCAGAATTCAAGCAGAAAGAAATGGTGAGCCAAGTGTTAAAGGCATCGTAGGGAGGTGAAAGTGGGCCCAGGGAGCATGGGAGATGATTGCAGTAACATGCTAAAGGCAGGTGGTAAGAACCGGTGAGGGTGCATGCTGGTTCCGGAACTGGCACTAAGAAGGCCAAAATCAGCCTTCCCTCTGCCCTAACCACACACACACACACACACACACACACACTCTTCTCCTCTTGAAAGAGAACCGGAAAACAGGAGGGGATAGGATACTGGGACAGACTGATTTAGAGAAAGCCAAGTTTCTTATCAAATGAGGAGATCAAGTAAGGAATAAAGAGGTTTATAATGAACTGGAAAACACCCAAGCACAATCAAGAACATAACCTATGATGAGGCTGTGCTACTGAGAAGGACCTTGGACCAAACCTCACCTTGGCCTGTCCTCGTCCAAGTCTACATGCCTGGAGCTGGAGCTGGTGCACTGATGTTTGCCTACACATTTGCCCCAGGTCACCTGGCTTGTGCTTGTGTTGTCCTCGGCTCAAGGAGAAGGTTTGGCTCTAGCATGAGTACGGTTATGTGAAAGAGATCAGGGAGCCAAACTCATGCAGTTAAAAATGCTTTGCTATTATTAATACAAGAATTAGCTTGCTTGCTCAAGGTGACTTGGAGAGTCTCTCTGGCATCTCCCCAAAGAAAAGATGGATATAAGGAGAATAGCCTGGTTTCATGAAGTCCTAGCACATGCATCACCATGCTTAAAGCCACAAAAGTTTGACTTTGTTGAACTCTCTCGAAAATGATAAAATGAATGGGGGCCCCCACATTGGAAGAGCTATTGAAGAGTCCTGGGAGTTGGATTCTGGATGAAAAATGCACCAAAGACCTGCTTGGTAGCCATCATTTTGGACATAGACAGGTGAGGTCGGCTGCCCTGAGCCTGTCCCTACCTACCACTCCCTCCCCACTCAGGAGTCTAATGCCTGCGCTCTGCCCCCTCTCTGTTCCATTCCAGCCTTTCTACACCACCCCAGGTGCATCACCTAAGGGAAAAAAAGGACCGGAAGTAGAGGTATTAGGGATACCCAGGATGTTTGGGCGGGGCGGGGGTGGGGGGGTGAGGTATGGGAAGACGACAGGAGGAGATGAGTCCAGTTAAATGTACCAGAAACATTTCAAATGTAATAACAAAAATAGAGTATGATACATTGAACACCCATACACTTTGTCCAGCTTTACCCAATCAAATCTTATTCACTTAGAAAGTTTCTAAGAGAAATTACACTTTATAGATCCACCTGAGGTCCCCTGTGTATCCCTTCCCTATCCACTTCCCTGTATTTCTTCCTCCTTGCAGGTTAATTACCCTTAATAACATCTAATAGCACAAACAATAGTTCATCCTGATATGCCTGCAATTCTAGGCTTGGGAAACTTTTAAACCAAGTCAGTTAGCAAATAAGAATATCATATACACTATGGATATATGATATATGTTGGCAGGAGAAAGAAAATTTGTGGTAGAAACTTCTAATGCTCACTCTATCCTGTTTGCTTCTTCCTGGGCACATGTTCAGCCCCTTTACAGACATGCACTGTGACTGTCCCAGTCAATGTGAGATGTGTATGTCATTTCTGGGCAGAGGCAGTACAAAGCTTCTCTAACACCTTCTTGATCTCTTTACCTGATTAACATGAGCAAGAAGTCAACTTTTGTTGTGTTACTCTATTAAGGTTCAAGGGTTGCTATGTTTTAGGGAATAGTTTAGTCTAATTGAAGAGGGTTATCGCAGAGGCAGTACACACATAACTAATGACAGTTACTTCCTAGATGACTTGTAGACTTTTTTCCACTGATCCATATCACTAGTCCTGGGTGAAAGTCTAAGCTATGATTTGCAATCTCAACATATCAAGAAAAGGCAAAAGGTTTAAAAAGGGTAAGTGCAGTTGTTGCTCATGATAAAGGGTGTTGACAAAGCAAAGTTACACAACTGGGAGCAGTGCGTTGAAATTCCCAACCCAGCTGAATCCACACTTCATTCTGTGACTTGTGGCCACAGAGATTTAATCTTTGCAATGATTCCTTTTCCTGTATTCAGATTACTTTAAACGTGACTGGAAAACCATTCCACCAAAGAAAGGTAGACTCAGAATTCAACGCAGTGTAACATTCAGCCATGCTGATGTATATATCAAGGAACACACTGCTTCCCCAGATTATCTGGTCTTGTACTAAACATGCTGCTATGTGCCTTATTAAAGATAACATTCTTCTGGAATGTAATTTTATTTCTATTTCAAGATAGAAAATCTATGTATGTAGGTCTGATTTTTTTTTCCTTCCTTGATGTTAAATGCTGTACTCCTTGTTGCTGTTCTTTGAGTTTTAATCTCATTTAAATGCAATCATTTACAGCAACTTCCTCATGAGATAACTTCCTTTCCTTTCATCTTTTTCAAATACAAGCAGACAAAAGATACTATTTCAATGTAAACCCTAAAACTCAAAAGCCACAAAGGAAACTTCTCATGGCCTCTGGGCACTTTGTTATGATGCAGCTTTGTGAATACAGTTTACCCTCCTGTAATGTCATTGATCAAGCCAGGCAGAATCTGGGTCTGAATATGTGGATTTCATCTAAAATATGTCTTGGAACTGTTCCTCTCGGTAGAAGAGAAATCAGAGTTTTAACACGTTGTACAATTACAAGGAAAAGAGAAGGATCTTGATGGAAAGAATGGACAAATTCCATGTACGCAATCTAATTAACACGAAAAAAATGCATAGGCAAACTAAGATATGTCTAAATAGAAGCCATATTAGCAAAGCAGTTGCTATCATTTTCAAATTTCAACAGGCAGCAAACATTCCATTAAGGCTCCAAAATACATATCGTGTCTGTGCACTTTTTCCTTATCTGTCTGGCTCCCTCATCAGCTATTCCAAACCCCATCCCTGGCTTGCTAGTTTCCATATTCTGAAGCTAAGTGAACACTGATATCTGTCTGGCGCAAATATACCCGAATATTCCTTGTTAACCCCTTAGTTGCAAAGATTCAAATAAATGAACAAAGACAGAAATAAAAGAAAACAGAAAGGTAAGAAACGATCTATAATAAAGAGATTCACTGTGTACAAATTCACAAAAACAGGTTAGGTAGAAGCTTGTTCTGCTCCAAAAATTCTCTCGGATTCTTCTGCTGGGCTGTGGGTGATGGCCTTGGCTTGCACTTCATTGAGAAATTATCAGCTCTCAGACAAGGCTGTGATCTTTCATCTTGCTGTCACCCAGCCTATAAGCCAGCCTGCCTTTAGTGAGCTTCTGATGAGCTCTCGATGCTGCTTTCTCTCTCTCTTTCTTCCTGCATTGTTCTACCTGGCTCATGGGACATGCCTTCCTATCTCTTTACGCCATCCTCCATCTAGGGCCTCATTGTCTACCCTTGTTCACAGCCAGATCTCTCAAAGAGTAGTGCATGCACACTGCTCTTCAACCTACTATTATAGAATTTGGTTTCACCTCCATCTTCCCATGGAAATTCTCTTGACCTCTTATCAACGTCTCCACGTCTCTCAGCAACATTAGACACAACTAACCTTTCAGGCTTCCATGACACCAGAACCCCTGCCTACTGCTCTGGCCACGCCTTTGGTGTTCCTTTGCAGTATCTAGGGCTGATCTTCAGCTGATTTCTACACGTTTGGTTATACTAGGTGTTAAAACATTGAAATACCTCATAGCAGATGGAAGTAGCCACCTCTGCCCCAGCTCTTCCTGCTGTCTTGGCCTCTCTTTCAAATCTTGCTAAACATTTGCTAAAAAAATTAACTAAAAAATGGATCATAGACTTAAACATAAAGCCTACAACTGCAAAACTTCTAGAAGAAAACAGGTGAAAATTGTAAGGTTTCTTTGAAGTAGCCGGCACCAGAGAAAGAAAGACAAGCAGAGTTGAAAGGGATAAGTAAAGAGGCTTTATTGGGGCGCTCCCGGGTGGGGGTAACGAGTCCCTGAGAAATGGACCTGGCCGAGCCTCACGGGACCCACGGGACCCAGAGAAGTTGCCCCGCCCAGAAGTCTGAGTGGGTTTATATAGGTTTTTAGGGCTGGGGGATGGGAGCTTCTTCGGCCAGGAGATGTCAGCGCCAGGAATAAGGAATTTCTTTGTTTAAGTTTTGGGGCAGATACTGAGGGACAGGAGGAGCCGCCTCTTTTTTCATTAGGGAAGAGAGGGGTGCCTGCCACCAGCCTTACAAAAATCTTATGATCAAGGGTTAGGCAAGGAGTTCTTATACATGACATTCCATAAACATGATCTATAAAAGAAAAATAATAAGTTGGATTTCATAAAAAATGAAACCTTTTGTTCTGTGAAAGACACTGTAAAGATAATGAAAAGACAAGCTACAGACTGAGATAAACTATTCCCAAGTCACGTATCAGGCAAAGGACTTGTATAATAAATATATAAACAACACACAAAACTCAACAAAAATGAAAAAACAATACATGAGCAAAGAAAAAAGTGGGCAAAGGATTGGAACAATTACTTTACCAAAGAGGTTACAAGGATAGCCATTAGTGAAGTGCATACTAAAACCACGATGAACTACTACTACACATTTATTAGAATGGAAAAAATAAAAAATAGTGAAAATACACAATACGGGCAAGGATGTGGAGAAACTAGATCTCTCATACATCACTGCTGGGAGTGCGAAATGGAAGAGACATTCTAGGAAACAATTTGACAGTTTCTTGTTAAAGGTAAATATACACGTACCATATGACCCAGCAATCCTCCTCCTCCTTTTCTCTAGAGAACTGAAAACTTTTGTTCACACAGAAAGCTGTACATGAATGCCCACAGCAAGCAGCTCTACTTATAATCACCAAAACTTGGAAACAACCTAAATGTTTTTCAAAGGGTAAATGGATAAACAAACTATGGTACATCCACAAATGGAATATTTAGCAATAAAAAGGAACAAACTATATTGCTACATGAAATAACTTAATTGAGATACGACAGAACTATAGTGTTGAAGAACAAATTAGTGGTTTCTAGGGATTATGAGTGGGGAGACAGTATAACTATAAATGGTTAGCATCAGTAAGTTTTTTTGATGATGTAACTGTTCTATTTCCTGATTATGGTCATGGTTGTACACATTTATATATATATTTATAATATAATGCATATATAAAATTATATGACATATATTATAATGTAGAATATAAATTTATAATATAATACATATAATATATAATGTTTTATAATTGTATATGAATTACATCACATAATTTGTATATAAACATATAAATTATATGTAATATATAATTTATATATAAAAATATAAATTTTATCACATAATTTATATATACTTATATATGTGTTAAAATTCATAGAACTGCACATACACACAAAAGTCAATTTTACTGTCTGATTATTTTTTTTAAAAAAGAGTTGCTTACCCTATCAGCTAAGCCCAACGAGAATTTTACCTCTATCCTTTCCTTTTCCCTGAATTTTGTGGTGATTAAGCACATTGTACAAAAGTCCCCTGAAGTTTGGGGATGTTTCTGGAAGTTAGAGAATGGTGCCAGCTCTCTATCTAGATATTTTTGATGGTGAGTGGCCCATTAGTACCTGGGCCAGTAGGGTGAGGCGGGCCGTATGTAGACCAACTTGGAAAGAGACAGTGAGGACGTTGCCATTCCCTGGCTTTGGGAATCAAGGCAAAAATTCAGCTGGTTTCTGTGACCCAAGTGAGGTTAATCAAGGGTTGGGTGCCACTGGCCCACCCTTGTGGTCACTCTGCAAATGCACCCATATGGCTGGCAAGAGCCACGGGGAAGTTTGACTGTTCCCTAGCGATCCTTTTGGACTGTTAGCTGTATTGAAGCTGAACGCTGCCCAGGGAAATACTACCCTGAAATTTCCCTTTTAACAGAGACATGAAAAACAGAATCACCAAAGTCTAAGTCATGGGCATGCCTCTCTGGTCAAATAGCACCCAGCTGTGGCAGAGTCTGCATCACAGTGCCAGAACCAGACCAGAACATGGCCCGCAGCAGGGGCCAGCAGAGGAGGGACCACACGTAGGTGTCTCAGCTCCCTCTATAGCCTTTACCTGTGGAGCAAGATGGTTCCTCTGGCCTCCAGCTCTGCTGCTGCTTCTGCAGTTGGTGCAACCCAAAGGGAAAAATGGGAGGTTATGACAGAAGGACAAGGCAGCAGGGCATGCCGTGTTTCACAGCACAGCAGCTCCTATTTCCAGCTGCAGCTGCTCCAGAACAAAAAATTAGCCTGAGCAATCTAAACTTTTAGAAAAGTCTAAGATTTAAACCAATATCAAATGGGACCAAGATACTTTATTGAGTAAGATCGGATCCCTCTTCCTCCTACCCCAGGGCCTAAGCAGGGAGGTTAGGAGAGCAAAGTTTGTTATCAGTTATTCAAAAAATTACCAAAAATGTCTATGTTTGTCGAGTGCTAAGTTGAGACCTTTAATCACTCCCACAGCAGAAAGAAGAAAGGTTAGGAAATGAATTGTGGCGATAACAAACAGAGGGAGATAGGACGCAAACGACAATTCTCAGCAAGTTCAAGGCCTTTCTCTTGGATCGTTTTCTTTTTTTCCCAAGCTGCCCGAGTCCCCTTCAGCTCTCGCTGGGCCAGCCTCCGGTCCAGGGCACATGACAGACTCCTGTTTCTTGTAACCATGAAAACTCCTGGCTTTGCTCTGTGCCCACAGCTGCATCCCGAGCAACGGGGCAGATGCTGAGAACCAGTGGATTAGCAGGGCTGCCGTCAGCTCTGAGCTTGAGATGAGTGCCTTTGACCGAAGCCCGGCCCTAAATGTTGCTGACCTTTCAAATGCCAGCCTTCGTGTTGTATCGTGACGTCGGAGGGCACCAGCTCTCTGAAAACCCAGGCTGTTGCTGAGATGGGGTTTGTCTCTTTCCTTGTGTCAGCTGAAGGAAGTGAATACATTTTGAAGTTTTGGAATTTAAGGAGGATGCGGCTTCAGGTGACTAGAAGAAAACTGAGAAAGAGAAAACGCTTCACAACTTGAAATGAGTTTCCATGAAGCAATTTTAGGAATATCTATAAAGAGATTTTGCTATCAATACCTCCTACCTACCAATAGATAGATATCTACAGCTTCTCTTGTAGGATTACTGATTTCCTTATGTCTTTAAGTAACCACAGAGACCTATAGGTCTTAATATAGCTCCACACTCACATATTAGTGTCAACAGATCTTGGTAATGTGAAATAGGCTTCCATGATGACGTCCAATCCATAATTCTTTCTTTGTTACACCTATTTTCTATTAACAGGATGGAATTCTTCTTTATAATTTCCTTAATTATAAAGTTAATTGAAGGAGGAAAGAAGGAAATGAAAGATGATCTGTGGAAGCAGCTAGTCATACAAGGGCGCATGAGCTTTAAAAATGGCCAGTGGCTTAGAAGGTGCCCATTCCTGGTTATCTAGAAACCTTCTCTGGCAAAGTAACAACAGCCCCCTTGTTGAAGGCTCCCGGCTTCTACCTACTCCGACTGGCCCTTTCTTTGGCTCCTTTCAACCCGCCACAAAACACAGTGGGGCACATTCATCAACAGGGTTTCCTTTGTAGCCTTGGCATGCTCTACAGGCATCAGGCCGGTGCCAGCCTCCACCAGTGGTATCCTCTCCCCTTCCCAATTTCCTGTAACTACATAGAATTTTTAAAAGAAATATGCACAATCATAGTTGGCAACTCCTTAAAAATAAGCACACACAAACACAACCACACCATACTTACAAACAAGCAAAAGAGAGAAAGTAATCTAGTTGGTCAGATCCTTATAGTTAGTGAATGTTTGGGGACCTAAGAAAGGGACACGGTTAAAATTTTAATCACTGGTGACAGGACAAAATAAAACAAACTATTATGAACAAAATGACTCAACCCACAGGAATGTTTGGTTGCAAATACTGTGCTTGAATCAGGAGCAGACAGGTACAACTGTTTTGATTGTTTGCTGGTGAACTTGTTAAATCATGCATTTAAAAAAAATCACTTCCCAGACTTTACACATAGGAAGAACTCCTTCTTCTTAGCCCTTATTTTAGCTCCTCTGTTCTCAAGGTCATGTCCCAACTCCTACCCAAGCTTCCTGACAACTTTCCCCTCCCCATGCTGGGTAAAATTTACCACACCCAACTGTATTGATTACCCAACTGCCTACCTTGCCCTCTCAGTGCCTTCCCAAGGGAACTGCAAACTCCTTGAGGCCACTCCCCACTTCCTAGACTTCTCTTTCTTCCTTCATTCCGCCTAGTTCATTCAGGTCACAAATAAAGTCAATCAAGTGTTTAAATATTCAGGGTTGGCCGGGTGCAGTGGCTCATGCCTGTGATGCTAGCATGGGAGGCCGAGGTTGGAGGATTGCTTAAGATTAGGAGTTTGAGACCAGTTTGAGTAAGAGTGAGAACCCCATCCCAACAACAACAACAAAAAAAAAATAGAAAAATTAGCCAGGCATAGTAACATGCACCTGTAGTCTCAGCTACTCGGGAGGCTGAGGCAGGAGAATTGCTTGAGCCCAGGAGTTGGAGGTTGCAGTGAGCTATGACGATGCCATTGCATCCTAGTTTGAGCAACAGAGTGACACCACTTTGTCTCAAAAAAAAAAAAAAAAAAATCAAGGTTGTATCTATATAACATATTCCCACCAGTAAGTAACTGGGAAAAAAATGCAAATAAATAATATAGACCTAGAGGGATCTCAAGTGGTGGAGTGGAGGGGTCTCAGTGAATTTGTTAAGTCCCTACGGCCACATATGGAGCCCCACTGGTGTTCGGCTCACTGTGTTTGGTAGCTGGGATACACAGGTGGATAAAGTACGATCTATTCACTCAGAATGCTTACAGTTGATGGCGTGATCCTCAGGTCTGAATCCCACTTTGTAGAGGAGGAAACTTAAGCTTAGAAGAGTCGAATGACTTGCCCAACTCATGCAGTTAAGTCCAGCAATATACCACCGTTTTCCCAGCTTCACTTCATCACACACCATCTGCACATTTTTTTGTCTTATAGAAATAACATCTGTTCAATTTCTAATAGCCTTTTAATTTCAATAACTTAAAAAGGAATCTTTAGAATTATCAATAAATAGAAAACCAGTATCATTTTCTATGAGTACAATGTACTCATACTAATATACTTTAAAACAGATATATAACTTTTAAAATAAAAATAATAGAAATTGTGTTATCACCTAAAGTCCACATTTTGGGGAGACATTATATTACATTTAAATCCATATTGACCAATCAGATAGATTAGCATGCATGTCACATAGATGATACTAGATGCATGTCATGACCCACATATGAAAAATCAGTCTTTTTGCAGAAGTCATATCTATCTGCTTTGATCTGTTTTGCCCCAAATACAAAAGAAAAGAAAATTCAGAACCATTCAAAACTATTCAAGAAAAAGAAAAGCCTACTCCAGTGAAGGTGTTAATAGGTATTCAGTAATAAACAAAACTAAGAAATTAATTAGAAGGCATGTGTGAGACAGTTGGATTTGAAGAATACAGATTTAATTAGTTTAAAAAGGCAGAGAAAAACAGCATGAGTTCCTACTTGGCAGCTGATTTAAACTTTGCTAAAATCAGAGTTGACAATTTTATTGAGTGTGTAAGATGTACCTATTTCTCTGTAGATAAAACACTGTAGTTTCTGAATGCAGGAAAATCAAGTTTTTATTAACCTGAATCTTTTCTAAATTGGGCACTCGAATTAGCTGATTTTTATTGTAGGTTACCAAGAGTTAGCCAGAAAATATTTCCATTTTAACTGTCATTGTTACAAGTAACTTTTGAAAATATGAAGGCTACATTTGCTGTCAGAGTTAGTACACAATACCAAATGTAATGTCACATTTCTTTGGTTATTTGTGATATTGTGGTGGCTCAGGCTAAATCTTGATCTTAAATCGTTTCAATTTCCTAAGCACCCATCATGAACTGGCTCTCTGCTTTCCTTATATGATCCATTTGATTCTCACCACATTACAGTGAGACAGGTATTCCTATTGCCATGGTACAGATGAATGAAATTATTTATCAAGAAATTAAATAGCTTTCCCGGAGATCAATAGTGAGTATAGTAAAGAATTTTGTCCAGGTCCATCTGATTGCCAAGTTCATGCTTTTCATCCCTAGGAGTGTAGTAGGATAGCAGAATTGGAGGCCACAGAATCCTGGCCCGAAGGTCCATAGTCAGAATGGCATTTCTTAGTTTTAAAATACGAGTTGTGGTTTTTTGTTTTATTTAGTTTTTTAATATTTTAAAATCTGTCAATTTCCCTCAAGCCTTAGATACAGTACACAAAGAAATTGAAGTTAATTGAGAACTCCAGGTAGCTGGTTTCTAGTTAATTAAGCTTTAGTAGCATGTACTTCCTAATAATTAAAGATGCCTCTAGTGTATACCTAAATAGAGTAACATAGGACCTGGGCATGCTTAAATGGCTTCTTTTGAGGATAATGTAGAAACATTCTAATAATACTGGGAGGATCTAAATAAATTCTGCACAGCAAATTCATCTCCTGAATGTTATGAAGTCCTCCCTAGTAAGAAATGTTCAAGATAAGCCTTTCAGAACTATGCTTAAAAATGTCAGGAATAAAAATCCTTCCCTCCCAACATTCTACTGTTTCCTCATTATTTGCCCTAAACATGTATTTCCAAGAATTGAAAAAAGAAAATCAATAAGAGACCACTGTTTTGGACTAAGCTCCTGCAGTAGGCCCCAACAGACCAGACCAAATCAGAATGGAGTCACTCATGCTGGGTGTCACATAATCGAACTGAACTTTAAAATGGGCCAGTGTTTCCAAAAAGCAGGAGATTCACAGCAACCAATAGAAAGGGTCCCAGTCTACCTGAGCAGACATGATAAGAAAGTTCTTTCTACTTTAACCCTATAAGGAAAGTAACTTTGCAATGAACAATCTGCTTTTTGCTCTTTGTATCTGCTTTCTTTCATTTTTTTCTACCTACAAAATCCACCTCCTCTGTTGAGCTCTGTGGAGCGCCTTTCTACATCTTTAGATGGGATGCTGCCCGATTCATTGTTAATAAAACCAATTAGATCTTTAAACTGTATTTGTTGAAAATTTTTTTTATCAGTTCCCACTTGATAGTTACTAGGTAGAATTTCATTAAAATCATTATAGAGTTTTATTATTTGAGGCTTATTGGAGAATTAGATTATACAATACATCTCAGTTCCGAAAAAATTTTCCTTTAAGGAAATTTTAATTCTAACAAACCCTTATACCTCCGGCTGTATATAAAAAGTTTCATCTCCTTCTTTCCTGAAATAGGTAGCAGCTTGATTATTTTCTTTCACCAACACCTCACTATCTTAAAAAGCAGAGGGACAGTGAAGAAACTCCCTCCCAAACTCACACAATTGGTTGATATTTTCTTCCAGGGTAATTTTCCCAATGCATCGGCTCCTACAGAGTCTGATTCAGCCTTTGTCTCCGGACTCATCCAGCTTCCCTTTTACCCCAGAGTCAACAGAGACCCGGTGTGGAATGACCTGCACTCATATTCAGGTGCTATCCCCTACTAGCTGTGAGCTTTGGGCATGTTTATCCACCTGTTATGCCTTGATTTCTTTTATCTGTAAAGTAGAAACAATACAGGAAATTTACCTGATGGAGTTCTTGTGAAGATTAAATTAAATCATGCCTATAACATTTCCACCCATAATAAGTGCTCAATAAATGTTAGCTTTAATTATTAACCTGGATAGTTACTCCTGGAAGGAAGCTTTTCCTAACCATTCAAACCAGACTGGGTGCCTCCAATATTCATTTCCATAGCTTTTTCTCCTTCTTTGTAATACTCATTCATCCTCCTTTTAATACTTACTCAGTGTCTTCTCAGCTAGATTATGGACACCTTGAGGAAAGATCTGTCTTTTTAAAATTATTATTGATAATCCCAATGTCTAGCACAGAGCCTGAAAATGAGTATTTGCTAGGTGAGTGAAAGTTAGTTGCTAAGGCTATAAGACTGATGTATTCTTTGGGCAGACGTTCAATGGTCATTTAAAAAAATTGATCAGTTTGCAGGAACTATGAATTGAGACACATCAGTATTGTGCTGTGCCTTAGTTTGTGAGATAATTCAAAGGAAAACATACTAATAGTCATAATAATAATTACAGCAGTAGTACTTGAGGTTTCCACACCCTCTCGTGCTTTACAAATATATTCATACTTACTATTCAGCTCAGGCTCCCAGAATCTGAGAGTTGGAAGAAACTCCAGAATCATCTCATCCAAAACTTCACTTGAGAGATAAGGAAAGTGAAAGACGTCATTGCATTCTCCAAAACGCCTCCCCCCAGAAAGGGCACCCTTTGCACTCTGACCACGGACCTCTGACCATGTGTTCCTTGAACTTGAAAGCCTGACTCATAACTCTCCTGAGCATGACTTAGCTTGTGAAAGACAGGAAATCCCACGTGAATGGGCAGACAGAACTAGAAGGTGGAACCAAAATTGGATGCTCCAGACACAGAGTATCCCCCAGCGTCACCAGCCAGCAGCAAGGGTGTCACTCAAGCCCCGGGTTGGTAGCCGTTGTCTTAGGAAGTGAAGCGAACCACAGCAGGAGTAGACGAAGCAGGCAGGACCTGTTCCCCAGAGACGCACAGCAGCTGCCCCTGCGTGACTCATTTCCTCCCATTTGAGCCAACTGGGTGACTGCTGGGCTTATCAAACCCAGCCCCCTGGACCTTTCCCTGGCCGGCTTGGAGGAATGTCCCTGGCGTCTGCCTACGCGTTCTATCTCTTCCGCCAACTGCAGATATCTCCCTTTAGCTTCCCAACGCGGAACTCCTGGGGACCTAAAGGAAAACCCCTCCATCAGTTATTAAGAGGTGTATGGGAAATGCTTCCTGAGAGGGGAGGAGAATGATTTTCCACCTGCCCAAAAGTTCAGTCCAGTTCATCAGTGCACGGCTCGGGCTGACGTGCTGGGAATACAGGGCTGACTGCCCAGTTCTTTGGTTTTGATTCCTCTGCAGCCTGCACGAGGGGTGGCGGGGGGTGTTTACCTGCCAGAGAGCCCAGATCACCTGACAAGGGTGAGATACTCAGAGACAGTGGAGTTGAAATGGGGGCCGCTTAGGTCAGGGAATTTAAAAAAATAAATTAAGATAAAGCCAGATTCAGATGGCTTTTAATTCTCACTTTACTCTTCCCTTTTGAAGTGGGGTGGGGCAAAGAGCTGATACAGTAGACCAGGAAAGCACTTGGTGTGGCGATGAACAGGCCATCGGGGGTTGGGCTTGCTGTGATTGTGGCAAAAATGGCATGGTCTCAGTTGAGCATTTTTGCTTCCTCTCAAGGGGTGTCCTGGAAAGGTGAGCCACCCAGGAAGTCCTTCCCACCGTTCCCTGTTGTTCTCCAAATCCTTGTTGTGCTTCATAATTTTGCAGAAATACCCAAGCTTCTATCACACCCAGCTCATGGTTCTGATGGAGACCGATTGCGCACCCTGAATTAACGTCAAGCTAGCACAGGGCAAGTTGTTTTAAACTGTCTAGGGACTCAGCAGAACAATAGCTACCCAGTGTCGTAATTATTTACTTTCAGCAGCTTGCATGCAAATGTCATTAAATCTTTACTACGGGTCTCTAGTGAATGCCATTCATTTTCATCTGTAGTTTCAAAGAATTACACAGGGGAGCTTTTCGATTTAATATGAACAATGAATCTCATGCATGTTGTAGGATCTACTGGTCTACAAAAGCTGAATAAAGCAGTTTCCACAAGGGCTTAGCTTGCTTGAAATAACTTAAGAACAAAACGTCATTCTTCCGATGGGGAAGGGAACGGAAAGGGAATAGGAGAATTGGAAGAGAGAATGGCCAAGTAGCCGGGCTGCTAGACTCACCAAAAGTGCTTGGGCAGAAGCTGAGTTCATGCAAAATTGAGCAGATGATGCATCTACTACACGCATATCTGTGCACATATAGATCCCACCTTTTAGTAAAAGAGGTAAGATTTGTACATAAATACTGGAAACGGTGTTGAAAATAATAGGCTCGTCATCATGATAATCCCCACGACTTAGTGAAGACTTTACTATGTGCAGGAACTGCTAAGTGCGTCACATCTGTGATCAAAAGGCACTTACACAACTGAGCAGTACAAAGAAACTGAGGCTCAGAGAAGTTAAGTCATTTGCCCAGGATCACTCAGCTAGCTGGACCTTCAACACCAGAACTAACTCCAAACTTAGGTTGTCATATAAAATATAGGATCCCCGTTACATGTGAATTTCAGCTAAACAACAAATAATTTTTTAGTATCAATATGTCCCCAATATTGCCATTTTTATTTGCTAAATCTGACAATCTTACTCCAGATCTCATCTTAAAAAGCTATTCTTAAGTAGTGTGAGAATTCAGGACTAGAATTCCCACTGGTTAGGAGTATTGCAGGATACACTGTTGCCCACAGTTCTGGGTACTCTGGCTCTACTTCAGATAGATTGTTTTGGCTACAAGAAGCATAAGATTTAGACAAAATTGTCATGTAGATAGTATTTTTTTTTTTTAGTGTGATAAGTCTAGCAATGTTTAAACTTTTTTTCCCACACCCTATCAGCAAAACACATTAGAGCGTTCATTCCCAAAATATACATAATTATTCATGACTGATATATTAACACTATCATTTAATATGTCATGTACATTT
The DNA here is from genome assembly GCF_041146395.1 of Eulemur rufifrons. Taxonomy (NCBI): domain Eukaryota; kingdom Metazoa; phylum Chordata; class Mammalia; order Primates; family Lemuridae; genus Eulemur; species Eulemur rufifrons. The sequence goes on along the minus strand of NC_090994.1, from coordinate 10,761,704 downwards.
TACAACACAAAAATAAAATTAGAGAGGTAAGATATAAAAATATAAGCAGAAATACTATTACTTTTTTTCTGTGCCTCGTGGATCGCCTTGTGCACTCTGCTTTCAACACTGCTGACCTGTAACCCTCTGATTGATTCTTTAGATCACTGGAACCCACCACGAATCAAGCAAAGTTAAACCCAGGACATTGAATCCAGAGATTCAATCTACTTTTATCGATTAACTTCTGTAACATCCAAATTTTCTTTAACTCTTTCTTTTACTTAGACTAGGCAGACCTGGATTAGTGTTTTATTTTTCTTTTTAAACTCTCTTTAGACTAGGCTAATGCCTGTAATCCTAACATGCTGGGAGGCCAAGGCAGGAGGATCGCTTGAGGTCAGGAGTTCGAGACCAGTCTGAGCAAGAGTGAGAACCCCCCCATCTCTACTAAAAATAGAAATAAATTAGCTGGACAACTAAATATATATATATATATAGAAAAAATTAGCCGGGCATGGTGACACATGCCTGTAGTCCCAGCTACTTGGGAGGCTGAGGCAGGAGGATCGCTTGAGCCCAGGAATTTGAAGTTGCTGTGAGCTAGGCTGACGCCAGGGCACTTTAGCCCGGGCAACAGAGAAAGACTCTGTCTCAAATAAATAAACTCTCTTCAAACTATTCTTGAGTTTCGGGATAATTTATTATCATGAACTTGTGGATTTTCTCCTGTTTGTTTTTTTAGCTCCCCTCTCTTTAAGCCAAGCCCCTCACTGCCCCCTGCCTCAGGGAGGTTTATGGGTGAAGATACTTCTTCCCTGGTGTAGAAGACATTGAAGTGGTAATGACAAATGCTCTGGACAGAAGGGGAGAAAGAGACACCTGTTAAGAAGTCTGAGGGGAGGGAGGGCCTTGGCTTGAGCCTGGAAAGAGGTAGAAAGAGAATCCTGATGAACCTCTGTGGTCATGGGGGGGGGGCGGACGGGGGCTGTTAGGAGGCCACACCCTGGGGAAAGTTTTAAGCAGGGAGTGGCAGAAATGAAGGGAAAGGTGGGCGTGTTTATGAAATGACTTTCACACAGTTAGTCACAATTTTGCAGGCTTTAATATTCCTGCCTCCCACTTCTTAACCCTGTCATAGGCCCCTGACGCGCATGACTTCACTCTTCCAGCTGTAGAGAGCTCTTTTGTTTTCCTGAACATTTCCCGGCCTCAATAATATTCTTGTTTTCAAGGTCCCATCGGTTCTGAACTGTAGCAAATGATGAATTCATAGAGAATTAAGATATTAAGTATATAGAACACAGAATTTATGATTAAACAAAATAATAACCTTTATCTTTATATTGAAAGATAAAGGGTAGGGAAGAAAAAGGAATTTCTATTCAGACATACAGAGAAGAGAGAGAACCCAGGCCCTGGGCTCCCGGCTGCTCAAACCCCACCAGGACCTGGAAGCAGTGGGGTTGTTGGACCCGGAAGCACACAGCCTAGGCTGGGCAGCAGCCGAGCAAAAATTAGGGTGTATGGAGGACTGGCGATCAAAGTAGGGAGTTTCCCCAAGGGTATGCACGTGCCTCGCCAGACACGGTTCCAAGTACCGTACGTATTATAACTCAATCCTTATTTTCTATCAGGTGGGTACTCATGTCGCCTCTATTTTTACAGATGGGGAAACTGAGGCACAGGGAGATTAGGTAGTTTACCCAAGGCTGCACAGCTGGAAGGGGAAGAGCCAGGGCTTACCCCCAGGAGTTGGGTTCCAGAGTCTACGCTCTTCCACACTGGGCTATGCTGACCTTGTGTTGAAGGGACCCAGCGAATGGAAAAACTCATGGACACTTTTGTACCTTAGAAATTTCCTGACCCTTGGCCCAACTTTAGTGGACGGGGAACCCTGAGACTATCTGAGACTGCGTTTCTTGCTAGTCCCGTAGGATGGGTATTTGGAGCTAGATTTGCATGGGATTTGATTAAGAATAATGAAATGGCTCTTTCTATGAGCGTGTTGATGGACAGGCTGAATTTTCATACCTGCTATACTTATGGTTCATGAATAACTTATTTTGTTCTTTTTCCTGTTCTCAACAGAGTAAGAACTCATTTCTTCATAAGGCAAAGACTGTTTGTTCCACCTGCAGCAAAGGCAAGCCTGCAAAAGGAGAGAAATGAAGGCTATACATTCTTCAGCCCGTCTTCATGATTAAGCTCTGCCTAAGAGCTCTTAAAAATCATCTTGTCTGGGAGAGAAAGAGGCAGAATAGCCAATCTGCACATTACTCTTGTGAACTGACATCTGGTTAGAGGTGTCACAAATTTCTAAACCTCATTTGTGTTCAGGGGTCACAGTCTGCGATCCCAACCAGAGCACTTGCTTTGATTTGCTGTCCAAACATCAAAATTGTTTATGTGCTACATCAAGATTGCAGTCCTCGCACAAGGAGCCTCATTCAAAGAAGCATTCTAAGCCCAACCCCATCTCCCCAACTCCCCACATGCTCTGACTGGGAAACAGCTTCAGATTCACTGACTTGGATCAAATTTACACATCCCATTCCTGTGTTTCTGCCGTCTCTTAGCAACGTCTTTCAGGGTGGCCTTACTGAGTTGCCATCACTGCCTGGCACCTGGGAAAGGAAACCTTCCAGGGTGACGGGAAATATTGCTGATCCAGCGGCTGCTGCCACTCTCTAATATAGCGACATGGTGATCGAGGTCCAGGTTTGCTGGCCCTGATTTCAAATCCTCCAATGTTGTACTAAATGATGCATATTTTTAATGCTGAAATACATTCTTCGTTTCGTAGACTTCTTTTTGTTTTCCATAAATGTAGTTTACTATTTTTATTTTTTGTACCCTTGAAGAAAAGGTGTCACTTTACAAACCAGAAATCTTCATTTTCAGGTTGGAAAACAGATGTCACTCTGTGTACATATGACCACTTGGCTCTTATGTTCCTTCATAATGAATTATGAAAATCACATATGAGCTCAGGAGAAGTCAAAACTCAAATTCTTTTGACAGTCTTTCAATTCACTAAGGTTTTCTTCCTTCACTCTAATGACCCCTGAAGTCTGTCTCCATTGAGAATCTTCCCCTGACTAAATGGAAAAAGAGATGGTGACTTTTCTCAAATTATGATGTCCAGATAGTAACTTGTACAACTTTCCTTGTTCAGCCATTACCCCCCTGTAGGCCTACCCAGATTATTACTGCTTCTGCTGATGTTTCCTTTTGTATATGTCTTAAAATGCCTCTTTGCATATATATCTTCCTTAAACTTCAAGCTTGCAGAGAGCAGAAGAAGAATCTTCCCTGTTTTATGCTTTATAAAGGACCTACAGAAATGTTTAATAAGATAATGATGCATAAAGTGACTTACAGGTAGTCCACAACATAATTCCTGCTTTTACTTTTAATACATAGCTCCTCGTTAGATTTATGAAACGCTTTTTCCCCGAAGAACTTCAGAAGCTACAAATGAGACAACACAATAAATGAACAAAAGGCAGGTGCCTGCCCTATGTGGTTCACAAAACAGTATAAAAAGATGGTACAAAGGTAGTTTGCAAAGGACTATGAGAAAAAGTTCACTTACTTAAAAACAGTATGAGAAAAGTAAGAATTACGCCATTAACTTTCTAAAATGGCAAGAAGAGTAGGAATGATTTATTTCAGTTGAAAATATTTCTTTCTAGACTGTTTAAGGCATAGCGTAGAGCTAGTTCTCTAGGAGAATAGTTGTTACAGTTGAGGGGACATTATTCACAAAGATTATTCACAAAGTAGGTCTAGAAAAACTCAGTCAACAAACTCACCAAAGAGAAATTTATCACTGTAATTCCTTGGCCACGGGCCCACCCAAGAACTTTTTAAACATTAGTCTACATTATAAGAAAAACACAGTTTTATATAAACACCACTAGGCTAAATTTATGACCCCAGAGATAATTTGGAATTTCATTCCACTTTGGACTGATGGTCCAACGATGTCAACCACCCCTTGCTTGACGAGTCACCAGCTCGGGACAACCTCACAGTTCAGTGCCTTAGCAATATAAAGTGCGGGGACCAATCTTCCCAGGGCTGGTGCTTCCCTGTCATTCATGTCTCCACTCAAATGTCACCTGCTCCATGTGGCCTTCTCTCATCACACAAACTAAAGCATCCTTTCTGGTGCCTCTCACTCCATCACTTCTGTTTAATTTTCTCCCAAGCACTTGCCACCGAGGCTCTGATGTTGTTCTGTTCCTGTCTTGTTTACCAATCCCTGCTCCTTCGAGAATATATGAGCAAGAACCTTGTGTGTCCTTCTCACTGCTAGAACAGTGCCTACCACATAGTCGGTGATCAATAAATATCTATTGAATGAATGAATCCAGAAGTTGTTTGTTCAGTAACCAGATTCACCCAGAATGTTACCTTAGTCCTAGAACACAAGAGTGTCATCACTGAACAGACAAAATCAGAAGAAAAAAATCCCTATCAGAACGCATGAGAATTTCTCCTGGGTTGAACACTCAGCCCCCCTCACACAGACACTTTTGACTTGTACTTTACATAATTAACGTAACTGTCTTACAATTGAAACAAATTTATTGTCTAGTTTCCTGGCCTGTGGTGAATTAAAGAAAGGATGTTAGAGGTAGGCACAGTGACAATTGTGAGAGGAGATAGATAGGCCAGCATGGGGGAAACTGAAAAATTACTGAAAATAAAGAAAAAAAAAAAAAAACACCTTAGAGAGTAGAGTTTTGGAAGGGAAGGGGCACATTAAGACATTAAGTATAAAGGCAAATGGCCTTACAGGTTTAAAGGTACCAGCAAGCATTGCCTGCTTTTATAGTGATTACTGATGTTATCAAATTAAATTATGTTGTGTATATAATACGTAAGGAAACAGGAAGGCAGTAAATATTAAATGCTTGTTAAAACATTTTTAATACAATATGTTTTTTTTTAATTGTTGCTTTAAAGGGCAAGCAAAATTCAGTTTTCTAAGAGAATTAATTTCTGTGAAACATGTTAAAAAATTCCCCTCCCTTCCCCCTCTTTTTTTTTGGTGGGGGGAGGGTCTACTTTTTTTTTTTTTTTTTTGAGACAGGGTCTCACTGTGATGCCCTGGGTAAAGTGCAGTGGCGTCATCATAGGTCACTGCAGCCTCACGCTCCTGGGCTCAAATGATCCACCCGTCTCACCTTCCCGAGTAGCTGGGACCACAGACAAGTGCCACCACATCTCCCCCCACTTCTCTCAATTAGAAATATGTAGATAGACACGTGTCTCTTCTAGCTTGGGCGGCTGGAAACCACAGAGCCAGACTTAACTTTCAAACATACCAGCTCTGTCAGCCTTGATGGCAGGTCCTTTTGCATTCTCTTTCTGATCTTTCCTTGATCTTGACTCTTACTTATATATTTTCCTAGACTTAACTGTTTACCACAATTTACTTCTCACCATTATTTTATTTATTTATTTATTGTGCTATTACTATGAGGCATTGGAAATCCTTTATGGAAGAAAATTGAGTGTATATAAATATACTGAGGTCCTGAGACCTCTGCTTAGGCCATGAGATAAATGAGCTGATATTATAATTATCACTGCATCATACAATCAGGTTGAGAATTCAATGGAGGGCAACCAAGCTCCTTGCAGAAAAAATGAGATTTTCAAATGATAAAACGTTGCAAGTGCTTGAATAATGTCCTGGGACTTTCAACCTCATCATCCGCTGGACCTGGTCATTGAAAGGTTAATGCAAAATCACACATCCTGAAAATTGAAAGTGAAATTCCAAAAAGTTAAAATTGACTAAATATAATCACAGGAAATATGCACAACACAAAGGGCAGCCAAAAAAGAGTCACAGCTGTTGATAACTTTAGAATGAAGGAAAGTGAACTTCCTAAAAACATAGCCCTGAAATTGCCCAACAATGCCAACTATATGTAGCCACCATTCTCTCATTTGCCCACCTTTTGTTTTTCATCGATATGGTTCAGTTCAAGGACTCATGTAACCCAATTCAAGGAATGCGGCTTATCGTCATTTTTGTGTTGTTGTTCTGGCTTCTGGAATACTGAATCAGGAATCCCAGTGAGCTGATGTCAAACTGAAGAGATCACACGCAGAATCTGTGATGGTAATCTGCTTATTATACAACTTGCTTTCACCTATGAACTTATGTGTATAAATCTTGTAGCATCCTACAGTCTCTAAAAATCTGTAAGTCTTTAAAAGAGGATATTTTACTATATCATAACCAGTAGCAGATTGTGGAAGCAAATCTATTTATAAATTCCATCAGGCAATGGTTTGATTCTATAATAATGTATTACTCAGTTCAGGGATGATCTTTTTAAAAATCTCCCCAAAGGCTATAAAATCTGGCTTCCCTAAGATCTGAGAGGGCTAAGATAGGACATTTATATAAGAAATCACTTTGTGATTTCAGTTGACAACTCTTTGGAAGTGTTTGGGATCATTTATTGGGTTGGCTGTTCGTATTTGCTCCTCTGCTCCCCAGCCCCCATCAATTTCTAGGAATTGTCCCTTTCCCAGACCTACAGGGTACAGCCACCTCAGGCTCTCAGCACACCTGATAGTACAATGTGAGCTGCACCCACCCCCACACCTGCCATAGTAGATTGGGTGGGCACCAACTCATCCTGGACCAAGGAGCCTCTTCCCAGCGGAGTGTGAATCAGGCCTAAGGGATTCCAATCTTGGCCTGGATTGCCTTCTAAAGAGAAGAGAGGTAAGCATGGGAATTGTGGTGGCCATATTCCTCCCTGTGGAGTAGGGAGTAGGGTACACAGATGTGCAGAAAGAGTGACTCAGAAAAGATTGAAGAAAGGGGCAGAGGAGAACAGAAGAGAGATGGAAAAAGAGACCTGACGCATTTGGACTCCCTGGTTCCAATGGGTCCTCTTTGTCTGCGGGTTCCACAAGACCTTACATATGTAAACACATATGTATTCTTATAATGAAACCCCCTCATCTGAGATTAAGTAGATTCGAGTGTCTCTATTTTATATAACTAAGAGTCCTAACTAAATCTCCACGTGATGGAAGATGTTTGTTTAAGAGCACAGAGCTTGCAAGTTAAACAGACGATTCATTGGAACCGATTCCAGCTGAGTGAGAGTGAATTTCTCCATCATTCTAAGTCTGAACTCCAGACTGGAACTGATTTCCAAGATCCCCTTTGCTGAATATTTGATTCAAGAGACCGAAAACAAATACCAACCCCTTTCAGCAAGTTTATTTTCTTTTAGCATGGCAGGAAAAAAACCCTGCAGCTCCTATTGGTATAGTTATAAAAAAACTCAGCTTTAGTCTTTGTGTCAAAATCTCTCCAGTCAAACCTAATTTAACACTAGAGATTAGGAAATTGTGTCTATATTGGCATAAATTTTTAAAATTCATTTATTTATTTATTTTGGTTTCTGTTTATCCTCCGGCTACCGGAGAGACATTCAATTTTACCGATAAAAGTGTTTCCCAAACACAGAGAGATTTCCCAATATGATGGACTTTTAAAAATTTGCCATTAGAAGCCATAGCTTTGGTTCTATTTTCACAAACACAGGCACAAATGGATTGGCAAGAACTGACTTAGAATCACAGATCTGGAGGGGAAGAAAGCAAACAGTTTTTTCACATGATGGATAAGAGTAAAGAGACTTGGCTTTCCTCAGCTACCTTGAACTTCTATGTCCGAGCTCCCAATGCAATGGCTTTTCTGCATGTCACAGAGACACCAACTGTACAGTCCTTCATGTGCTTTCTGCCCTCCTCTTCCTGTAGGTAGATCGGGATGCTGAAGTGTGTGAAATTCCGTGAGGACAGCACCTTATACAATGACCCACAGGACTTGGGTCGACCCACGACTTGTATGAATGTCAAAGGAAGGAATAAGAAGAGAAAAGGAACGCGAGAACGTTGTCATGGGAACACCAAGGCAAATCTCAAGACGAAAAAGATTTGAAACTCATTCTGCTATCTCAGGCTTTATTTATTCAAGTAATAAATCAAGACATCTGTGTCAAAACCAGTGTAGCGTAAAATGAACTAAGGATAAGCTTTTCAATCCAATCAATACTGTCTTCTAAATGCCAGAATCTTTTTAAAATGGATGCTTCACTGCACATTTGATCTATATTACTGGTAAAATTACTAGATGAGCATTTGTGCATGGTCTTTGTTCTAGTTTCTTTGAAAAATTCTACATTACTCACCAAGAAGGATTACTATAAAGACAGAATTATCGAGAATACTATTTCATGAGCAGAACAGTTTCTAAATGTATGATAGGTCAAACAAGTCAACCAGGCTTGGGTAATGAAGTGCTTACCCCAGATGAGGTCAATGAATGCCACGTAAGGGTTACATAGATCAGGGGGTCAGTGTTCAACTCACAGAAGGAAATTTCATTTAACTAGAATCTGCTCAGAGATGAAAATATCAATCATTGGAGGGCAGACAGTTTACAATACTGGTCTTAAAATTCCGTGGTGGGAATTTGTGTTACTACAGAAGGCACTAACTCTTTCATGTCTTCCATTCCTAGCTCGCCACTGAAATTCTAGTTCTTCCTAAGAAAAGTAAGTCCACTCTATGTGTAAGTTTCCTATAGTGAAGTCATTTGACAAAATAATTGATCTTGGGAGCCAAGCTGAAGTCGAAGAAATTAAATCGCTTTAATACTTGTATTTCATTAAACAATTCATTCCCTGTCTGGATTCATAGATTCATCGTTAAGATAGAATGTTAGACCCGGAAAGACCTCTGAGAGCAAATAAGACAAGTTGGCTTTGTTCAATAAGCTGTCAGAGGCCACCCAGTTGGCAGAACCGGAGCTTCCTTTTTCATCTCTAGAATGAAATAAAGACGTTCTGCGAAAAATTGAATGCAGTTGACAGACTTACATCTCAGACATTAGTTTTATGGTAAGGAATAACAACCCAAGACATAGAGAGTTAAAACTATTTTTTCTAGTCTGCTAGACAGGGCCTGCCTATAAGAAAATAGACCTACACTGCATTTCCATTTATTAGATTAATGGCTAAAGTACCAACCGTGGCCTTCCTCTCGCATAAACCTCCTGCTCAGTCCTTATCTGTCTTGTTCATCCTCATCTGTCTTCTCAACCCTGGGCACCCTTAGAAGCTGGAGATGAAAGCTCAAAAAATTGGTTGGTTTTGAGGACCCATGGTGAGGGAGGAAGAGAAAAAGGAAGACCGAAATAGGTAAATTTGGGGAGAAAATTTAAAGCCATAGGTGAACATTTTGTGGGGTTTCCAAAAATGGAATTTTGGGGGACATTTTAAAAATATATTTACTACTAATTTTCTAAGGCTGTTTATAACACCAAAAGTCACTATTATTTCAAGACATATTATGTAAGATATGAAGACCTAGTGAAAAACTGTTTTTTACAATATGTGGAATTTTTCCCAAATGACTATAAAGCTTTGTTCCCCTCTCTCTTGAGTTGGGTCTGTTTTCCTTGTCTTTGTATCTTTAGCCCCAAACTGGACTCGAACACTGACAGTTCCTTGGGTTTCCACAGAGGGGCAATGGCACACGGGGCCAACAGATGGCTAGGGCAGGCTCTGGCCCCAGCTCATGGAACATTCTCTGAGTCACATTGGCAGACCAACCACGGGAAAGTTAGAGCTCTCAGCGGACATCGCCCTGCCCTGCAACTCCACGTCCTCCACACCCAGGTCTCCATGGCTTCTAGAAAGCCGGCTGTTCTTGTTCCAAGGAGCCCAGGTCACTAGACCTGATATTTCTGAGGATCTTTCTCCTGCCCTCTCCATGAGAGAAACTGGGGCTGAAGTACAGCAAATGTTGAGTTACCTTCCAAGCAAATGTCGCGGGCTAGAAAGACAGCACGAGAAGGCAAAAGAGCCCTGGCCGCAGGGTGGACGACTTGAGTGCGAGGCCTGAGCTGTCGTGTCCTAGTCTTGGGTCCCAGCAAATTGCTCCCTGTCCTCAAGCATGGTAATAACGTGTATCCTCATAGAATTTTAATAAGAGGAAATAGTGTAATGGAAGCCCTCTAAGTTATAGAAGGCTACAGTTATTTTTACTAAAGCCCAATCATAGAATAAAGTAAGAACCAAGAGATTTGATGAGCTGTACTCACTCCTTAGGATATTTGGAAAGATGTAAGTCAACAATTTTGACTCTGGAGACCATGATGTTTCAACACTGAGAATAAATTTAGCATTTGGAGTACTGGAAAGAAGAAAGTTTACTCTTACTATCTGGATTTTTCTCCTTGGAAAGTTGACGCAAGGACCTCACCCTACAATATGCACGTATGGATAGAGTTTCCTTCCATGTAACCAACATTTCATGTTTTTTTTTTTTTTTTTTGAGACAGAGTCTCACTCTGTTGCCCAGGCTAGAGTGAGTGCCGTGGCGTCAGCCTAGCTCACAGCAACCTCAAACTCCTGGGCTTAAGCAATCCTCCTGTCTCAGCCTCCCGAGTAGCTGGGACTACAGGCATGCACCACCATGCCCGGCTAATTTTTTCTATATATATATTTTTAGCTGTCCATATAATTTCTTTCTATTTTTAGAGGTGGGGTCTCGCTCTTGCTCAGGCTGGTCTCGAACTCCTGAGCTCAAACGATCCGCCCACCTCGGCCTCCCAGAGAGCTAGGATTACAGGCGTGAGCCACCGCGCCCGGCCTAACATTTCATGTTAATAAATATAACGGATCACATTTTTCACGAGTACATCCCCCGAAAGTTCCCACTGTGGGCAATCGAGGGCCTCACCATCCATTGTGGACAAGAAGATATTTTAATCAGCCTCTTGACACTTTGCTGCAACTCATACAGCTAAATTCCAAAAACAGGAAAGGATTGGGTCCTTCTTATATACTAATCTTTCAAGTCTAGATGGTACCTTACGTGCCCAGGGCTGGAGAGGTTAAAAAAAAAAATACAAAAAAACTATTTCTGTTGATTTTGCTCCTTTCTGTAACACCCAGCACTGGGCAGGGGTCACCTGCTTAGTAACAGCCATAAAGCATCTAAGGACTCATGGATCTAAGGGTGCTCAATTCCCAACTCCTCTCTCTCCTCACAGCAGAAGGAATCACAGTGTCTGACCAGCAAGGTCAAGGACAGGCAGCCCTGCTCCCTCATCAGACTCTGGGTTCCCAGGCTACACTGGCACCTCTCACTCTGTGGCTTCCCTGGTCCTACCTGGTGTCCCCCTGGTTTTGCTTCTCCTCTCTTTCCCTAAGACAGGGCTACTGAGGGGTCTTTCACTTCAGCCCACAAATCTCCATAGCAACTGGGAAACAGATGATGTCATCAGTATTCTCAGGATGGGAAAACGCAGCCTCAGAGAGCCCTGCTGGCTTGCTTTAGGTAGGGACTTGGACTTGGGGCTTCTAACTTTTTAGCCAGGGATCCTGCAGTCCTCAGTTTAGATGGAGCAGATGTCTGGGGGCCCATTCACAGAGGGGGCTAAATAAGGTCAACCAGACCGAGATCCACACACTTGGACCGACTCCCAAAGTGCCTCTCCCCAGAGAAATGGCAACAGTTCTGAAAGGCGGGAGGGGAGAGTGGGAAACGAGGGGCTTCTCAAGTCATCAGACAGGCACTGAAGTACACAAACGACGACTGTGTGACCCCACATTACAGAGACTGGGCTCTGACACAGGGCTGTGTCATTCCTCCTAAATCCCTGTAGGAAATGAGAGATGCAGGAATTAGGATGGAATGTAAACTATTTCTTAAGGAGGCAAGCGAGCACATCTCTTCTTCCAAGAGTTCCCTTCCGGAGAGAACTCGAGCTCATCCTTTCTCCCTGATTCTTAACTGTGGCTACTATGTAGGGCCCCTGTTAACAGGAGAAAAGGGAAGGAGGGGTGACGTGGGGGGAGGCAGGGGAGAGGCACAAAGTCCGAGAAAGCAGGCTCCCCTCCAACCCCACGGTAGGCTCCTTTCCCGATGTGAATTTCATCCCTTTCTCCTGTGACATCTCTGAGCGTCCCCTCCAAGCCAACCTGGCACAAAAGCCCCCTCCTTCTATCTCACCCCCCCCCACTCTTCCTCACTCCCACCCTCGACGCTCATACACATGCAAAGCATGTCCTGATGCCCCTTCATCTGGGACAGGAAAAAGGAACGCATACTTTTCAGTTTTGTCCACCCATGCTGAGAACTGTGCCCCTGGGCTTGGGAGTGGGCGGGCTTCAGGTACCACACGATCGGGAGGTTGGGCCAGATGCGTGGGGAGTGAGATGCTAACAACAGAGCAGGCACGGCCACCATCAGTGGCAGAGCCTGTAGAGCTGGAAAAGACCCCGAAGGCCACACAGGGTGACCTCTCTCCTTCCTGGTGGGAAACGGGGGATCATGTCGGGGGCTCCACATCCACTCAGTGGTGAGGGGTGAGGGGGGAGGGAAGACGGGAGGTAGATGTGGGCCCTGGAAGGTCAGGAGCTCACAGGTGATGGGAGGATGAGACTGGGGTCCGATCTGGAAGCTTCCACAACTCACTGAAGCCCCTCCCAGTGTTCCCAGTGCCCGTTCTGGGACACCAGGCTCTGCTTTTGCCCTTGTCTTTTCGGAAGGAGGGGGAGGATCCTTGCCTGGCCACGTCTCGATTCCCCCGAGTGAAACTGGAGTTATGAACTTGCATTTCTCAGAGCAGTTTTGAGACAAGTGGGGTGTGGGAAGCCACCCAGCACATCACAGGGCCCAGTCAAGTCTGGGACCTCCTTTGTCCTCCTCTCTGGTCTTCCCCTACAAAGTCTGTCCTTCCTTATCCGACTTTTCCAATCCCCTCTTTGGCAGAAATCTCGGGAAACAGTTATTCACTGTCTCCTTCCAAGCAAAACGCTGCCGGAGGCCGGGAAGGTGGCAGAGCCCCGAGGACAGAGGCCAACACTGGGCTGGTGGAGCCTCCGCCGACAAGGTGTGGCCCAGCCAAGCGGAGCAGAGACCCAGGGGCCGTGGTGGCACGTCTGTGCCTTGGCTCCCTTTCCCCGAGTGGGACAGCTGGGGTCCGGGGATTCAGGCTAGTTCTTACCTTGAGAGGCAGAGCCGCAGGTGGGGCAGGGCAGCCCGTGCTGATCTGGACGGCCGGACAGTACCTGTAGAGCCGCGCCCGTGTCGCCCGCACTGGGGTACCTGTGCCTTCCTCCCAGCGCCTGGGGAGCACCTGGCAGGTCGCAGCACCTCTGGTCAGCACGGCCCATTCCCTGTCGTCAGCAGCGTGGTCCAGGGCGGCCCGTGGGATGGAGCATCCCCAGGCATCCCTGCACAGGGGGTCCATGTCCCACGGGCCCTGCGGGGCAGAAGGGACTGGCTGGTGCTTCCAGCCCGTGGAAGAATCGCTGCTTCCATTGCTCATGCCGGGAGCTGGGCTAGGACACCCGCATGGCAGGGGCTGTGGCCGGCCAAGTTTCCTAGTGGCCGGGGCCCGGGGACGTCTGCGATGTGGGGATCCGCAGACACCACTCCTGCTTACGTGCAGGTCCTGGGGTTTTTCCTCCCCCGCCTTCTTTGCCTTCAGAGCAGAGCAACCAAAAGCAGCTGGTCGCTCTGTCCCAGGGCCTGCCTCCTGCGGCGGGCTTGAGGGAGAGGCAGCCAAGCCCTGTGTGCGCCTGAGGTCCCAGCCTGCCAAGAAGCCAGTTCTAGGACTTGGGGGAATGTGTCCCTCCTCCAGGCCCCCTGGGGCTGCTGCTGTGCAGGCCGCAGTGGCTGGAGACTGGGCGGGGAGAGCCGGGGCAGGGGGAGCCCGCAGCTGGATGAAGAGGAAGGAAGTTTTCATCTGCTGCTGCTGAAGCTGCCCAGCCATTTCCTCCAAGGGGGTAGGCTGGTCCTTGCCAGGGTCGAGTTTCAGACCTCGGTGCCCAGGGATGCAAACAGCTGCAGCTGTGGGCAGACGCGACTCAGCCCCATGGTGGCCCCGACGGCCTGAGGACACAAAGGACACACCTTCAGCACCCTGGGGGCATCCTCGAGGAAGGGGGGCTCAGGGGATGATCTTGACCGTGGAACCGGACTCTGCACTCACTCCACAGAATCACAAAAACAGACAGCTCCGTGGAGAATAATCTACCACTAAGGGTGGGAGTGGGGACAGTCAGGACTTGTCCCCTCTCACCTTTGTGTATCTAAATGGCATTACTTTTCCTTAACTGCCTCCTTTCTCATACTCGGAATGAAAACACTATTCATTTCCTGGTTTAATCCTAAATTCTGTATTAGCTATTCCCATTATTTGGTGTCTGACCTGTGAGATACCAAGGTTTATCCATGAAGCCTCCAGTAAACTTCAAAGTGTCCCTTTAATCTACTTTGCTTGCATTACTCTTATTAAATACTTTTAAGACCTTTAAAATAAAAGGTATAACAAATAGTCAGAAACAGCTTTAATGTTTTAATGAATTTCCACTTTAAATCCTGTGGTTATTTAAGGGTTCTCCGGGAGGAGCCTCACAGTCCCACATCAAAATACTCGGTGCTGCGGTTTGACTGTGTCGCCTCCGATGTTCAGGTGTTGCCAATGTGATAGTACGAAGAGGTGGGGCCTCCGGGAGGCGATTAGGTCATAAGGGCCCCTTCCTTCACCAGTAGGATTAAGGCCCTTGTAAAAGAAGTTTCACACGGTGATCAGTGTGTCCTTCTACCTTCCATCCTGCGAGGACACAGTTCCTGCCTCCCGTAGGATGCAGCCCTCCCCAGACAACTCAGCCTGCTGCCGCCTTGATCTTGGACTTCCTGGCCTCCAGAACTGCGAGAAACTAAATTCCTGTTCTTTATAAATTACCCAGTGTCTTGTTATACCAGCACAAAACAGACAAAGACATTTGGCATCACAGCCCCACCAAAAAAGAAAGAACAAGAAAGAGAAAGATGGAAATGAGAAAAGAAGAAATAAGAAAAAAAAAAAAAAATCCAGGTAACAAATCAGGCTGGAGGGTGTTTTCGTTTTTGTTTTGTTTTGTTTAAGTTTATTTATTTTATTTATTTATATATTTTTTTCTCTTTTTAAATTTCAGAATATTATAGGGGTGCAAACATTTTGGTTACATATATTGCCTTTGCATCGTCCAAGCCAGAGCTACAATTTAGCCGTCTTAAATTGTGAGAACATACCAGTGCTTTTTAAAAAATGGAGATCACGTGTTTCTAGCAAATTGTAACAGGTGATTGAAAAGTATAGTAAAAGCAAAGCAGGACAAAAGGAAGAGGAAAAGAAATCACCTGAAAATTCAGTCGAGGAATTCACATTCCCGAGGGTTTCTATAGGCCCCACAGTTCTTATAATGGAAGGGAAGCTTTCTGAGCCACACTGAGCTTGCACCTGAGGAGAAAAGCAGGCACAGGTGAGAAAGCTCTAGTCTCCATCAGTTTGAAATAACTTGACTAAATGGGAACCAGGAAATCATCCGCTGAGACAAAGTGTCCCTGCTCTGCATGGAGCATCGTGTCAAGCCCAGGTGAGTTCTCCTTCCCTTCACTATCCCCTCACATTGGCAGCCATCAAAGGCCATGGGCCCCGGGTGGCCACCGATGGCCAGGCTGAGTCTGTGGAAATACTCAGGATGTTGGTTTTCCTTCGTAAACATCTTCATGTAGGTTTTTCACCCAAAGTTATGGGGGCTTTGCCCACATTTCCAGAGAGCTGACAAATGGCTTGGTCTACGTCTCCCTTAGAAATGTGTTCACAACTGTTTAGACCATGCATGGGCCGCCATAATCCTTTCATAACAAATATCAATACAGAGAAAGTTTTGGCAAAACAATATTATGTCCAAGTATAATTATATGGTGATCACACTAATTTTCACCAAAAATCCTGTGCAAGTGATATCTAGTCCTCTTTGTGTAATTTGCACACTCTCCTCCAAACAACTTGCTTGAACATTGCAATCACTCAACAAATACAAGTTCATTGACTAATTAACTGCCAATAACGGGAGAAACTATGTCTTCAAATAGAACAGGGATTTGGGTGAAAATAAACTGTCATTTTGTTTTAGCTTCTAAAGGTGCCAAACATTACATCAGGTGCTTTACATACTATATTTCACTCAAGGCACAACATGGTCCGGTGAAGTAGGTGGCACCATTTTCATTTTGCAGTCAAGGAACATGAGACTAAGAGAAGTTGAGTCATCAATTGCCCGATGTTTTTTAACCACAGCTGCCCCAAGGATGCAGGGACTTTAAAGAGCTGTCAGATGAGAAGTCTCCCTTCAACTGCCTCACCTCTTTCTGTTTCAAACATCCAACTTCCAAATGAACTGAAGTACCAAAGCCACCATGGTGGTGCTGGTGGTGTGTCCAAGGCACCTCTTTCTTCTTTCTCTTTTTATTTGCAAGCTCACTGCAGAGGGGATTACTGCCCAATATTTCATTTCTAGGTTGTGTGGGTTGGAGGAGAAGTGTAAAGAAATGGCGGGTGACACTTGAGAGCTGACCATGGGGCTGCCTTGGCGGGCACATGTGAGACACCTCCTTAGGACACCCTTAATTATTAGGGGGAACATTTAAGGGCCTCGGGTTCTGTATGAGAAGTGGGGCCAGTGCCAGAGTGCCAGAGAAACATGGGTTACTGCTGTGATGTAAATGGCATCGTGATTGAGAGCACAAGCTTTGGGGCCAGACAGACATTTCTCTGAGCCCTGCTTCTACTGTGTGGCTGTGTGACCTTGGGTGAGTTACTTAACCTCTCTGGTCATCGATGATCAGTTTCCTCTTGACTAAGAAGTAACAAGACCTATTTCATAGGGCTGTGAGGATTAAGCACAGGTGTATATATAAAGGGCTTACTTAGCAAAGTGTCCGGCATATAATAGGTTTTCAATAAATGTTCACTACTCTAAGAATTTATACCCACACATTATTGAGGCCTGGAGAATTGTTCACCCAATCATGAACAATTTGAGTTGCTTCATGCAGGAAATAATTTTTTAAAGCTGCAACGGGCAGACACACACATGTTTTTACACTTCCTGTCTGATGGGTAAGCATCTAAGAACTGAGGAATTAATAGGGATGTGGAAGAGTGAGCAATGGATTTGGGGTCAGGAGATACAGGTTTGAGTTCCGCAGTAACCATGTATTAGGTGTGACTCACAGCAGGTCTCTGAACCTCAGTGGAAATACCTGTAAAACAGTGGAGTGAATTTCTCCCCTTCCTACCTTACAGAATTATTTTGCAGGTCAGATGGGATGGTCTATGTAGGAGTAATTTGTAAACACAAAAGTGATGCACAAAAGTGATATAGGGTCATGGACCCCATAATGATGTTTTGGCCAACACCAGACTGCGTATAGGATAATGGTCCCATTAAGATTATCATGGAGTTGAAAAATCACCTGGTAACGTTGTAGCCATTGTAGAGTTGTAGTGCAATGCATCACAGTTTTGTGAAGATGCTGGTATAAACAGACCTACTGCACGGCCAGTCACATAAAAGTCTAGCACATACAATACATCAGTACATCATACTTGATAATGATAATGAACAACTATGTTACTGGTTTATGTATTTACTATACTATATACCTTTATCCTTATTTTAGAGTATCCTTCTTTTATAAGTATCCTTCTACTTATAAAAACAAAAGTTTACTGTGAAACAGCCGCAGGCAGGTCACATTCTCTCCAAATACCAGGGTGTGGTGTCCCCTCCATTCCTTAACCTTATGCCTTTTTCCTAAACCAACTCGCTTGCGATCCTTTTCCGCCTGTCCCCAACAGGCACGCCCAGTTCATTTCTTCGGGAGATGACACCATGTCAGATATTCCCCCTTGTGGTTATTATTTATGGAAGAACCAGATGGGAAAGCTTGGGAAACAGTCTAATTAGAACGAATCTTTCCTTTCCATCCTGTTTCTATTTCCTTAACAGCCCCGCCCCCACCCCATGCGCACGTGGGCATGTTCTGGGCGCCTCTTTCTGTTCTCAGTCCGTCCGTGCCTACCCTGGCGACTGATCACACGGCAGACTGCTTTTGAAGTAAATGGAAAAAGTGCCTAAAAGGTCCAAGTCCTGGCCGTGGGGAGTTGAAATGCTCTGTTCTGTGTCATGCCCGGACGGCCAGTCCCCTCGTGCATGGTTTCTGAAGCCTGTCACAGTAAGGACGTGCTAAGCGGTGACAGACAGGGTCCTAAAGCCAGACGGGGGCAGGACGCACCCTGCAGAGGGGTCAGGAAGCTGGGCTTGACAGGTAGGAGGTGTTTGTGCAGGAGCCGGGGGCCACACCTCCCCTCCCCACCTCTGATGGCTCCGGGCTGCTCCTGGGTGACGCCGTCCTCACACCACGTGGGCTTGCTGGCAGCTGCCTTCACAAAACTAGATTACAGAAATAGGAATTACTGCTAAGAGCACGTCTCATGAGTAGTCAAGTCTGTTGACTCAGTGATGGCTGCAATTTTATGTCGTGTCCCCATGACACAAGCACTTCCCATTCGCTGTTCGGTGTGATCCCCACCAGGCCACAGGGAGGAAGAAACTGAGGCCCAAGAGGTGCAGCCACTCGCTCAAAGTCACTAACAAGAGGCAAAGCCCAGCACTTGAGCCCTTTTTGTCCTAACTGCGACTCGGGGCTCTGACGTGTGGCTGCTCCGTCCAAAGGCCCCTCGGAGCCGTCCCTGTCCGGCGTGGAGCACTCAGGCTGGGCGAGGACACGGCCAAGCCAAGTGGGCGGATGCAGACAGACACGGGCAGGAGAGCTCCCTCACCTTTGCCTGGAGGACCAGGCTGCAGGGACAACCTCAACGGGGCCGAGCAGGAGAGGAGCAGACGCGCTTATCACGCGTGCTCTGCGCCTTTCAGAAGGAAATCTCAACGACAGGGAAGACAGGCCTTAGTTATCTTCAATGGCCATTTCAAGTGAAAGAATAGTGACAGGCAGGGGGTGGAAAGTGACACTTAAAAGTACCACTGTTGGAAAGCAGAATGCTTTTCTTTAGGTCTTCATGATGGAATCAATGACCTTTGATTCCATTTAGCACACCTATGCAGTAAGGCCTCTTTCCCAACTTACCTTCCCCTGCAGTGGGCAGGCCTTCTTAGTAGGGGAGGAAACGGTCTTTCCATATGGTGCCCGCATGCCCATCAAAATGCCATAGAAACAAAAGTTCTACCCGTACAGATTAATTTCTCTGGGTTGAATATTGTCTTGAGGGCAGGGGTGGATTCTCCTTTGAAATACTATTATAATTACTCTGGAAGGAGAAAGCTCCCAATACCCCTAACATCTTGGAGCAAGTGGTTTTTCTCCGTCTGCTTCCTTGTAGACTGTCCTGGTTCAGCAGCCCCTGGAGCTGGGTGTGGCAGTGCTAGGAGGAGAAAATGGGCCACCAGCCAGCCAGGGACAAGCCTTGGCAGCACCCGACACCCTCAGTGAACTCACCAAAAGTCAAGAATGTGGGCACCTACTAGAGCCCTGGCTCTGTGCAGGTTCATCACGCTCAGTGTTTACAGTGATATTTGTAGAATTTTCCTTTAGTCATTTTCTACTTTTGAAATGCGATGGATGATGTAAAAAATATTTTTAAAAACGAGTTTCATCCTTTCCAGCTCCTTGTTCTTACACATATTCGCACCTAAAGGAAATATACTCATGTGTGTACATACACGTGACTTTGTTTTGCATTCGGTGATAGGAAAAAAACCAGTTAACATTCTTGAAAAAAATCCACCCAAGCAGAAAATTGGGAAGAGCAGCTGCTGTGAGAAGAAGCCGTGTGTACGGGGTACAGATGAGTTCTCATCCCACCCCAGAGGCTCTGTCCTTCCCGGTCACCAGAGGCCCATCTGAGAGGCAGATGCCATGGTGGGGACAGAGACGATGATAGAGGAAGAGACAGGAAGGAACAGCAGTTAGTTTATTTGTTTTAAAAGAAGTTGCTCAAGGGTTTTGAGTCTCTCTATTCCTGATGAGTCACGTACCCACTGCATGGGCAGGACTTGGCTTTGAACTAAGACCTCCCTGCCTCTGCCATTGCCTGGCAGGGATGAGCTTAGGCAAGATGCGTGGGCTCTCTGATCCTCATCTTCTCACCTTCAAAATGATGGTAACAGTAATGTCTGCTTTGCAGAATTGAAGCAAAGACTAAATGAGAGACTAGGTAAGAGAGCAATTTATAGACTGGATATCGCCATGAATAAGTGAGTTATTTTTCCGAATAGGTGGCTTCACTCAAGGTTACAAAATATCCCTGACGACGTGTCTCCCTGGGTGATTCTGACTAACACGAATCTTAAAGGATAAACAGGAATTTGGCAGCTAAAGAGGAGGAGAGAGAGCATTTGTGTTTTGCATGAGCAAAACACACGCACAAAGAAACCACGAGGCATGCAGTTTGCAGGGCAGGCTGGGGCATGCGGACTGCGTGTGCGGGGGGCGGGGGGGGCAGGGAGGGTCCCAGGTGGTTTGGCTCAGTCGTACTAAACGTAAGATTTGAAGCAGACAGTGGCAGGGGCTTCACCCTGGAGGGCACTATGTGTTTTCTCAGGGAGCTTAGATTTTATGTCCAACAACTGTGGTCCCCAACCCCTGGGATGTAAACTGATACTGGTCCCTGGCCTGTTAGGGACCAGGATGCAAAGCTCCATACCTCCCCCTCCCCCACCCCATCCGTGGAAAAATTGTCTTCCATGAAACTTAGGAAGGGTGTGGCATGCAGCAGATGAACTGTGGACGAACGAGGGAAGCTTCATCTGTATTTACAGATGCTCCTCATCACTCACATCACCGCCTGAGCTCCCCTCACCCTATGTCTTCCATGAAACTGGTCCCTGGTGCCAAAAAGGTTGGGGACCACTGCCCTAGAACACTGTTTTGTCTGTTGGGTTCAGTGAAATTTTAACAGACATAAATTTTTTAAAAGTTTCTTTAGTCAAGTAAGTTCTGGAAATAATGAAGTACATAGTTAATCCTGTTTCTTTACTGCAGGACTTGTCAGAGCCTTCAACATGCTAACGTGAACCACAGATGATCTTTCTTGCCTTCTCACCATTCAAGGATTTCCATGTTCTCATGTCACACATTGGGAAATTCTGGGACCATCAGCGGCCATAGCTTAGGCTCATACAACAGGTCTGTGCTTATAAACGTCACTGTGGCTTTACCAGCTTTTCCTGATCTCCCGTACACTTGCCAAAGACACCCCTCCAAAGCTCCTCTTCACACGGGCCACTGCTTCTTCTCCTCCATGGAGGAACTCACCTCCTACAGAAAGGACTATGTCCAAGCCTTTTACTCCCCTCTAACACACCTGTGTCTACTGACTGTGACCTTGCTAGTCCCAGAGATGTCGCTCCTCCTTCCTAAAGTGAATGCCACCATTTGAGTCTATGATGAGGGAAGAATAGTCAGCGAAATGAGGCCACCTGTGCAAGGTCGGAGAGTTAGTAAAAGGCAGAGCTCCAGCTAACACCCAAGTCTCCTGCCACCCGGGCGAGGGCCCTATCCCCAGGCCACGCCGCCATCCTGTACCTCCCATTCTGCAGTCTTAGTCCCAGAGTGGTTCCAGTACCTGACACACGCACGTCATTCATCCATTTTTTATACTGGCACAAAATCATTTAACCACATTTTGAATGCTTATTGGCATTAATCTGTCACATTCCTTTTACTAGAATTATTTTGTTTTCTTCCCTTTCCATTGCACGGTTGCTTCAACACAAACCACTCCAGGCCTAGAACTACGCAGGGATTCGTAGAATGCCTTTTGTTCTGACAATTCCGACTAAAGCTCATTTATTCAGCTGCCTTTTCCAGTGTTTCTAATTTTTTCCCTGCATTTTCTCTGGGTTTCCACCATGCCAGGGGGGCCTCAGTGGGGGAAAATCAAGGGGGTCCCACAGCTGTAGAGCCCACGAAGCAGGTGGCTGAGCTGTGCCGATGTTTCAGCAGGTAGCAAACAGATCTGCTTTCATTCCTGTGTCCTGTCATGCATCACAACCATGGAACCAAACACACCCACTGTGTTCACTGCACTGAAAGTTTCTGCATTTACAAACAACATCTGAAAAAAATATCCATTTACAGCCCTCCTAGAGCAGGGCCCCTTGGCGTCAACTCAAGTCAACACCTTTCTTTCTCCATTGCTCATTTCTCCTGGGATTTAGAGTAAAGCCGTTCTTAGCCTGTTGCTTTTTTTCCAGGTACTGTGGGTAGAATTAATTTTTGTTTGGTTGGTTTTAAACCCATGTTTAAAATCTGTACAACTATTTTTAAAGTTTCTGAAACTCATCGCTGTGTTAATCACTTTTTCCAGGCACTATTTCAATCCAGATAATTTGAAGGAGCTGGGCCTTAGAGCTTCAGAGCTGGCTCACACGTGGTCTGAGAAGAAGGTTTGCTCACCAAGTTTGCAGCAATCTGATTTGGAAGGAATGAGAGGTTGTTTGTGTTTAAAAATAGCCTGCTGAATATGGGAGGCTTTTTCCAATTACTGTGGAAAGATGCTTTCAGGCCTGATTAGCCCCCAAGCCACAAATTATAAATGTTTTATAGCTTGTGGGCATTGATATATTCTATGATAACTTGTGTCATTCATTCAAAAACTGTAATAATTTAGACATGACAAACCCAAGGCTGAACTATTTGATAAGTCAAATATTGTTAATTCTTAATAAAAAATTACTATATATAACTTAGTGCAATTATACATTTATAAAGCCCTTTTTCCTCCTCCTCAAAAAAAAATATATATATATATCTGCTGAATCACTTTGTCCTTCCAGCAGCTTTTCTTCTGAGTTCTTTCCATCCCTTGTACTGGTGCTAGGGATATTTGCCCAAAACACGGATCCCAGCAATTTTGAGGTTTTTTGCTCAAATTATTTCATGTTTCCCCATTGCCCATAAAGTCTGATCTCCTCACTGTGACATTCAGTCCTCCCCACAATCTGGTCTCTGACTTTCCAGTTTTATGTGCCTCTAATAACACTTTATTGCTTCCACCCTACTACCTGCCTCCTTCTCAATAACAAACACTCAGCAAATATTTATTGAGCATCTATTATATGCCTCAAACTTCGCTAAGTGCTAGGTTAATGTGGTGAATAAAAGAGTATATCCACAGGTCTTGTGTAGCTTTCAATTCAGTGAGTAAGGGAGACAATAACATAATTAAAAAGCAAAGCAATTCATACATATGAGTTGTGATAAGTGTCATAAAAGAAAAAAACAGGTAGAGTGACAGGGAGTCACTGGGGGAAGGCACTTCCCTGGGGATTAAAGAGAACTTCCTTAGGAGGTTGCAAGGTAGAGCATAGACAGAAGTCCCTGAATGGGACATGTTTGCAAAGTGGGCCATGGAAGGGAACGTATTCACAGGTTAGGAGAGTATGATGTAGACATCTTTGGAGGGGGACGTTATTCAGCCTATCACGGTCACTAACTGGAAAACTGACTATTGGATTTGATAACAGAATTGGAATGAGAAAATATACTTTTATGAGAAGATGGTTTGGAATTGGTTGAGGAATGAATGAGAAAACAAAGAAATATAGAGATGATCCTTTAGAGAAGTTCTGCTTTGATGGGTGGTAGCTTGAGGATTTGGGGATGGAGGTAGCAGAGCATGTGTATACTCCAAGACTGATCTAGGAGTGAGGGAGAGATTGATTCTGCAGGGGAATTGGAAGCTGAGCTTACTTGAGAAGTGGAAGAACATTGACAAGCAGCTGAGAGCTCATCTGAAGTCTGAAATCGTGAATGTCGAATGAAAGAAGTATTAATAATATAACTTTCTGCAGTTGTGCTCAGGCATGGAGAACGCTGAAGGCTGAGTTTATCTGAGAAGCTATGGCGGATAAAGGAATTCATGGCACTTGTAAAAAGTGATTAGAATGGTGGAATATGGAAATGAACCTGGGCAAGAAGGGAGGCATTTATGAGGCTATTGATGGATAGTGAGAAAGCAGGAGGATCAATGAAGTGGAGACCATGATGAGCTTGAAGGACTTTTCTAGTAGGAACACCTGAACAAACTTACTAGCAGGAAATGGGATGGCCCAAGAGCTTGATGTTGGCCTTCAAGATTTTAGAGGTGGTGTAATGGTCCATGCTGCAACTACTACAGTGGGTGATTGACGTTGAGGGAAAGAAAAGAGAATTTGAGATAAGGAGGAGAACTTGAGATGCCAAAGAATCGAAATGGCCTTTCCTGGGAACGTTGAAGTTACAAAGAATGATGACAAAATCTGGGGTGTAGAGGAAGACAGGGAAGCAGGAACTGAAGTCTTCAGTGAATGAACAGGAGTGTGAGGGAGATGACAGGAACAACGGAGATGATGTACCCAAGTCACACAAACCTCAAAGGGCAACGTTTCTGCAGGAAAAAGGGAACACTGGTCTGGGGTGACAGAGGGACAAAAGGACACTCACATGGTTATGTGGAGTGTGGGGAAAAAAACAGCCTTTGATGGGCCTGGAAGAAGTGTGTTCAGGAAACCACCACACTTCAGAATGGAGACAAAGGATGTTGCAAGGGGAGATTGTGAGATGGGAAAGTTTTAGGAGAAGCAGAAGGAGGACTTGGCCAAATTGGGGCTATAGAGTGAGGCGTGGCAGTGAGCACCAAGGTGACAGTGGGTGATGGGATGCTGGGACCTGATGAGCGACTGAGGCAAAGGGAGATTTGCACGTGGGATGGGCGTGAAGGCCTGTTAGAGGAGGATCGGCTCTGGTGGTCTGGGACCACCGTCCTGCCCTTGTCATCCAGGGTAGCAAATCCCCTCAGACACCCAGCATGAATGTGTTCCTGCTGCATCTGTGTCCTCATAGTCCTCCAGCATTCTAGATTTTTCCACTTCTGAACTTTAGCCCCAGCACTCTCCGCGTGAGGTGCCCTTACCTGCTCGTGCCACCTATTTTAGTCCCATCTATCTTCAGTGTCCGACACAAGTGCCACCCTTTCTGCAATGTCCTCCAAGAGCCTCCCAATCAGAGACAACTTCTCCTGCTTCTGAATTTATGTAAGCAGAACGGGATATGGAATTTGAGATGGAATGTTTTCAAACAATGTTTTCCCTCCTCGGCAGAAAACTTTGTTCCTGGGTATTCTTGGGGGAGGGGGATGTAGCAAGAAGGGAGGCCCCTGTGGTTCTAAGGAAACAAGGGGGACACCTTAGCTCAGAGTGTTCAGATGCCTGGGGTCATCTGGCCGGGCCCATAGGAGCCTGTTCTTAGAAAGGGAACAGGAGTGAAGACTTGTATAGAACCACAACCCAGATTCAAAGCCTGACTTTAGTCCCCTCCTGGGTGGGAACATCACCCACCTGTCCCAGAGCACCTCTCCTGCCCAGTGGCTGGTGACACAGTGTCTTGCCATAGCTGCAGGTGCCAGCTCTGTTGATTTCCATGATCCCCAGCAAGGAACCTTGTGCCTATGGGGTTGATGCTCAACATAAGTTTGTTAAGTTAATAAAACATCTTCTGAGTACGTACGACAGACATTACCCCCTGTACTTTAGTCCTGGAGATTCTGAAGTGGAACAAGGTCAAGGTGATTTCCTTACACTTAAACAGTAACTGACAGGGGAAGCAAGAATCCAGGCTCCTCGTGCACTGGCATCTTTGCTATTTGTTTTAGCTCAGCTCCACGGCTCCCCTGAAGAACAGAATGAGAGTCTGTCACCAAGGAGACACCTTGCAGAAAAGAAAGCTGAGATTTTGTGACTCCCTACGAACATTTTCCCTTTGCAGAGAGCTTGCATAAACAAAAGGCCACTTAAAAATACTCTCCTGTTGTAAACATTACAATAACAGCAGCGTATAAACTGCAGTGAATGTGTGCACAACCTGGAGATAATATGCACAAATCAAAGTAGTTGTAGAGTGAGGTTAGGATTATGAGTAATTCCCTCCTGACTTTCTGCAAAAATTAATTCACTATTTTTATATTATATTTTCAATAGATATGCTTAAGAAAATCCTCAACTTTATAATAAGGCACTTTGTTATATAAAGGTATTATAACAATGCTATAATAATAGCATTCATTTAATTGATGTTAAAAAGATAAAAAGCATTTTCTCGTTTCTGCCCCTGGAATGCAGGAAGGATGTTCATTAGGACAAGGCAGCAGTAGAGGCCCTTGCAAAGCTGGGGACATTCCAGTTGGGATGCAAAAGGACCTCAGTATTAGTTGGGGATCCTAGGGTTCAAAGGTCACAGCAATGAGTAGGAAGCTGAAGAGATGACTAAGGAGCGAGCTGGGGAGAATGGGAGGGAGGTGAAGTTGCCTGTGAATTTAGCTTCACATCACTGTCTTCCAATGTGACCCACTGCCGGTCTCTTCTTGCCCAGCTCTCATCAACTGTCACCCTGACACCTCCAGTTGGCGGTTCCTGAGGGAATTCTGACTACAACGGATGAAATCTCAGGACGTTCCAATCCATCAGCTGTAGGGACTCAAGTTAGCCTTGCTGCCATAGGCCGGAAGGTTCGGGGGCCCAAGGTATCCTCACGTGTCCTAAGTCAAAGCCTGCCCCCGAGTCTTGCGTGTAGGAGAAGCTTAGTAAAAGTTAAGCCCGACCAAATTAATTTCTGCTCTTAGAAGTCAGGTTAGTGGTTTCCTTTTGGGTGGATGGGTAGTAACTAGAAGGAAGAAAGAATGCATTTCTGGAGAGGTTGGAAAGTTCTCTTCCTTGACCTGAGTGTTACCTGGGTGTGTTCAGTTTGTGCAGATTCATTAAGCTCTTGTACACTTATGATATGGGAATTTATTTGTATATATGCTATAATTCAACAAAAAGTTAAAAGGAAGGAAGAAAAGAAGGAAAGGAGGGCGGAAAGAAGGAAGGAAGAAATGGAAATCTAGTGATAAAACTAGATTGAGGAGCTTGAGTCTGATTCAGTAGGCAATTGGGTGCCACTCCAGGTTGCTTAGTCGGGTATGACATGAAATTAGCACTATTAGAGGAAGATGAATTTCACCAAGGAGAACAGTTTAAATGGGATGAGACTGAAGCCAGGAAAGTGAGGGAAGGGTTACAGTGACCTGAATCTGAATGATTGGGGCTCACACTATATTGGGAGGACAGGGGTGATATTTAAAAGAGTAGTGGGGCCATTCTCTGCACGGGAAGGCAGTTTTAAGGCAAACTGTTACATAAATGAAGCAATATTCAGCACATGCTGTAGGCTGTTTTACATAAGCTGGTATTTAATATCACATTGCACACCCGCTTTGCTTTAATTGTAATAATGATTCTTGCCACTATGAGTTGGACAGAACATAGGACAGACCACTTAGATGTGCTCAGTTCCAAATCTGAGCATCACAGCTCTGGGCCTAACCAGCCTCTGTTCTCCTACATATCCCATTTTTCAGGAGTCACAGAGTGAGGGCATCTGGGTGACTCTAACACAGACCAACTGGTTGGCAGCACGAGCCTCGCTTTTTTGCTTTGTTTTGTTTTGACTTGGTTTTTGTTTCATCGTGATAATGTTGGTATCACATGCTTAGCCTGCCAGATAAAACCAAACTTTTTAGGACCCGTTCAAAAGATTAATTGAACGGCTGAATGTTTGCCATTGAAGAGGTTATTGCTTTCTGTGGCACAGAATGGAGATTTTAAAGACTGGATCGGACAGATTGATGCGCATCCTTCTGAAAAACAATATGGAAAACGTACTGGCACAGCGTCCTTAGTAGAATTTGGATTTATGCAAAACTTTCATTTTCCACAAGGCAAAATTAACAAACTCAGAATGACACAAATTTGTTGAAATGTAATGCAAACTAAACATTTTAGTGCATCTTCCCACGTTTCGACAGAATGTTGATATTTAAATTCATATTAGGCACCTCATTTAATTTCTGCATGATGATCCAATGGGCAGAAAAAGATGAATCTCTGACACACTGACTTTTTTTCAACTCCCGGGAGGAAAACAAAGGTTCACAGTCAGAGATGAGGGAGGAGTTCATCCGGTTCATCACTTTACATAAATCTGTAATTATGCACAATAAGTGATTTGTATGTACAGCGCTAACTGTATTAGTATTATTAAGCTTTGCTCTGATGCCAGTCATTGAAACATAATCTAATTTTATTAAGTTCCTCAGAGCCTTGGAGCATGTTAGTTACAAGCCGGTTCTCTGCTCATTAGCATTGACCTTCATAGTTTGTTTATTTGGAAATTTTTGTTTTTTTGGCCTCCTGCCCCCAAGTTAACACGCCTTTGTTTCATAATCTATACTGTCATTGTGCCCTCTTGACCCAGAAGAGAGGCAGATGAATGGAAGTATTGATACCAGCTTTACAGCTTCTGCACACAGGCAATGGGCCTGAATTCCTACTACTTGGCTCTGATTTCTTTGGAAACAAGGGAGACAGGAGAAAGAGAAGAATTGAGCAGGTATACAGGCTTTCATGGACCCATGATTAAGCACTGTTATGTGCAATGTAATTAAACAGTCAGGGCACATAATAAGTCCAATGTTAATATCATTTATTATTATCGTTGTTCTTGTCTCTTGGTATTTCTTGGCACCTCTACTTTTATAATTAAATTATAAAAAGCTCAAAGGAATGTAACAATCACCCTCACAATAGCTACTATGAAATTATGTTACGCAAACTACCTGACAACTTGGGAAATGATTATATTATATCAATAATTTTAAAAGAAAACAAGCAGAAATAAAATTAAATGTATATCTCAATTATAGTAATGTATAAATATGGAAGCTTGGGACAAAACATAAAGGAACTTATGTAAATAAATTGTGGTAGGGTTTGGGGCAGTTTTTGTTTTCTTTATTCAAAGGGTTATTTAATATCATTGTGCTTTAAATTAGTGTTTTTCTGTTTTATCTTTTTCTATTCTTTTCCTTCAACATTTTAGTGTTTTTATTTTTTAGGTGTGTCTCATAAGTAGTATATAGCTGGAACTTTTTTTCTCCAATGTGACCATCTCCCTCTCTCTTTGGTTTACTTTTAACTTGTAAGATGATAACATTTATATTCACTGTGCTTATTGATATGTTTAGACTTGTTTATACCATATTAATTTATTGTTGCTTACCCTACTTCTTCTATGCCTCTTTTACCCCTTTCCCTGCCTTTAAAAAAATTAATAAGATTTTTATTCATCTGTTTTTCTTATCCTTTGTTATTTTTGTGCTTCGGGTTTGGAAGGTTAATATTGTATTACTATTTTTGTATGGTTTTCCTTGAAATTTGAATAAACAAAGCCCAAGTGTAATCAATATCTTAATTCTCCTCCAAAAGTACAAGAACCTTGGCATGCGTTATTCCACAGTGAGACATCATAATTTTTATTATAAACCACATGTTTTCTAATGTATTTATTTACCATTCCTTCTTGCATTCCAGCTTGTCCTTCTGGAATAATTTTCCTTTATCTTGAAGTGCATCCTTTAGAAATTTCTTTAGCAAAAGTCTGCTGGTGGCAACTTCCCCAGCCTTTCATTGTCTAAAATAGTTCATTCTTGAGACAGTTCTTCTGGGTTTTCATTCAGCTGTTGATGATATTATTTCACAGTATCTGGCTTTCTTTTATTGTGCTGAGACATTTTGTGTGTTTGATTGCCACACCTCTGTGGGTGGTCCACCTTTTCTCTTTGGCTGCTTTTAAGATTTTTCTCTTTGCTTATGATATTTTGCAGTTTCACTATGGTGTATCTAGGTGTACTTTTATTTTTATTTATCCTTTTTGGTAAGTTTTCCATACATATATATATGTCTCTCATCAGAAACCTATTTTTTCTTAAATTATCACCTCTCCTCCATCCTTTCTATTCTATACCTCTGTGATTCTGATTACACATACGGTGAGACTTACCATTCTATCCTCCATATTCCTTCATCTTTTCTCCCTATTTTCTATGTCTAGGCTTTATCAACATGCTTATGAGTTTTGAGTCATTTCTTCCTAGCTGTGTGATTTGAGGTAAGTTACTCTACTTTTTTTGGTCTCAGTTTATTAAAATGGGAACAAAATACAGTGTCTTCTTCATATGGTTATTGTGAGGAATAAGTAAATCAATACATGTAATACACGAAGAACAATGCTCATCATAAATGCCAGCTATTATTATGATTATTATATTCTAGTTGAGTAAACCTAGATGAAACATAGATACAGCTGATTACTAGAAAACAAAATTATAAAATCTAAATTCCCTGGTACCGGCAGAGTAGAAGCCTAACTGCCTAAACAAGCTTGAATCCTATTTTTGAACAATTTCAACATTCACTTGCTAGCATCTCTGTTCACGTACTGTGCTTTCCTTAGAACAGTTTAAGTTGATATTAACAGAATTTCTCAGGGTTAAAGTTAATAGAATATATGGGGTTCTGCAAATATCTTTTCAAAAAGATAGATGGGCAAAACCTTTCTGATTGCACTGTTTACTCCAATTTTGGATTCAAATTGTGACTCCTACTTAGCCAAGGAATGATATACAGTCTCACCATGAATCCAGTATATTTCATTAGCTTACCAGAAATACTAAAAATAAAATTATTTTCACCAGTTAATGGTCTTTATTTCTGTTTATAACACACAGTGAATAAATGTGAAAGAAATGTCAAAGTGGAAGCCATTCTTTTTCCAAAAGAATCACAAATTGCTGAGGATCTGGGTGCTGGCTCTTTCTAACTTCCATGTTTGCTGCACTGTCCAATATGGTAGCCAACAGCTATATGTGGCCATGGAGCACTTGAAATAAGCTTACACAAATTGAGATATTCTATAAGTGTAAATACCTGCTGGATTCCAATTCTTTATATGAAAGAAAGAATAGTGTAGAATGTCTTTATTAATTTTTATATTGATTAGATATTTGGATGTTAATGATATGGATATATTAGTTTGAGTAAAATATATTATTAAAATTAATTTTACCTGTTTCTTTTTACTTTTTAAAATGTGGCTATTAGAAATAATGTATTGTAAATGACAAATGTGGCTCACATTGTATTTCTATTGGACAGCACTGGTCCACACAGCGTCAGTAAATCCTTTCTGACACAGCCCTTACAACTCCCAAGTATGAGAGAGTCATCAGTCTCCTTCATTGAGTGGGTACAGGGACCAAGAAAATGGCATTTTCAGTTTCTAAAATGAACAGCTCTGCAGTTCCAACTTAAAAATTGGTGCAGAGCCAAACTGATGATCTTACTTCACTTTGACTGCATTTGCTATGTGTGTGGACAAGGTGTTAGTTATCTCAACACCCAAATAAGGTTTTTCAGAATTTGCTCATACTTTTAATCTCACTTAGCTTGTATTGGAGGCAGAGGACTCAGTGGGCAGAGAGAGGAGAACAGAGAGGGCGGAAAGACACGGATGCCTCACTCATTTAAATTCACTGGAAAATTAAAATTGTTTTAATCATCAGATTGTCTGGATAAACAGACGGTAGCATATAATTTAGGTAAAGGTCAATGATAGAGGGAAAGATTCCCTGGGGTAATTATTTGGATACTCACGTAGTCAGCATGATCCACCAAATCCCCCAGTACTTACAGAATCCTTCTCTTGGGAGTGTTTCTAACAGGGATCTATGCATTTGACTACACGTCCAATCCACCTCTCACAAGGGGACACTGTCAGTCAGAAGGGTCCCACAGAGGTAGTGTCCTCCTGTTGGGCACTGCTGTCTCTTGCTCAAGCTCTGCTGTGAAGTCCTGGCTCACAACCCTTTAGCCACAATTCCAAAAAAGCTCTGAAAAACAAAAGGTTTTTCAGAATTCATTTGGAGGCATGAACTGACGTGAGGCTGTCATCAGTCTTTCTTTATCCTAGTGTGATATTCAAGCACTAAGCCACAGACACGTGGGTGTGTTTGGTTATGAGCATCTGCCCCACTCGCCCTGGGGATATGACGTCATATACAACATATTCGAAATAGATTACCTTCACTACATAAAATTATAGTAATTAGATTTACCTTTTCTAAACTTACAAAACAGAAAAGGACGGTAGTATAACTATAAAAAGAAGAAGAACCCCATGAGTTATGAGTTGAGGGTAATATGTGTGAAGATGTATTCTTGTTAAGACTATAAATTATTTTGAGAAATTATGCAACATTCTAATTTATTTGTTTATTTATTTTTACTTTTTAGAGATGGGCTCTTGCTCTGTCGCCAGGCTGGAGTGCAGTGGCACAATCATAGCTCACTGCAGCCTTGCACTCCTGGGCTCAAGTGACACTTTTGCCTCAGCCTCCGAGTTGCTGGGATTACAGTCGTGAGCCACCAACCCTGGCTCTAATTTATCGAGGGAGCTTGATTGTCCTCAAATTTCCTATTAATAACTATGGTTTTAATTCATTTTCATGAAAGATTTCAAAAATTTTGGAAGGAATTGGCAACTAAAAATGTAATGAAGTCTGATTTACCTTACCCAGGAAGTTTAAAAAAAAAAAAAAATCCTACACTGTTTTTTTTAACACTTCTAATTATCTGGCTTTGGTGAAAGCAGTTATGGTTTCTTTCTTGGAAACCTTTCCTTAGTAACTATTCATATACCCGTCCATATGGATGCTGCATATTTGTTCCTGCTCACTGCCCTTTGGACCTAAATTTCATTTTGCACAAAGACAGAACATGAGAAAACTAATCAAAATGTTGTACACTTTTCTTGTCTCTTAAAAAAAAAAAAATCTTTCCGTTTCTTTCTCTCTGGAAGTGGGTTGAATGTGTAACTCTCTATATGCAGTTAACAATATGCAGTAATTATATTCAAATATCTGTCAAATTACTACCGGTTTGCTTCTGAGCACTACTGCTCTAGCATAAATTCAGAACCCTGGGACAGGCAGCCTGCAGAACACAAGCCATAATGTACCTTTCAGATCTCGTGCGCCGCACAGAATTTCTAAATGACAGTCTATGTGGGACCTTCTCATCCCTTCTCCCTGCGTGGGATCATCTGAGTCATGACTTGAGTATTCAGACTAGGTGGTCTAATGCTCAAGGCCCCTTTAAAATCCCAGGACTCCCAAAGAAGTTGACGACTGAAACTACTTCTCCACTTACGGAAGGCCGCATTCCATTGCTGTGCTGAGAGCCACCTTTGTGCTCCTTTGCTGAAAGTTCCTCTATATTATGACAGCTTTGTCTCATTTTCCCCTTTGACCTTCCACCGGGAGCCTGAATCATTCATCGCTTCCCTTCTCAATGGTTCTTACTCCAGCAGTAGGTCGGAGAGTGACTTCAAGGTCAGGCTTCTGAGACATTCCCTCCCAAGATGTATGCCAGCTACACCATCAGATGTGTTTCTGGGCAATGAGCTTTTAATTGGCTGATATTTTTTCAAAAATTCTGTCTTTTTGCCATTAAACTCGATTCTCCTATCATTGTGTTCTTCTTCTGGAAACGAATTCAGACGAGGTCTGGTTTAATTGGGTCACTAACCTAAACCTTCCCAGATAACCAGAGAAAAGGCACTCCATGCATAAATAGATCGTCTGCTCACGATGAGCAAATATGAGACCCATGTGCTTTTTGTTATTGCATATTTTTGGCTTTGGTTTTGTTCCTTCTTTTTGTTAGCTAGTTTCATTTCTGCCTGAGTTTTACAAGGACACATGACAAAAGTCCTGCCCTGACTCAGGCACTCTTCAAACTGGCCTATCTGTACCTTCTTTGAGGGTTTCATAAGTCCCAACGGCATTGTGTTCACTCAGCTTGAACAATTGCATTTTCAAAACTTGAGCGTGTCAGCCGTTGCCCAGGGAGTCCAGTGACCCAGGAACTCAGCTCGACTCTGCTTATCTGCGAGGGGGCAAGAATTCTCCAACCTTTCTGTCTCAACCAAAATCTACGGTACAGTCTCCGTTATCCGTTTGTTTATCTTCTGGATCACCAAGTTGCCTCTAAAGTTTCAGATAATAATTTCTGGAGGACGTATTTTCATTTTGCAATGTTTAATTGGGATATAATTCACACAACGTAAAGTTCACCGTTTCCACATAGTTTTTAGCATATTCGGTAGTTTCTAGAATATTCACACTGTTGTGCAGTCATCACCACTATGCAATTCCAGAATATTTCCATCATTCCAAAAAGAACCTCCACACCTACTAGCAGTCACTTGCCATTCTCCCCTTTCTTCGTCCCCTGGAAACCACTAATCTACTTTTTGTCTACGTGGACCTGTCTATTCTGGACATTTCATACAAACAGAGTCATACAATATGTGGTCTTTTATGTCTTGCTTTTTTTCCCACTTAGAATAATGTTTTCATGGTTCACCTGTGCTATAGCATGAATTGGTACTTCATTCCTTAACATGGCTGAATAATAATATTCCACTTATGGATGTATCACATTTTGTTTATCCATTCATCAGTTGAGTTATTTCCACCTTTTGGCTATTTGAATTAATGCTGCTAGGAACATTTGTGTGCAAGTTTTTGTGTAAACCTACATCTTCAAATTGTCTTGGGGTATATACCCAGAAGTAGAATTGCTGAATCACATGGTAACTCTGTTTAATTTTTGAGCAAATGCCAAATTGCTTTCCATAGTATTACCATTTTACAAGCCCTGCAGGAGTGTACAAGGGCTTCAACTCCTTTATAGCCTCACTTGTTATTCTCTGTCTTTTTAATCATAGCCATCCTAGTGGGTGTGAAGTGATTGACATCTTATCGCAGTTTTGATTTGCATTTCCCTAATGACTAATGACGCTGAGAATCTTTTTTATGTGCTTATTGGCCATTTATATATCTTTTTTGGAGAAATGTCTATTCAAATCCTTCATCCATTTCTAAATTGGGTTTATCTTTTTATGATTGAGTTAAAGAGTTCTTTATATATCCTGGACAGTAGATCCTTATCATATATGTAATTTGCAAATATTTTCTTCCAGTCTGTGCATCATCATTTCACGTCTTGACTGTGTCTTTTGATCCACAAAAGTTTTAAGTTTTGATGAAGCTTAATTCATCTATTTTTTTTTCCCTTTGGCTTCTTGTGCTTGGAGGTCCCCTTTAAAAAATTAAATCCATGTGGGACCCCAGTATATAAAAATGGACAAAAAGTGAGGTGTGTAGTGAAAAAAAAAGAGGCAATCTCATATCTCTGATCACAGCAGAAACCCTCCCAGCACATCCGCCCTCCATGGCACCTTGCGATGTTAGGAAACCTGTAGGGCTCATCTCTAAATGTCAGCTTTTCACTCACCACCTTTCTTGGTGCTCTGCATGAAACATGATTTGCTCTGGTCTCTCGCAGGATCACAAAAGCAAATAAAGAGAATGAACGTAGAAAATTATTTTGTAAGCTTAAAGGGTCAGACAATGGAAGTCAGAGATCACAGAGAATCAGAGTAAAAAGAGAATATTAAAGATTATCTAGTCCAATGACGTAATATATAAACGTAGTGACTGAGGTCTCATAGAGCAATTTGCAAGGTGCTGTCTCTTGGAGACTCCTGGGGACCCTCGAGATCCAGGGGTCTATGAGGTCAAAACCATTTTCATAATAATTCTATGACAGCATGTGCTGTTTTGCACTCTCACTCCATCACAAGCGTTCTGTAGAATTTTCTATGACATCATTGTTTTAACAACTAATGGAATGTGTGCTTGTGTATTCTTCTGTTTTAACTTTCTCAGATATAATCTATGATACGTCTGTATCTTTATCTACACCATGTAGCTAGCTCTCACATCAACAAAAGCCCAAAGCTTTTAGGGGTCCTCAACAATTTCTTTTAGGTGATATGGTTATTTTTAGATTTTTATTCTGTCTTTATGAGATTTTTAAAAAATTTAAATTTGTATAGATTTAGAGGGTGCAAGTGCAGTTCTGTTACATGGATATAGTGCATAGTGGTGAAGTCCGGGCTTTTAGTGTAACCGTTACTCAAATTATGCACATTAAGTAATTTTTTATCACACGTCTCCCCACCCCCCACCCTTCCGCATCGCCAATGTGTGTTATTCCACTCTCTATGGCCATGTATGCGCATTATTTAGCCCCCACTTATAAGTGAGAACATGTGATATTTGTCTTTCTGTTTCTGATTGATGTCACTTAGGGTAATGGCCTTCAGCTCTATCCATATTGCTGCAAAAGACATGATTTCATTTTTTATGGCTGAGTAGTATTCTAAGGTTTATATATACCATATTTTCTTTATCCACTCCTCCATCGATGGACACCTAGGTTGATTCCATATCTTGGCTATTGTGAAAAGTGCTGCAATAAACACATGAGTAGAAAGTTTTTGGTCTCAGGACCCCTTTACACTCTTAAAAATTATTGTGAAACATTTGAGAGTGCTGGTCCAAAGAGATTAAATAAAATAACTACATATATTTTCTGTGACATGTTTTATTTCCGCTATTCGTGGGAAGAAACCAAAATATTTTTTTAAAGTATGGGGTCCACAGCTGCGTAGTTGTTTAAAATCATTAACTTGCATGTGTAATCATTGGACAATTTGATACTTAACTCTATTCATGTTATACTTCAATTTAAAAGTAATGGTAGACCTTGGACATTTGAAAAAAAAAAGAATGCTGGCGGGAAAATGAATTAGAAAATAAATAGTTCTGCATAAATCCCAGGTAATTGTCCAGGTCAATATTTTCTTAAAAGCAGGAGTGATTTTACAAACCCAGATTTTACCTCCCTATTCGTTATTATCTCATTCCTAGAGACTCTTTACCTTAGAAATTCCCTCTCAGAAACTAAAGGAGGAACTATCTCAAGGCTGATGGGAGTGTTCTCAAAAATGAAATTCTGTCGGTGCACTGATAAATCAAACAGGTTGCTATTTAAAGAGATGGAAGTAGATACATAAAGTAGGGACCCGAGATAAGGAACAAATGCATATGGGGAAATCATATTTTTGGAGTTAGCCAGCTTGTTCTAGTCTCCCCCTTCCCCAACCCTACGTGGACAGTGTGGCACAGACCAGTACTTGTCCTGGGGAGGGTAGTGGGCTTCCACTGTAGGAACCATTTATCCTCCACACAGCAGCTGGAGAGAATTTTAAAAATATTGATCTTTCCAGAGGCATCTCATTGCACATAGACTGAAATCAAAACTCCTTTCTCTGGTTTACAAAGTCTCTGTAATCTGGCCCCTCTCCACCTCTGGAGACTGGGAAGGCCATTGTCACTGGCAAGGACCGTCTGGCTGTGTCATTACATGGCAGTAGACATCACATGGTGGCAGAGCACAGAGATGGTGAGAGAGAGACAAAAGGGGGCCAAACCCATCCCTTTATAAGGAGCCTACCCCCATGATAATGAACCCACTGTCACAATAACTGCATTCATCCACTCATGAGGGCAGAACCTAATCATAGTCACCTCTTGAAGTTCCGCCTCTTAATACTGTTACGACAATTAAATTTTCTACATGAGTTTGGGAGGGAACAAACATTCAAACCATAGCAGCGGGTTTTCATGTCGACGTAAGTTTTCAACTCATTTGGATAAATAGCAAGGAGCATGATTGCTGGATCATAGGATAAAAAAAAAACACTGCCAAGCTATCTTGCAAAGTATCTGTACCATTTTGTGTTCCCACCAGGAATGGATGAGAGTTCCTGTGGCTTCGCATCCTCACCAGCATTTGGTGTTGTCCATATTTTGGATTTTAACCATTCTAATAGGTGTACAGTTGTTTTAAGTAGCAATTCCCTGATGACATATGACACTGAGCATCTTTTCATACGCTATTTGCCATTTGTGTCTCTTCTTTAATGAGTGGCTATTTAGATCTTTTATCCAGTTTTTACGTGGGTTGTTTGGTTTCTTATTGTTGACTTTTGAAAATTCTTTGTACATTTGGAACACAAGTCCTTTATCATATATATATATATATATTTTACAGACATTTTCTCCCTGTTTGTGGCTTGTCTTTTCATTCTCTTGTCAGTATCTTTCACAGAGCAGAAGTTTTTAATTTTAATCACCAAATGCAAGGACACTTAGATTTTCTCATATGTTATCATCTAGAAGTTGATAACATATAAGGTTTGAGGTTTATATTAGGTTTATATTTAGGTCTACGATCCATTTTTGAGTTAATTTTTGTGAAGGGTATAAGGTCTATGTCTAGATTCATTTTTTTTTTTTTTTTGCATTTCTATGTCTAATTGTTTCAGCACCATTTGTCGAAAAGACTATACTCTCTTCATTGAATTGCCTTTGTTCCTTTGTCAAAGATCAGTTAACTATATTTACATTGGTCTAGCTCTCCATTCTGTTATATTGATTTATTTATCTACTCATTTGCCAAAACCACAGTGTCTTGATTAATGTGGCTTTATAGTCTTGAAATTGGGTGGTGTTAATCCATCAGCTTTGTACTTCTTCAGTACCGTATTGGCTATCCTGATTCTTTTGCCTCTCTGCATAAACTTTACAATTACTTTGTCAATACCCTAAAAATAACCTCCTGGGATTGTAATTGGGATTGCATTGAATCTATAGGACATGTTGAATAGAAAGCATATCTTAACAATATTGTATCTTACTATCCAGGAACATGGAATATCTTTCAATTTATCTAGATCTTTAATTTGTTTTCTCAGATCTTGTATTCCTCATATAGATCTTGCACATATTTTGTTAGATTTGTATGCATCTCAGTATTTCCTTTTTTTGGTGCTAACGTAAATGGTGGTGTGTTTTTAATTTCAAGTTCCAGTTGTTCATTGCTAGCATATAGGAAAGCAACTGACTTTTGTATATTATCCTTGTATTTTGCAATCTTGATAGAATTGCTTATTAATTCTAAGAGTTTTTGTTAGTTCTTTGGGATTTTGTCCATATGCCCAGTTAAATTTGAACTTCAGATAAACAACAAAGCTTTTTTTTCTCTTAGTACAATATGTCCCCAATATTGCATGAGACATACTAAATACAAAAAACCCACAACTGTCATTTATTTGAAGTTCAAATTTAACTTGGGTGCTTTACATTTTTTATTTACTTAATCTGGCAACTCAAGTTATTTCTCATCCCACTAGGCTCATTTCTGCCTCTGAGAGTTTCATCAATTAGTTCCTCCTCTTCCTGTAATGCTCTTTCTCCCATTTTGCATGGCTGGCTGCTTCTTGTTCTTCAAAATTCAATTTACAGACAGGCTTCCCTAACCCAGTCCAAAGCAGCCTTCAGCCCTTCTCCGCCACAGCTGCCTATGTTAGTGCTCTGTGTAGCAGTCGTCACTTCATAGTTTATTGACTGGCTGGTCAACTGTTTGACTGTGTGCCCCTCCCCCCACCGGCCCATCCCCCTAAAATGCAATTTCTTGATGGGCACTGTGCCCTCCGTACCTTAGAACAGTGCCTGGCACATGGTAGGTGCTAAGTATTTGCTGAATCAGTGATGGAATGAGAGTATTTAAATCCACAAAGCTGAGTCATCCTTTAACCCCTCCTCTTTTCCCTTTGTGTTTATATCTAATCAATCACCAAATGGTGCCCCCAAATCCCACCAAAGAAATCTTAAACCCATCCTCTTCTGCTCAGGTTTGTAGCGTCAGTCCTCGGATTTAGTCCTCGATTGGGGAGGAACCTCTCCCACACTTTAGCATCCTGAACTGAGTGGTGACATTCACACTCCCACACACGAGATCCTAAATGTGTCTGTCATTTCAGTTAGACCAAGCTCCACAAAGTAGGGACTGTATCTAAGTGCTGCTGTAGCCCCTGAGTCCAGCACAGAGACTGACACGTAATAAATATCCACTAAGTGTTAGTTATTATTATTTTTGAACAGTGACAATAAACCTACTTTATTTCAGCAAAAGGTGTACTAATGAGAATTAGAAAGAAATGGAATCTTAACACTGACAAAAGCACTATTGATGTATTTTGAGATCCTGCATTTCCTAGCAAACTCAGTTATCTTAAATGAGCAGTTTTCAAAACTTTTGGTTTCAGGACCCATTAACACTCTTGAAAATAATTGAGGACTCCAAAGATCTTTTGTTTATGTAGATTATAACTACCAATATTTAAAAAACTACCTATATTAAAAATTAAAACTGAGAAATTTTAAAAATGTTAGTTAATTTAAAAGTTACAATAATAAACCCGTTACATGCTAACATAGATAACACATTTTATAAAGAATAACTGTATTTTACAAAAAAAGGAAGGAGAAGACTGGCATTGTTTTACACGTTTGCAAATTTCTTTAGTGTTTGGCTTAACAGAAGATAGTTGAATTCTAATATCAGCTTCTGCGTTCAATTTGTTATGTACAACACATTGTTTTGGATAAGGTCTATTTTTAAAAATCGAGCCTCACACACATATGAATAGCCTTTTTAGATAATTGTTGATATTCTTTGATTCTGCACTGAAGCTGAACAAGTGGTACTTTCTTAGAGGTTAGCTGCAATGTGAAATCTGAAATCTTATCAGTAAACTTTTCCTGCTCTTTCACAACAAACTCTGTTAGTCCATCTTGCACTTTGAATGGGCCTTTTATCCATGCATGATTTTGTATCATTATTTGTCATTTACAAAATATTTATTCGCTGCATTATGAAAATCTTCCAAATGTTTGTTGACCCATTTCATTAAATAACATTTAAAAATCTCATTAGTTAACATCCCCACTGATCTCATCAGGAAAGTTTGTATATATATATGTTTTTTTTTTGAGACAGATTCTCACTTTGTTGCCCCGGCTAGAGTGCCGTGGCATCAGCCTAGCTCCCAGCAACCTCAAACTCCTGGGCTTAAGCAATCCTTCTGCCTCAGCCTCCCGAGTAGCTGGGACTACAGGCACATGCCACCATGCCTGGCTAATTTTTTTCTATATATATTTTTTTTAGTTGTCCAGCTAATTTCTTTCTATTTTTAGTAGAGATGGGGTCTCGCTCTTGCTCAGGCTGGTCTCGAATTCCTGACCTTGAGCGATCGTCCCGCCTCGGCCTCCCAGAGTGCTAGGATTACGGGCATGAGCCACCGTGCCTGGCCAAGTTTTTTTATATTAAGAACTATCAAACTCATAGTGGTGGATACTAGTTTTCTAAGATGCTAATTTTCACTTAAAACCTCAAATATCATTATTGGCAACAAATAGTGTCCATTTGTTGCTCTCCATGCACTTAATGAAATCTGTTTCTCTTCGACTTCCATTATAGAAAAGCCCGGCAACATTGTCTTTCCCTCCTATCCTTCCTGTCTTTCCCACTCAATGTGATTTTTAGAGTATTGAGGTGATCGCTGAATAATAATTGTTTGGGTTCATAATACTCCTGAGGGCAAAAGTGCTTCCAAGGTGGGTACTAGAATAGAGGTAGTGTGTAGACTTTGTGACCAGATAGACCTGAATTCAAAGTCTAGATCCAGATGTGGATTAAAGGCTTAGAGTTGAGAAGTCTTGGGACTCATGGAATTGGGGTCAGTCTTTCATCCTCTCTGAGGTCACTGCCATGTCAGAAAGGGGGAAATAAAAACAATGTCTCTCACGAAAGTCATTATGAAGCCAAGCAAGAGAGTAGACTTGAGAGTTTTTACACTCTAAAGCCGAGTTACACTCAGTCCAGCAGGTGTGTTTAGATTTTGTGTCTGCTGTTGTCCCGTGCAATGCGTTCACATTTTGTACTTGCTCATTAACCTTTTTAAAAGGGAGATTTCATTCAAACACCTGGATTTCTAGCTTCTCTTGGCAGGCCTGGACGTCACTGGACATGCTCCCTGTTTTCATTACTCTGGAATTTTCCTTGTGATGGTGTGAAGAGGAAAGCGAAGCGTCTCTTAGATTCATGTCTCCATCAAAAGTTAGAAAACGAAAACTAAACTGAGAGGATCACGTGGCTCAGGATAAACCGGAGGAAGCGTATTTCTTCACAGAAGCTAAGAATATTCTTGCATGTTTAGTATTCAAATAAAGTCTATCTGTGTTCGAAGCATATGTCCTAAGATGCCTTTATAGGACTAAGTCATCCTGAATCACTGTGAACCTTGCTCTCACACGTTATACGATGCGAGCTACTATTATGTCAGCATCCACTTAGCTGTTATTTCTCTTCCTCTCTTCTGTTTAGCAGTATGTGAATTGCTTTTATGTTCATCAAATTCCTCTGTGATCTTGAACCATTCAATCATCTAATTTTGTAGTATTATCTAATAAGTTCTAAGTGTCTCCAATCGAAGTATGAATTGCTTATTTTTATCTCCCCGCGTTTCCAGCCTTACATTTCAATCCACATTAACATGCTTAACACTTGTCGTGATTTTTTTTTAAGTGTTATAAGTGGAACCTCATCAATGAACCCAAGGCAACGTTTCCAAAATGTTGGCAAGCAAAAGACGTCGTCAGTTTCAAGATGCGTGGTGTCACGGAAACACGTGAAAGAGGGACTGAAGGCTTCGTTTTCATCCAGATGTTTTGGCATCACGCAGACAGAGCCTTGAAGGAACCGAATGATGGGCCACAGCTAGCATGTCCACCATCTGCTGTAGGACACCAGTCAGGCAAGATTTAAAAATGGACTCGCAGCATAAGATCAATTATAGAGTCTGGAAGCCAGCCAGTTTGAGTTTCCTCCCGAAAGACACCACTATTGGTTTTTATAGCTTCCTTCAAGGTCATACATTCTAACTCTATTTAATGGCATTGACACATGCCCCAATGCTCAGGCTAGAAACTCAGACTTACCTTCGAGTTACCTTTCTGCTTCACCTTCCTCGTTAATTTAGCTACTATGTTTCATAAATTCTACTCTACAATATCTTTGGAATCTGTGTCATTTTCTCTAGCCTCATAGTTGAATATTGCAGTAATTTTCTAACTTTTCTTTTTCCTGCCTTCATCCACCCCCAATGCATTCTTTATGTTGTATATATATTTGTATATATATT
The DNA here is from genome assembly GCF_041146395.1 of Eulemur rufifrons. Taxonomy (NCBI): domain Eukaryota; kingdom Metazoa; phylum Chordata; class Mammalia; order Primates; family Lemuridae; genus Eulemur; species Eulemur rufifrons. Next base: position 10,718,870 of record NC_090994.1, on the reverse strand, counting down.
ACATACATATTTTTTCTCATGGTTTTCTATTGTCTGATGAGGTTCAAAGTTCTCACCATGACACCTTCAGGAGATGAACCCTTGTCTATTCCTTCAACCCCAACTTCCATCATTTCAGACCCCACCCAGGCCCCTCTTGTTCATTCATGAATTCCACAAATATTTCTTGGATACCTACGATATTCTGAGTGTTATTCTAGGTTCTGGGGATGCAGCAGTGAACAAGAATCCCTACCCTTTCTGGAGCTTCTATTCTGAGGATGGGTTGTCAGTTGCAGATGATAACAAAATACATAGAATATAGAATGTTTTCAGAGTGATATGTGATATAAGCAAAATAAAAGAGAAGAGGACAGGGTATAAGAGGGGAGATGGCCATTTTATGGAAGAGGGACAGGGAGCCTTCCTGAGAAGGATCACTGTACAAAGATTGGAGGGGACAGAGCCGGCGTGTCTGGGGGAGGCCTGAGTTCTTCTGGCCGGTGTGGGTGCAGACGGGTGGGCAAGAGCGGGGAGCAGAGGGGAGGTAGGTGGGGTGAGGGAGGGGAAGTGCCAGCTTATGGAGGGCCTTGTCGGCCACGGTGAGGACTGCGGCTTTTGCTCAGTGTAGAAAGGGGGTCTCTGGGGGGTTCTGAGCTGGAGAATTACATGATCTGTCTTACAGCATAAACAGGTCACTCTGCCTGCTATGTGAAAGATGGATGGAAGTGGGGCAACGCTACTAGAGATGATGGGGACTTGGACCGCGGTGGAAGCAGCAGAGCTGGTGAGATGTGTTGGGTTCTGGATCCATTCGGTGGACCTGAAGGGATTTTCTGACACTTCGGATACGGGGTAGAGAAAGGAGTCAATAGTGACTCCTAGGCATTTGGCTTGAGCAACTGGAAGACTGCAGTTGCCACGAGAGGAGCTGCTGGGGGCAGGGCACGGAGGAGTAAGAAGCTCAATTTGGTGTGCAGTGAGTTTGCAATGCTTCTTGGATCTCCAACTGGAGCTGTTGAATAGGCAGTTTAAGACATGCGTCCTCCACACCCAGGAACTGCAGCATTCTTGCCTTTCCCGGGGTATCTCATTCTTTCATGTCTATATGCCATTTGCACATGATCTTTTTATAGCCTCTTTCTCTTCTTTACCTGCTTAAATGTATTTTCCCCTTGGCCTGCACTTTACCACTTGGCGCAGTGTGTTGACATTATTGATTTACCTGATTTGTTCCTTTACCCTACTATCCTGCTACTAATCTTCAACATAATGCCTGACATAAAATAAATCATCAAGAAGAGTTTATTGAATAACTGGAAGCTATGAGAGCCATAATCTCCTCTGCTCAGTGTTTAGATCTCTTGATATACGTTGCTATTTCTCCTTTCCCATAAAAAGAGCTCTTTGGCACATATTGTTTTAGTCAATGTGAATTAAATCCTATTTTTGTTGCTGTGCTTTTTTTTCATATTCCCTTGGGCATGCAATTTATCAAGCATGAGTAATACCTGGTCCGCAGTCTCTAATGGCTTCCTTTTATTATTAGATCATGATTGTCTGAATTATTGAGAAAGGAAATACCTAGGAAGACAATGCTCCCAAATTCCTTGAAAATGGTGTTAAAGAGAAAACACGGAAGCCTAAAAACATTAATAATGAAATTGCCTTGAGCACTTGAATCCTTATTTACAGAAATTTGGAACCATTTTAGAAGTATATTTTCAGCAGCCAGTTGCTTAGAAATGATGGTTTGGCCTCTGAATAATGAATGCATTGTGTCTTGCTTTAATATTTGACATATTTGAAAAGATACATTAAGGAAAAGACTAATTTTAACAAACTAATTCTCTGTTACACCTCTCCTGGGCCTAATTCAGTTAATAGCTATTTTGCCCATTTTTCTAGAGACTGAATAAGCTTTAATATAAACCTATTTTATAGATTTATATAAATCTATATTAATTTAAATAAATCCGTATTAAGGCTTTGTATTTTATATTATGTCTATCTTTCTGTCTACTAAATGAGCCCCTGCTATACAGTGTTTTCTTCTACACAATTTTATTTCACTTAACATATCTTAAGCATGCTTAAAAATAACAGCACGTAGTAATAGCATGCATACTAACAGATATCAATACACTTTTTATTAGCAACAGCTCCATAATATCTGATTGTATAGATATACCACAATCTAATTAAACAATATCCTACTGTTGGGTATTTATTGTTGAATATTTGCAGTTGGAACAAAAGTGTTTCAGGAAACAATTTTGTGCATTTATACCCTATGTATACATACACATATACAGATATATTAGCATTGAGTACCTGTATGCCTAAATACTTATTAGGTATTTAATGGTACTATATCCATACGATACTTTTTAAAAAGTCATTATAACATAATATTTGACATATAATTGACAACTCTGAGAAGCCCAGTAAGATGCACTGGTGTCCACTAACACATGCTACACAAAATTCAATCAGGACCTAGATTTCTATTATCAAAGCCTCATTAACAAAGCCATCCACACTCATTTTCGAGATTGCTGTCTGGCCAAAAAGCAAGCAGCAGATGTTGACCTTGTAAAGGTTAGCTTAACAGAGTTGAATTTGATTTAGAGTCAATCACGGCTTCCACAGCCATTCTGTGGGCCCAGCCATGACTGATGTCACGGTGTCACATTGCATGGGCTGATGCTCTGGCATGACTCACACCTGTGCTCTGAAAGACTCCATTGTCACTTCGCTCCTGGGTGGAGTGGGATTTGACTCACTCACTGACTCAGAAGCCAGCACACCCTCAATCTGCTGCTAGAACTTCCATGTGGGGACATTAACTCCCTCGTGCCGCTCCTGTCTAGCAAGTAGGTAAGAGTATAGAGAGCCCCCATCCATGATGGTCTTTGGCTGTGAGAGCCCCACTGCAGAATCCAATCTTGGGGCTCCCCATCATCTCTCCCTCCACCCACAATCCCATCAAAATTTATTCATGTTTGTTACTCATCTCCCTAATGGCACTTTAAATGCAAAGGGGTCATTTAAGAATAATTCATCAAGCATGGTGTGACTAAGCACTTCAGTTAAATTTATGCCCTTAATTATGGACATATAATTTGTTTGCAAATAAATGATGCCAGGGTGAGCACAGTTCAGGTCCAAATCCCTCCTCGCTAGGGAGATGGCAGTTTCATGGTGTGGCGGAGCAGGCTGCATCCTTTGGTCGGGTTCTTTACCCTCTGTTAAAGCTTCATGTTTTCCTATTTGCTTCCAGAATCATTTCTTTACAGGTTTTGGTTGACATGGTCATGCCTGTTGTAAGAAAAATTCCTTGCTTCAGTTCTTGGTCTTTTAGTTTATTCCTTTGCTTCCTCTTTCCTTCAAGAGATGCTACTGCTTCTCTCCAAACATTTTGGTTTTTCCTTATTTCTCACGTGGTGCCAGCAGTGCCATTGAATCAATGTTCGTTTCATATTTTCCAGGTCTTTCCATCTCATCAGAGATTTTTCTGGCTCTTTTTGTGGTGGGAGAAGCTATTTCTCTGCCATTCACTAGTAGGTCAGGAAAGACCAGCCCCTTCCCTCCTTAATCCTGTGCTGCGCACTCAAGTTGTCCCGAGCTGAGCTTTGGGATGTCAGCAGCTGGCAGGGATGAAATAGACATGCTCCAGTTCAATAGGTGAAGCAGGAGGGAGGCATGTTCATTGCTCATTGCGTCGTCTGGATAGAATGTTGTAACTGGCAGGACTGGGATGAGAAGGCTGTGACCTGGTTCCTTGGGATGGTGCTTATTCTGAGCTATGGTTTTTGGGTTTAACTGCCTTTCCCAAATTCTTCCCACATTCACCAGTGAGAAGCATAATATACCATTGGCAGGAACTGTTTTTTATTCCACCTTTATTCCTTTATTTTATGCTTTGAAAGTAAAACTCGCCAAGGAGAACCAAGGGCACAGATGTGCTATGTCCCAGCACACCTTGACTCTTACTGTCTCATGAAGCTCAGTTTAGGGGAAGGAGATTTAACAGGAGACAGAAGACCTGGACTCCGGCTTCGATGGTGCCATTTGCTAGCTGCGTGGCCTTGGGCAGATGACTTAAACCCTCTTGCCCTTCTCTCTATTAATAGACGGTCTGAATTGCCTGGAGGGCAGAAGGCCTCTCACGGTCCCTTCTCTTTCCACTGTCTATGAGCCAAACAGTCAGTTTAGTTAATTTATTATTGCCTTCATTCTAGCAAGAAAAAAAAAAATGGAAGTTCCAAATAAGTGATCAGTCAAGCCACTTGAAGTACAGAAGATACATGTATGGAAAAGCCACTAGAAGTCAAATGATATAAGTCAGACCAGATGGCCCTCCAAACATAGAGCAGCTTATATGTTATTTTTTCAGAAAGACCTTCTTGGATGACCCCAGTCGGTTTCACATTACTCTTTTAAACCATTGCATAGTGCTATGGCTTGAATGCATTCCCCAAAGTTCATGTGTTATCAACTTAATCTCCAACACAACAGTGTTGGGAGGTGGGGCCTAATAGATGATTAAGTCAGTCCATGCTCTGCCTTGGCGCATGGATTAATGTCGTTATCGCAGGAGTGGGTTGGTTATCTCAAGGGCAGGTTTGTTATAAAAGCGAGTCTGGCCCCCTCTTGCTCCCTCGTGCTCTCTGGCCCTTCCGCCTTCCGCCATGAGATGACACGGCAAGAAGGTCCTTGACAGATGTCAACACCTTGACACTTGACTTCCCAGGCTCCAGAACTGTGGGAAATAAATTACTTTGTTTTTTTTAATAAGTTATCCAGTCTGTGGTATTTTGTTGTGTCAACTAAAACGGACTTGGACACATAGCATTTACCACGAATTGCCACGGTCCTATTTATTAATATTTATTTGTTTTAATCATCATGTGTCTTTTTATCTGTCTCTGGCCATTGGCCACCTCTGTGCCCTTCCACCCCAGTTTAAGTTCCATGAGAGCGTGCCCCAGCTGTGGCTATATCCCAGCACCTAAGGTGTCTCTTGGCGTATAGGAGTTGCTCAATAAATGCTTATGAAATGGATGAATGCTAACTCCATCCTGGGTAGGAGGGAGGACACAGAGCCTTGCCTTGCTACTTCCCCCACCTCAGCTCACTTCCTCTTGCCCAGGGGGCATTCCTAACGTCTGCAGGTTCGGGCCATACAGCATGAAATGATTGTCCCCCATTTTGTCACAACTACAATGCTGTTCTCATTTTTAAAACCAAATTTAAGTATATTAATAAAATAATGAGACTTTTTTTTCTTATGTTCTCTTTAAAGAATTTCCTTCTTCAACAAATTGTTCAAATTTTCCTTTCTAACTTTTTAATTGGTTTATCACTAATAAAGCAAACATCACACACTAGGTAATTCTTATTTCTCTCTCTCTCTCTGCCCTTACCCTTGGCCAAGCCTGAGGGTCCCCACGAGGGCCAGTGCTGGAGCAGAGATGCTGGCAAAAGCCATTTAGAGTCCCTCACCCAACTGCAACAGGCTTTTTTGTTTGTTTGTTGAAGGAATGATAATCATGATGAAAGTGAACTCCTGAGAATAACTATTGGTCTCTAAAAAAAAGTTGATGCTTGAATTCATAGTCATCGGCCCTTTACTATGGGGAAGAGAAACAATACTTTTAACCAGGGAAAATCTTACCTTGCTATGAAGTATGGAAGGAAGGAAGGAAGGAAGGGAGGAAGGAAGGAAGGAAGGAAGGAAATAAGATGGCAGATGGCAGAGGAAGGAATTCAAAAGCTTAGGGAAGCAGACACGCTAGAGTGGGTACACTCCACCCCACTATGGCAGCACAGTCTACAGTGTGAGGCCAAGGTGAAGTGTGATAGAAAATGGTGTGTGGTCCAGGTGTCCCCTTCTGGACCAAGGCACCCATTCCCCCAGCTGCCAGAAGTGTCAGCTGGCCGCTCACAATTGAGTCTCTCTCCAGGAATTGTTTAGCTGCTGCCTAGCCCAAGGTCAAGTTCCCACCCCAGGGACAGCCCACATCCAGTGACTGGCTGATGCTGGGTACAAAGACTCAGTCCTCTTGCCTCATTCAGTACAACCGAAGGGGTTTTCAGCTCCATGCTCCCTGTAGGGTTAGCTGAGAACTCCGCACGGCCACATCACAGTTCAACTCCCCCCTGTGCCCAGGCCTGCAGCCTGCACTCCCTTCACAGGTGTGGTTCCTGAGAGCACTATGGATAAACAGGTCTCAGGACCTGTTCTGGAAGCCTGCCTAAGGCAATAAGTATTGTCATCATCCCATGGAACCTGACTATGTGCATAGAGTTGCAAGAGTGGTGAAAACAGTATTTGTAAGTCTGTCCACCACAGACCTGACAGCTCTGAGAGCACCATAAACTGTTCCTAATTTCTGTGTGCTTTGAATCAGTTTTCATAATGAATTTAAGAACATCTGACCTTTAATAGCCCCATGCATGCTTACATTTGCTAATTGAAAGACCGCCTGAAACTAAAAGGAGGCTTTGCACACCAAAGCCCTCTTGCATATCGGAAACAGGGATCTCAAGAGATTTCAGGTTTACAAAGGCACATTCATGCTTGGAAATTCACGGGTTTAGCATTTTTAATTAGGTCATTTGGTATCTTTAGGTTTTAGATTGGAGGACTGAGAATGTGCAGGGATGGTCATGGAACATTAATTGGAAATAATGGAGCTTTCTCGGGTACCACTGAAACAACTCCAAGAGAGACGGTTGATTTACTATCCATGCAATGCGCACTGTGCCTGGCAACTTTCTGTAATTAGATTATCTGGGACTAAACGTGAAGAGTTAAGTAATTTCTTAGCACAGTGCAAAACAAATTCTCATGATGATGTATCCGAGAGGAGAATTAGCGGTCGTGCTTCTACTTTAATCTGAAAGGCTTTAGCAACGTTGCCTCCAGCTGGAGTAGAAAGGGCTCCATCGAAGTGGAGCAGATATTGCTTCAAGGCCTGCCAGCCAGGCCACAGCTGAGTTGGCGCATTGTTTGATGACTTGTCCAGTACTATAGCTGGTGCACAAACAGAGAAAGTGTGATTGTTGTTGCTTTTGATGGAGGTACAGTCACAGTCAGGGCTAATTTAATTTCCTTCATGCTGACAAACTGAACAGAGAAGTCAAGACTTAGGGACAAAGGCACGTGAGGTCATAGCTTCCAGTGGCCCCAGACCTAGCATCTGAGTACAGCTGGAGCTGTCCAGAGGTGAGGTGCCATGAAAGAAGTAAAGCTGAAGAGCTAAGGCAACAGAACTTCCTTCCATGGGACCATCTAGAAAGCGAAAAAGCAACGCATAAAACTGGAGATAAGATTTGCAAATCACTTATCTGATGAGGGACCGGTATCCAGAATATATAAGGAACTCTTACAACTCAATAATAAAGGAACAAATAACCTAATTAAAAATGAGCAACATCTTTGAATAGAAATTTCTCTAAAGAAAATATACCAAATAGCCAATAAGCATGTGAAAAGATGCTCAACAACACTAACTATTAGGGAAATGCAAATCAAAACCACAAGGAGATACCAGTAGGATGGCTAGAATCAAGAAGACATATGATAACAAATGCTGGTGAGGATGTGGAGACATTGGGAACCCTGTACGTTGCTGATGAGAATATAAAATGGTGCATCTGCTTTGGAAAACAGTTTGGCAGTTCTTCAAAAGATTAAACATAGAGTTAGCATAGGACTCAGAAATTCCACTCCTAGGTATATACCTAAGAGAAATGAAAACATATGCTCACACAAAATCTTGTACATAAACGTTCATAGCGGCATGATTCATAATAGCCCCAAAGTGAAAACAATCCAAATGTCCATCAACTGATGAACAGATAAACAAAATATGGTATATCCAAACCATGGGATATTATACAGCCATAAAAATATGTAAAGTACTGACACATGCTATGACATGGAGGAGTCTTAAAAAAAAATTTGCTAAATGAGAGCAAGAAGTCTCAAAAGACCACATACTGTAGGATTTCATTTCTGTGCAATGTCCAGAATAGAAAAATCTGTAGAACTAGAAAGTAGATTAGTGGTCACCTAGGGTTAGAGGGTAGTTAAGAGGGAGAGGCTGCTAATGGGATTTCTCTGTGAGGTGATAAAGATGTTTTAAATTTAGATCGTGGCGATAGCTGCATAACTCTGAATATATTAAAGCCACTGACTTGTACACTTTGAATGAGTGAATTTTCTGATATGTGAAGTATAACTTAGCAGAGATGTTTAAGAACTTTTAGAAAAAAACTTCATTGCCTCAAGATTGTTCTCTCCTTTCCTTCTCCAAGCCTGGGCCAGACAGGGAGAGTCACGTGGTACCCTGTAGCTGATCTGGGTTTCACTGTACCTGTGTATATTTTTCATGCAGGTGAGAGCTCCATGTCTGACAACTCCTCAACTGGAACATTTATAAGGATGGACAATCAGTGCGAAAGCTTTTTGACGGCTTTGGTGGTACCTTGGCTCCAACACTGACTCTGCCCTGTGGATCTGCTGCTTCTCCATCCCATATTCTTCACTTTGGGGTGGACTGTATTATTTTTCAGCAAATATTTCCTCTGTCCTCTGAGCCTGTCCTGCCCCCAGCTACAGGAGGAATATATTTCCAAGTGAAGTTGGGTTTGGCTGGGTGACTTGCTTTGGCTTATGGAAGGAAGTAGTGACTCCTACAATTAATAGTAGCAGTGTATCCATCCACTATGGGAAGTGCCCACTCCAGACAGAGGTGTCTCCTTCAGCCTGAGTCCCAGACTGAAAATATGGGGACACACCCACAGCTAAACCCAGCCTGGAGCCATGCTACCCCAGACTGCCCATGACCTCCAAGGGAGAAGTAAATGATTGTTACTTTAATGCGCTGATTTTTTATTAAACACAGCATGATCATAGTGAAAGTTGACTAATACAATAATTTTATTCATTCAGAAAACATATTTGGAGCATTAACATGCTCAGATTCTACGGCTGTTCTTTAGTAAATAAGACTGAATGGCAGGAACTTTAGAGTCTAGAAGGTAAGACAGGAAAAAACACAAATAACCAACATACAAAACATGTGGTGAGTGATACAGGAAATATAAAGTATAATAAGAGTAGAAAGATTATTTCTGGCTCAGAGGAATCACAGAGCTTCCTGGAAGAGATGACATTTGAGGTGGGGTCTTAAAGAGATATATATATACATATATATATATACACACAGACATACACACACATACTGTATGTATATTATTCTTGAACTGTTTATTCCATAATCAGTTATTTTAGAGGAGGAAAACTCAATTTCTATAGATAGAAAGCAAAAAAATATACAATTTAACACAGTATATCTAGTTCTTAACATAGATAGGTACTCAGGTACAATACAATATAGAATAAGATGAAGGTAGCTTAATATGCTGATTTAATTTCACAGGTTGAACCCTAATATAAAGTTATTTGATACCACAGATTTCTTGTTGTTTATAAGCATTTTCTTCTTTTCATTTATTTGTGGATAAACTGCTTTGTCTGTTTGCTTATTTGTTTAGGGCAAGCTCCCACCTGCAGTGCTTGCCAAGGGTCAGGGAATTACTTTATCCTGAGCACAGACGAGCTTGTGGCAGGCAGATAAACCAAGACAGAAGACAATCCTGTCTGAGGAAAGAGTTGGGAGAGGAGACTGGCCCATCAGAAAGCTGTATCGCGATTTTAGTCTTAAAAGAGACCTTCAAATATCCTAATCTCTCCCCATCACTGCACTGGTAAGGCATGGAGGCTCAGAGAAGCTGAGGGACGCCCTCAATGTCACACAGCCTGCTAGCGGCAGCTCCAGGGCTCGGGGACAGGCCTCCTGATTCTCCACCCTGTTCTTATTATATTTTTATTTCTAACAATTATAACTCTAGTCATATGTTTTCCTACCTTGCCTTGTGGTGAGTTCCATTTAAAAACTGAATGTAAAAGTGAGTAGTTTAAGGCCAAAGTCACAAGTGTCTACAGGGTCTTCTAGACAGTTCCATGAGCCCAGACCAAAGAAGGCAGGTACAAGTCTACTTGGGCAGAATTGTGGCCAAGTGGGCACAAGGGCCCACTGTGGCCAGAACTTATGATTTTTTTTCAAGTTGAGTAACATTTTGAGACAAGATTATTGGAGTGGGGAAGACCTTTACAAACAGAGAGGACAGTGTGGATAAAGACAGAGAAATGGGAACTTAGAGAAAAGCCAATAATCTGATTTAGGGATATATGAAGTCTCGCTTGGTTGAGATAAAGGGGTGTGTCCTGCAGCCCATGGGGCAATAGGATGATCTGCCCCAGTAGGTGCCAGAGAGGTCCACACTCAAGCACCAGGTGGGATTGTTCTCTCTGGATCCCACTGTAGGACAGAGAACTGGAGGACCTGTGCTTTCCCCAGACACTACTGTGCTAGACAAGTCTCTGGAATTGACATCATCCTTTGGGGAGAGGATGAAGGGGGCAGGGAAAATCCTAAAATAACTGGAAAATCCTTGCAGTGATAGGTGTACTCGAAATTGACTAGACTTTCTAACTTCAGGGAGAATGGAGGTTTAAGATAGATTTCAGGTTTAAATATAGAAAAATATAGGCAGATTTCTCTATACTTAAGCCTGTGCCTATAAAAGTCACACTCCCTGCACACACAGGAAGGGAGCGGCTATTCCAAATGAGGCTATATGTCTTAGAGAGCCAGGTGCTTGGGTTCTTGCCCAGATGTCTTGTTTCTTTAGATAGCTGTTCTATTTCATTCCGTTCGCTAAAATAAAGTCCTATGAGTTTTCCATACATTGCACTATGACTAAGACCTGAGCAGAAACACCAACCCCCAAAGAAAAATCAACATACTTGTTTTTTTCTATAGTGAAGGTATGCTTTGGAAATGTGGAATTTCCTCCCAAATGTTTCTATTAAAACATCCCTACCCACAAACTCCACCTTGTTTTTAAAAAATACATTTATAATAAGGGAAACCTGAATACACCTTCATCACCATATACTGAAAAGAGCCCAAAAATACGTTGAAGAGACTCAAAACCATGGTGACATTATTTAGGTAGTTTTGACAGGTTGTATTTAATTTTTACTTAAGTAAACTTTTATGAAATCAAAACAATAGGAAAATATAACCTCCATTTCTGGCAGTTCAATTTTAGGATAACCAGTAGGTCTCTAGAAGGTTACGGTACATTCTATTGCAGCGATGGGTTTAAGGAGACCAACTTTGGCGACTCTGACAAACTCCACTGGGAGCCTGTGTGTCACTGAGGCTTGGGCCAGTCCCCTGTGGCTACTGGACCTCAATTCACCCTCCTTAAAATGAGGGGACCTCTAGCTTTCACACTCTTTGTTTGATTCTTCTTTTTTTTGTGACATTTCTAGATTCACCGCTTAACAATTAAATCTTTTAGAATTTAATTTTTTTTGCTCCTAACAACATGTGTTTTGGCGAAAGTCCATTAAAGCTTATTTTATTTATCTTCCTAAAGGTAGATTCAGAATTTACCTTTATACTTAAAGGTACACAAAGGTGTTGTTAATGCCGGAGGAACTGTATTAGTCTATGCAGGCGTTTGCTCAGATGAAGTAATCTACCGTGTTGATTGCAAGGGACTATGAATCATTCCAGAAGAAAAAGTATTACCCGTTGGAAGGAGAAAGCATGATTTTCCATTTGGAAGAGAACAGGCATATTCCAGCAGAGAATGGCCAGCACAAACCATTGCCTAATTTCTCTATTTCCATACCAATAGTTTTATTGGCAGATTTATGAAGGGAGTGTTGTGTTTGGGGGCAGCTGGCAGTTTTGGTAGTTTGCTTTCAAGCATGATTTTGCTAAATATAGAGCTCAGAAAAGAATTGCAATCAGTGAAATTCTGGAAAAAACACAACATGCCAAGAAGGAGTGTCACAACATTACAAAGAAAGAGGAAACCAGAAAGAAAAATTAGATGATTTTAAAAGAGCCCAGAAAAGATATTTAATAGCATCTGATGTTTGAATGGAGAAAGGTATTTTATTAGCAGTAGAATAGGATATAAAAACAAAAAGTAAATAAAAAATAACAAGAAAGGGATGTATTTGGAGAACTGGAAGTGAACAGTAGAAAATGAGAAATTACTAGTCTGAAGAACTGGTATTCAAGAAAAGTAATTGGAAAAAAAATTCATTTTTCTTCCATGGTGAAACACACACACAAAAAAGAAAAAATTCATAAAAGGAAATATCATTTTCATCAGCATAATTGACTTAAACCTATGTTACTATATTTATTCTTATCTTGGTAGTTTATTTAATCCTGGACTAGGTGGTTATAGTATTTAAATAACTTTTTAATATACTCACGTGACAGTTAAATAAACAATTGAATCGTCATTAGACAACATATACATGTATAAATTAAGTAACAGAAGGTTAAGATAAAATGAGATGGAACTAAAGACAGTTCTTGAACTTTTCTCCAAAACATTATTTTTCTTAGGTCCACTCAAATAGAGCATCCAAATGAAACATAAACAAACTCTTATGAATATAACATTAAAGGTTAGTTATCACCATATATAGCTATCAGATTAAAAAATGATAGTCAAACAATTATGACAAGATTCTTAAAGCATTAAAATCCAGGCCACATTGAATATTTTGGAGAAAATTTGAGAAGTACTGGAAACATCTTCATTATGATGAGTAAACAGAATAACCAAAATGAATTTAATGATTAAATATTTTTTTTAGGAAGTTCTTTCTCAAAGAGTGCTTAAACTTTTGCCACTACTGATTTATTAATAAAGAATTTCACATTTACATTCGTCAGTGCCTTTAAACAAATAAAATAACTTGAGGTAAGGAATTCAAAGTGTATGCATTTAGACTACTCGAATTTTTCTTATAATATAAGAGGTCTATTCAAAGCAGGACTCGGCCAGGTGCGGTGGCTCACACCTGTAATCCTAGCACTCTGGGAGATGGAGGCGGGAGGATCACTTGAGCTCAGGAGTTCGAGACCAGCCTGAGCAAGAGTGAGACCCCCGTCTCTACTAAAAATAGAAAATATTAGCTGGGTGGTGGTGTACACCTGTAGTCCCAGGTACTTGGGAGGCTGAGACAAGAGGATCACTTGAGCCCAGGACAGAAGTTTGAGGTTGCAGTGAGCTACAATGACACCACTGCACTCTAGCCTGGGTAACAGAGCAAGACTGTGTCTCCAAAAAAAAAAAAAAAAAAAAAACAGGACTCAATAATCCAAAGGAGTTTTAGATGGATGCTACCACACAAGTCTAGGCAAGTCTAGGTCATAATGCTGCTATATGGTCTTTCTTCAGAGAAATAAGAAACATAATTATTTACGGGAAGGAACTTAGACATCTCATGCTGCCATGGGAAGAGGATTGGAAAAGTGACATGGTTTGGTCAGAGTCACCTGGCTTATATGAACAGAAGTGTGAGTGGGGTGTATCTTTTGATTCTCAGGGCGATATCTTTTTCACCTTCCTAGGCTACTATTATTGTAATTCACTTTGTCTTAGCCCAAAATATTAAAAAGTAGCCCCAGGAAGAAGTGTTAAACATCTTAAATGTGTGGCATTAGGTAAAATAAAGCTTAATCTTTGCTTCCACATGCATAAGGATTAGACCTAGGATTGCGATAGGTAAACAATGCTGCTTTTACTTTACAAGTGGTCTCTTTGTTTTAGGAAACAATGCAATTTAAACTCACAGTTCTGTGCTGATCACCAGAACTACTGGTCACACACCCTCACTCTGTGATCTTTCAACATGTACTGAGTAGATTACTTTGGACAAGTGTTGAGCTCGCAGTAATATTGGTTCTTGTTTGTTGAGCACTTACTATATGTCAGGCACTGTTCTGAAAACTTTCCATGCATTAAGTCATTCAACCCTCAAAACAATCTCGCAAGGGAATATTCTTTTCTGCATTTTACACATGATAAAATCAGGCACAGACAGGCTAAATGACTTGTCTGAGGTCACTGGGTAGGTGGTAGCACCGGGGTTCAAATCTAGGCAGACGTCGAGCTCAGTGAATAGCACAAAGCTCCTCCCCCATGAAGTTCAAGGGCTAAGGAGGAGACAAACTCAAGTAATAGGGCTGATATTTTGTGTTTTGTGTGGGAGTATATGTGGGAGTTTGCTGTATTTAACCTTCTTGCTTCATGTGTCTGGAGATTTAATTTGTTGCCAAAGAAACAAATGCCAAAGGACAAGAAAACATAGCGTTCACACTCTCGCATTCAAAATAGGACTTTTTAATTACAAAATAATCTTGCCAGCCAGGTACCACTGAGACATGATGTGAAGGAAAGAAAGCTGTAGTAAGTGCCAGGCGTGGCTGTCCAGACCCCAGAGTGTCATCTAAGGAAGGGGACGCAGCCAGTTAGGAGGAAGAGGAGGAAAGCCCCCCCATTCTCCTCCAGGGGATTGTGGGAGTAAGATGGCTGACAGAGGTAGTTGTATGTCGGATGGATGTTGGAAATATTGGTGGCCAGAGAATTTAGGAGTCTGACAGGGAGTCCTGTGACAACCTGGATGTCCCAGGACAAAGCAAAGGGCAGAGCAACAGGTTCAGGCAGAGGAAGGTTCTAGTTTGCCTGTCTCGAGCATCCCACACATCGAATGCAGCAGAGATGCTAAGTTGAGGTCCAGCATCACCGCAGGGGAGCTGGGGGCAGACCACCTGGCATGGGGGAGGGGTGGAAAACATACAGTGACTTGGAAGAATCCCGACCTTCGGGGACCTAAACCAGGAAGAGGCCAATGCAACTTCCGGAGTTGAGAAGGAGCTGAATGTGAGTTCAGGGGTAGCAGGCCCCAGTGGAGTGCAGGGACAGCCCCTCTCGGCTGGGGACACCAGGATCAGAGAGCCTGGCATAGGTCCGAGGACCCTGCACAGAGCCAGGCCATCCTCCCCCCGCCTGCAAACCCCTGAAGGTGGAGTTGGGGACAGGCAGATAAGCAAATGTCCCAAGGACTGGACATTATCAATGAGAATGTTTAAATTACTGGATCAAACTCAGTTTACCAAGCTAAAGTAAATCTGGTTACTTTATCTCCCAGAACAAGAAGGGTGGAGGTGGCAGTTGTCAGTTCATGAGAAAGTTCAGAACAGCTGTACACAAGTTAAGATTAAGTTTTTCCTGCACAATTGAGTTACAACAGTAGTTTAAAGAAAAAAAATCCTGCTCTGCATATAAACCATTAACTACAGTGAAGTATGGGAAGTTTTGTAGTAGGATAATAACACACTGCTTGCCATGCTTCACCCACTGACCTCAGTGCTTTACAGCAATTAACACATTTAAGGCTTACAACATCCCTACGAGGTGGTGCTATTACTATTGCCATTTTGCAGAGGAGGAAACGAGACACAGAGGTTAAGTAACTGGCTCAAGATCACACAGCTGAGAAGTAGCAGATCTGGGATTGAACTCAGGCAGTGTGGCTCTCGCGTTTATGCTCTTAATCTCCATGTTGCACTTTGCATGTACAAAGTGCGATGCAATACCGTTCAAAGATGATGTGACCCACTCGGCCCATTTGCAGACCAGGTTGCTCAGGGGACGTGCTGTGGGGGGTTGGCCTTGAAGGGGGAGAAGAGAAGCCAGAGCGGTACAAATCAGAAGCAAATGCACCAAAGCCTCAAGGAACATGCATGCAGAGAAGGGCAATGCGGCAGACCCCTTAACACGCAAAGGGATAAGTCTGCAGGCCTGCTAGAATATTCTATTTGTCAATATTACTATGGCTGTTGCAGAAGAGCACCCTTTATGCCCAAGATTTCTTTCTTCTGACCAAGAACCCAAGTTTTCTAGCACTTGCCTACATTCACTTAACTTTGACTTCGTGGCCACTTTGCATAAGGAAACAGCTTGGATGAATTAGTGAGAGTGTCTTAACAATGAAAAACAATAAGGTGCAGTCAATTGGAAATGCGTGGCAGTCAGCTAGGCTCACTCACTGGCTAAATGAGTCGCATCACCACCCTCACGTGAGTGTGAGGCGAATTCAAGCCTCCTCTGCAGAGCAGCTCACAGATAGTCAACTCCAGGAAAGTGAAATCTGAGGACAGGACGCTGCTGTGTCCTTTGGGCTGGACGACATGGTGCTGAGCAGAGGGACAGGAGAGGAGGCAGCACACCCAGCCCAGGCTGAGCTGGGGGTCTGTGGAAAACCAGGATCAAGAAAGAACTCTTAGAACATTCTGTCAATCTCATGATTCTGGATAATTTCTCTTTCATAGAATATTTTCCTACACATTTATTGACCATTTGTATTTCTTATTTTGTGAATTTTTCAATCTATGGATTTTATTTATTTTTCATTGAATGTGCATTTTTTTGAACATTTTAAAAGAGGTTTTAGCCAATATGGAGAACAGTATGGAGGATCCTCAAAAAACTAAAAA
Organism: Eulemur rufifrons; assembly: GCF_041146395.1. Taxonomy (NCBI): domain Eukaryota; kingdom Metazoa; phylum Chordata; class Mammalia; order Primates; family Lemuridae; genus Eulemur; species Eulemur rufifrons. The sequence continues at coordinate 10,702,431 of NC_090994.1, read as the reverse complement.
TAGAACTACCATATGATCCAGCAATCTCACTGCTGGGTGTATGTATCCATAAGAAAGGAAATCAATGTTTTGAAGAGACATCTGCACTCCCATGTTTATTGCAGCACTATTCACAATAGCCAAGATATGGAATCAACCTAACTGTCCATTGGTGGATGAATGGATAAAGAAAATGTGGTATAGATACACAATGGAATGTTATGCAGCTGTAAAAAAGAATGAATCCTGTCATTTGCAACAATAGGGATGGAACTGGAGGACATTATGGTAAGTGAAATAAGCCAGGCACAGAAGGAAAAATGTCATATGTTCTCACTCATATGTGGGAGCTAAAAATTAGTCAAATTGGACTTACGGAGACAGAGAGTGGAATGGTGGTTACCAGAGGCTGGGAAGGGTAGAGGGGAGGAGGGAATAAAGTGGGGATGGTTAATGGGTGCAAAAATACAGTTAGATAGAACGAATAAGATCTAGTATTTGGTAGCACAATAGAGTGACTATAGCTAATAATTTATTGTATATTTTAAAATAACTAAAAGAGTAGAATTGGAACACTCCTAACACATGGAAATGATAAATGCTTAAGGTGATGGATACCCCAATTACCCTGACTTCATCATTACATATTGTATGCCTTTATCAAAACATCACATGTACTCCATAAATACATATAACCTTTATGAACCCATAATAATTAAACATTTTTTAATATTAGAATATTAACTGATAGATTGTGAAAGTTGTCAGAATCAAAATAGAGTCACTAATGTTAAGAAAACCCTGACAAATAGAGCCGTGAAGGGCCATGAAGAGATTGTCTTCATGCTTGTATGCCTGCTAACAAAAAAGACTATAAAAACCACAATCTTGCACAAAGGCCATGGCAACCTTACACACACACACACAAAATACTTCTGCAAGGACATCTGCCCAGCAACTGCCTGTCCAACGCTGGACTGGCGTCACCTGTGTTATTAACCTTTGTAGCCAAGGACAATTATTTCAACAAGATCACGTAATCCTCATTTTTTTCTTTAAAAACCTTCGTCTGCCTTTACCTCCCTGAACACGCGCGTCGTTTGCCGTGGCATGCATCTTCCCGTTGCAATATTCCATTCCCAAACAAACAGCTTTTCTTTTAGAGAGGGTGTCTCTGTTTGTTATTTCGGTTGATGGTATGTCGTGGATGTTTTGCTCAGGGTGTAATTTACTCCTGAAATGTATCGAAACTGCTTTTTATATGAAAATTTTAAAAACTTTATGTGGTCAAATCTATACATGTTCCTTCAGGGTTTCCTTATGGTGTCTTCATTTGTTGATATTATAATATTATTATAAAAAGTTCTTCCTTATGCCAATTCAGAAAAGTAGCCCTCTATTTTCTTATCTCTGCCTCCTGGTTCCATTAGAGCTTAGAGGTTAAGAGCTGAAGCTTTGAGTCTGATGAAGGTGACATTGAATCCTGGTTCTGGTCTTCACTGACTGTGGGCACTTCCCCTCCTTCTGTTTCCCTCCTTGTTACAAGCCAGACAATCTAATGAGGTAAGTACGTTCCCATTATGCAGATGGGAAAACTGGTATTTAGAGAGGTGAAATTAGTTGTGCAGAGATGTCTAGTAAGTGGGAGCTGGAATCGGACACAGTTTGCCTGTTTCAGAGCCTGGGCTCTTATCAATTACACTTACATTTCACTCACCCACACAGAACGTCATTGTTATACACTTTTACTATATTGTAGAGCAAGTTTTGCTAGTGTTTTACTTGCGATGTTTGTTTCTATAGTCAAAAGCAAGAATGGAGTGCAGTGTGCCTTACAGAAATGTTTCATGACCTTGGTGTTTGAACTGCCATTGTGCTCTGGCTGGAATTTGGAACCTCTGATGTCATCTGAAGCCTGAGTTAACGTATTCAGCCTCTTGCAAACACAAGACTAGACTAAATGCCCTGGCTTGGCACACAATCCCGCTAGCGAGACCTACAAAAGACAGGGGGCTGGAGCGAGAACAGGGCAGATCGGCTTCATGAACAGCACTTAGCAGTCTCCCTCTCTGTCAGGATGAAAGTGTGCACGGTAAACAGGTGAGAAGAAGACTCCACTCCCTCAGGCTGCTTGAAGCAAGAACAACGACTGTTGGGAGATGGTGGGGGTTCAGTTCAGAACATGTTTATAAGTTTTCATTTAACTTGATTAGAAACAGCTGGAAAATCAGGACGCTTGAGTAACCACTCCAATGATGCAGAGGGAAAGAATGTTCATGGTCCCATAACCACAAGTTACCATCCTGGCTTGTTTTAGACAGGGAAATAATTTGCATTAATTAAATTATAAACCCCAAACTTCTGATCCTTTCAGTGTTCATCTTTATGTCTGTTCAGATAGTATTGTCCCCCCTCCTTTTGCCCCCCCAACTACTGTCACGTGCTAATATGACATTATTGGCATCCAGTTTGTCTTTACAAAGGGTTTTTTTTTTTAAAAAAGTATTCATATCAATATAAGATTCTTAACATTTAAACGTAATTTTTTTCAGTCATGGGTAGATGGGACAGAACTTTTTCTAGAGAGTTGGAACAGTCAGATGTTGACCTATTCCTGAAGATACAGGAAGAAATGTGTCTGGAAGAGCAGAACCTGGTCCTGGCTCTGTGGCATCCTGATTCAGTCTCCATCCAGGCAGCAGTGAGCGTGGTACTGAGACCACCACCAAGGCCAAGCTCTAACCCCTAAGGCCAAGCCACACCTCCAAGGCCAGGCTCCACCCCCTAAGGCAGGCTCCACCTCAAGGCCAGGCTCCACCCCTTAAGGCAGCCTCCACTCCAAGGCCAAGCTCCACCCCCTAAGGCAGGCTCCACCTCCATTCCCTGGAGCCCCTCCCAGGCTTGCTGGGGCTATTGGCCAAACTCTGGCCTCAGATTCTTGATTGAATCTATAGTATTCATTTCACAGAGAAGTTGAGAGAATTTTTTGCAGATCTTTTTTTGTTCTGCAATTGCATAGTGTAAAAAATTAATTAAAACACTAGGTGTCAACCTTACAGAGCCATTGTCAGAATCAACAGAAAAACTTCTGATTGGTGTTTCAAATAAAATAAGTTGCCTTTAATGGTAAAAACTATTACTGCTTAATTTTAAAATGGGAAAATACACAGGAGAAGGAAAAAGGCAAAAGAGAGGGAACAGGTAACCCATAATCCCCCAACGTCCAAACACGCACTGCGAACATACTGTCCTGTTTCATTCCGGTATGAAGTGGTTTCTTCCGTCCCTCTCTCCTCTCTCATCATCGGTTCTTTCTCCCTCCTTCAACCAGAGATCACCTAGTTAATTTTCGTTCACAGAGAGGACAGAGAGGTGAAAAAGGAAGAGGATCCAGAGAATCCGCAATCCTGAAAAGTTGTTGAGGTTGGCACCTCACCATGGCCTTTGATCGCCACGCACCAGGCTCCCCCAGACCCCACCAGACCCAGAATCAACTTGCTTCTTAATTATCCACAACTTTCTAAGTAGAGGTTTATTGACAATCACCTGGGACCCACGGGCTAAAGAGAAGCAGCCTGTAGGTGGGGGAGGGGCAGAAGGACACATTTTAGGGGCATCACCACTTTCCCATGGCTACTTGGCCCTGGCTGAGCTCCGCAAGTTCTAGGTGCTGCACCTAGAACCTCCAAGCCCGCCCCGCCCGTGTCTCCTACACTGCCCTATGTAGATAGTTTAAAAGTTCTTGTTCTACGGCTGTGGCAGAGACAGTTCGGGCTCGGCAAACATTCCATCTGCTTGTCAGCAATGCCAGCTCTTCTGCAGTAAGGCAAGGCTGTGTGACTAATGCTCTTTTCCCCTGGTGACCCGAGGCCTGTGCTGCATGCAGATGGTGCTGCTACAAGGCGGGATGTCCAGGGACTACCTGGAGGAAAAGCCCCACTGACCCACGTGGGACATGGAGCATGAGAGAGAGAAGGAAACCTCTTTTAGGCTTTTGAGGTTTTGGATTTATTACTGCAGCATAATCTAGCACATTTTGACTAATGCAATCGGAGAGATTCTCCCTGCTGGCACTATGCGCTGAGCTTTTTCTCTTTCTAAAATAAGGATTTGATCATATTATTTCCTTGTTTAAAAACCATCAAGGGCTAGCTGTTATCTGAATGCTGAGATCTAAATGCCTGGCCCTTGCGGACAATCTGGTCCAGCTGCTAATCTCCTGGTGCTCTGCCCCCGTGCTATACGCTACATTGCAGATTGTCCGCAAGGGCCAGGCATTTGGGTCTCATCATTTAGGCTTTGTGTGTCTGTCGCTGGACAATGCAGGTAAAGACGTGTCACTCACACTAGCTGAATGGCCACATTAAACCTTTCCGACTTTAAGTCCCATGTATAAAGAAAATAGGGGTGAAATTGTTTATGTGCCATTTGTGACTACAAAAGTGTGTAAACATGTGTAGCCTATGTAGGAAAATAACCTGTGTTATAATAATAAAGGCTGTGGGGAAAATGGATGAAGTGTGTTTCATAATAAATTGGCATCATATTTAAAGAAAAATCAACATCGAAATGAGAAGGAAAATGTTTAAAATTTCAGAGACCGAAGTGCTCAGGAGGAAACAATTAGCTTTTAATTACTTCAAGGCTGTCGGTTGGGATTGAGATCCATTTCCTGTGCTTCAGAAACAGCAGCTTCCTCCTTACAAAGAACATCTCCCGGTGAGAGAGAAAAAAGGTAAGATGAAGGAATAAACTCCATACATTCTTTTTTTTTTTTTTTTTTTTTTTTAGAGTAGCTCTTGGAAACAAAAAGTCAGAGGGAAATAAGAGCTGTTAGTAGTTCGAATGGAATTTAGAAATACTGAACAAGGTAGGTGGTCCCTGCTTGGGGGACATCATGGGTTTCTAGAAACCAGAATGTAAGAGGAATCTTTATAAAGCCCTCTTAAGCAGCTGCTGTTGCAGTTGTTTGCACAGGGCCAGTGGGCAAATCCTTCATTCCCCAGGCCATTCTTAGGGGAGGTTTTGAAGCAACACAGCCCTGAGCTCAAATTCCACTTCTACTCCGTGATGTCCAACAAATTGCTCAGCTCCCTGGGCTTTACTGGCTTTATCTGTAAATTCAGGGTAACGATACCTAACTTGTAGCTTGTTTTAAGGCTCAGTGAGTTGTCATCATCTATTTGAGCATCAAGCGGGCCCTGGCACATCCTCACTGGCATTCAGTAAAGTTAATTATTTTGCTAGCGTTTCCCTCCTTTCCCCAGGGGCCTCAGGTGTCCCCTTTTCTCAGGGTGCCCCTTGGAAGCCCTGTGGCTCAGGTGCTTGGTCACCTGCTCTCGTTGCTGCTCCACTGTCGCTGTTCTTGTCTGGCCACCCCTCCAAGGGTGCCAATGACCTGCACTTTCTTATTCTCATCGCTTGCGGCTCCTTAAGGAACCATGGAATTCACACACAGGATTTTCTGTTATAAAGGCAATGCATAATCGTCACCAACTGAGCAGTCTTTGTCATACCCAATGTAGAATTTATAATAATGAAGTAGTATCTGGTTTCCTGTCCCTGTTATTTTGGTTACTATTTGAAAAACTGTTCAAAAAGTTAAGTCACTTTGTTGTAAAATTTCCAGTTGTTCACTCAAGAATGAAATCATGTTCAGTAATGAGTTCAGTAAGTCCCATAAAATTTCCACGGTTTGAAAAAAGCCACTTTTCATTGTGACATAGGGAGAACAAACCTTCCACTAAAAAAAAATGAAAAAACACAACTCTGTAGCAATCAAGATAATACTATATTTCTGTGTTTGGTCTTCAGGACGTTGGCCTAGGACATTTTTATTTGATCAATATGTGATCCAAGTAAACATGGCCTTCTTGAACTTTGACTTTTTTTTGAGGTTTTCAACATATTCACCCAATCTGAAAACTGATCTAAGGAATGTCTGTCTCACTGAAAACAAGGTACAAACAAAAACAGTATGTGCTGTCTTGGAACAGGGGAGTGAGCATCTCATGACGATTTGGTCATTTAAGTTTATACTCATTTTTAGAACATCTGTGTTTTAGGTGTTTATATGTTCTGTTTGATTTTCTGTAAATATTACTGGGATGGTAATTTTGTGAAAAAAATCACTATATTTTCATTAAATGGTATAACAAGCTGCAAAGAGAGACCACAGTATTTATCAAAGTCAGAGAATTCATCAAAATGGAGCTTCTATTGGCCTTCGTATATTTTTCATACAAATTATTTTACTTCAGTCTTCTTTTAATATTCTGTCCCCATTTAAGTGTCCTGATTTTCATCTTTTTTTAAAAAAATTCTTCTTTGTCATTTTTATTACCTATGTCTTCGTGGCATTCTTAACTCTTTTCTGTATCTTCATGAGTTTTAACCATCAGATTTTTTTAAATACAGTTTCCACTGTGATCTATAGGAGAGTTTTTGACATTACCAGTTCTCTCAGTCTTCTTTCTTTTAGTTGAGAGTTTGGTTTTCCACTAAGCTACTTCTTTCATATTGTATTTGAATTTTAGTATGAACAAGAAATCTGAAGAAATGTCCCAGATTAATATGTAATTAAGGCACACACAATGGCAATTCCAATGCCTTCTTTAAATGTTTATGATGCTGCTTTGCTGTGTTACGATGGGTTACTGTTTAATCAAATCACTCTGCTACTACATTGACTAATTATTCATGATCAAGTTTAAGAGTTTTATCACTGGATCACTTGCATCAGTGACTAGTTTTCATGTTGTTTCCTCTGGAACCACCAGACTTTTTTAGAACAAGATCTATAGAGATACTTTGAGACACAGTGCAATGTGTTAAGATGCATAAAGCATATAACTTTGCACACAGACCTATGCAGGTATAGGTCTGTGTGCCCTACACACATGGGAAGTCTGATCAATTCACTCCACTGATTTTCATCAACAAAGAGGAATGTTATATGGACTTTTATTATTTTACACATTGGATTGTTGGGTCTATTCCTAATAGAAGAGCATGTCCATTTTGACCAGGTCTTATTGAAAATAGAATCATCTGCCTACTGTTTTACATATCTGATAATAGGAAGAATTCTCCGTAGACCAATTTCTGTCTCCACATGTAAATCCTAGTTTCTCCTTCACTACACCAGCGCTGGTCTGCAGGACACGTCCTTGTCACAGTGTGACCTCTGACCCTGCACCATCATGTCACAGCAGGGCAAGTCGGTGTGGGGGACACAGGAGTATTCCTGGAGTCTACCCCTATACTGGGACAGCCAGCAATAACTTAACTCCACACCAAAGTCACTGTGAACCTCATAGATACGTCCCCCTAAACCCAACCAAATGTATCCCCAATTCAACTTCCCCTTAGATGGAAGCTAAAAACTGCCATGATCTCTGAACACACTCAACATGAGAGAAAGGAAAATAGAGGAAAAGTGGGAGTGGAGAGAGACAGAGGTCTTGACCAATCATGCTTAAAAGAGCTTTAAATAAATTTTGCTTATTTTATAAGATATCTGACCATATGAACACATTGCTAGGCCCTGTCCCGGGTGTTGGAAGGGGCCCACACAAGTGAAATATCCTGAAGTATAAGCTTTATTGGCTTCATAGTGAATCAGACGCTGTGTCAACACTGAGCCGGAGCTCTAGGACATGACCCAGGTAACTCGATTCTCTTGTGCATCAAGGTGCATTCCATGCCCACCAACTGGGCTTCTTTTCTAGATGGGGACACCTGTGGCTTTCCCTTCACTCAGGACTGTCCCCTGGAACTGAGGAGCCCCACTATCCAGTCCTACAGGGTTGGCGACGTCTCCCAGGTGGTCGTTGCATCTTAGTAAAGACCTGTCTCCTCCTGGCTTGTTCTGGTAACCTGGGCTTCCTCACCTGCACCTCCTGCTTCTGATCTCTGATCCTCACTGTGAGTTCTGGAAGAAACTATCTTTGAGTGAGTAAAGAATATGAAAAACACAGTGTTATCAGGTAAATTTAAAGTGTCAAAGAATGGGATCAAGAATCTACACAAACGTTGTATATTGACAGTGACAGAGAAAAAGTCTACTCTTGTAGGATGCTATTCTAGTGATCAGAGCCTAGATAACTTGGAAATGATTCTAGGAGGAGTATCAAAAGGTCAGAGTAGATGACCTCATACAAACTCAAATTTTTAAATCAGTTGTGACATACAAACCCAGAAGAATTTTTAACCCAGAATTTGGGAGGGGATGTGATAGCTGCCTTTCAATAATTACTATGTGTATTTACAAGGAAAAGGGTGAATAACTTAGCTTGGTGCAAAGCAGGCTAAATCAAGCCAAATGAATTTAATTAAGTAAAATATAATTAGGGCCAAATGTTGTGAAACTCCATTAGGCTATGGAAATCTCCCAAAGGAGATGCAAGTAACATCATTACTCAGAACTGGGAAAATAATATTATCACTGAATGTGTTATGAGTAACTGCACTGTGTTCCATCCGGGGAACTAAGTGGATGTTCAGACACACGTGTACTGTTTCTCTTTTCCAAATGCCATAATTCTGTGATAACTGCATCTTTGTTTACCTGGTGGTAAATTATGAGAACAAATTTCTTCATTAATACAATACTTAAATACAAAGACTATTGCCTAAAGAGTTCAATTACTCAAAGCCCTAATTAAAATGTGGTCATCTCATCTCATAGCTGAATTTTCCATGAAAGCCAATTAATTTTGATGCTACGCAATGAAGCATGCCAAATTGGAAAGAAAGAGGTGAGAGCATGGAGGACAATTGTCACCTAGCCAACCTACTCGAATTAATTAGTAGTGTTTGCTTGGAGCTCTGGTTTTGAGGAAGGTAATATCCTGATCCATTAGTGATGTCTGCCATGGTATGGGATATGCCAGCCATGGCTTGTCTGCCATTTGCAAAATTCTCTTAGATAAGAGGTAGAGGTCAACTGACCCCATCAGAATCCAAGATGCCCAGGTAGTATGGACACCTCTTGGACGTTCTAGAGCTGAGGCTCTCAGCTTCTCCTTTGAAGAATGCCAGCAGCACGAAAGAGACTAGGAGCCCATGCTTTAGCACCACTTCCTTAGGCTCTGGGACTTGTGAGTATACTACTGAGCTGTAGACTCTGGCTTCCGGGAATGTTCTTAGAGGCCATTTTGCACAATTGTGTTATTTTTTTTTCCCCATTTTCTAAATAGTCAATGCATTTTTATTAGAAATTTTCCTTCACATACACTTAGATTGTACATGTTATTGACATGTCATATCAATATATTTTTAAGTGCCTAAAATAAGAGGGATATAATTAGTTCAGTATTAAATTTGATACTAATAGACTAGAAATTTATCCTGTTTTGGGGAGAAAAGTCAAATGCAGATAAAAGAGTTAGAAAATGATAGAGAGCAATAATAAGGTCCTGTACCTTAGAAGGATGTTGTGGAATGCAGTAGAGTTTAGTAGTCTGAGCTAAAATCCCAACTTTACCAATCATTCATTGTTTGACCATGGGATAGTTGGCCTGTAACCCTCAATTTTTCTTATCTATAAAATGATTTTAATGGTGGTATTTTCCTCAAAGTTTTGTTGTGAGAATTAGATTAAGTATACCATATTAAACATTTAGTAAAGCATCTAGCTAAATGTTCAAAAAAAATTTGGTGATAATAATACTAACAATGATTATAATGATATACCTAAACAGAATCTCCTTGTCATTTTATTATAATTATGAGGACACTGAGGCCAGAGAAGCTCTTTCACCCACCTGTGTCCGTAAGACAAGTTACAGCCAGAGTTGGGACTAGAATTTAGTGCCCCTGGTTACCAGAACTGTGACCTGAAATTCTGTGAGAACTGAAGGCCCCTCCCCTGCTCCCATTTTGTGGCACTGGTCCCAGGTCCCAGCAGTCATATGAAATTGGTCTTAAGGCTGTGTAGGGACTTGTCAATCTCTGACCTGTTGGCCGTCCTAACAGGTTCTATTCCTGTTTCCTTTTGTTGTCATGGAGTCAGCCTTCTCTTGTTCTTCAGAACCAGTGGCTCATTTGGCACTTGAACTCAAGAGATAGCAACACTGGTGGCTCCTAATGTGCCCCATCAGTGTCCTTTTTAATTAACATAAGCCACGAAACTGGATGTTCTTGACCTGCATCTAGAGAACCCTGAACGAGCCCCAACATTCCTCTCTGGTCTGTTAGTAGCAAGAGCCAGCCAAGGGCAGGTCTGAGTCAGACTCTGGTGTCAGGCTACACCCCAGGCTGACCTTGAACATGCTCTGCCTGGTAGAGGCCCAGGGATGGTGAGGAGACGCTTTCCCTGCCTTGCCATGGGATTATCACTTTGCAGAGGACAATCTAATCTATTTCAACTCGGCTGTTTTCACTTATGCTTTTTTTCTCTTCCTAGCAGGCACCTAAGGACATCTGACAACATGATGACAACCATCTTCACCCTTCAAAGGCTCATTAAGACACAGACAAAACAGGTAGAAATAGAATTTCACATCAGCAGAAAGCCAAGCACCTCCTGTCTCCTTTCCGGGACTGACATGTTCAGTCATACGTCCTTCTGATCTTTCTTGTTTGCTTTACTTACTTGCTAGGCTTGGCCAGAGGCCAAGGTCAGGGGATTTAATCAGCAGGCTTCCTGCATGGGAGGAGATTGATACAGCCAGGCTTCTCTCCTCCTTCAAGGACATAAACCACTCCTGGTACAAAATTCTGGGCATTTGGTTTCTTTGTATGTTACATGGCTTTGACTTGACCACAAGGCCGGAGTAGCTCTGGCAATAACTGGGATTGTATTGAATGAAAATGAAGAATGGTCTCCTCGTTCCTTAGAGCCTTTTATTATTTTGAGAGCGGTCAGTGATTCTTTCTTCATGCATTTGTTTGATTTGCACATAAACACCTAGGCCTATGTGAAGGGATGCATGTTACTGTATTATCATCTAATATTTGCAAAAGAAATATGCAACTTCTCATGTAAAGCATTTATCATGGTTCCTGGCACATGTAAGTGCTCAGTACAGTTAACCATTAGTATAATTATTGTAATTTTTATTGTGTAAGTAGCATATTCTTTTAGTGTATAGTCCTATAGATCTTAAAAAGAACTGGCATATTATAGAATTTCACAACTGTTACATGATTTTCAACCACAATCTCATTTAGTCTTTAGAAGATTAGCTTAAACTCCACCTTTGCATAAAATTTTCTCCATTGGTTCCAATCTCTCCCTTCTCTGAACTACCATACCACTTAATCTGCTTCTATTTGTTTCCTCTCTCCGCATTCACACACACAACCCTGGGAACTGTATGCTGTCCTCGTCTGCTCTGTGCTGAGTCCCATGAAGTGACATCACTCAGGATCCCCTGCTGGCTGGATTCACCCGGGAGGTGCCAACAGAAGATCTGATCAGAGGTGTAGAAGTCAGTGTTCTCCAGAGAAACGAACTGATGCAAAGAGATTTATAAGGAAGTGGTTCGCACGATTATGGAGGCTGACAAGTGCTAAGATCTGCAGGGTGAGTTAACAAGCTGGAGACCCAGGAGAGCTGATGGTGTAGTTCTAGTATTGAGCCAATATTTCAGTTCAAGTCCAAGGGTAGGAAAAAAGGTGATGTTTTGGTTTGAAGGCTGTCAAGCTGGAAGAATATTCTCTTACCTGGGGAGAGTCAACCTTTTTGTTTTTTTTAGGCCTTCAACTGAGTGAATGGGCCCACCTACATAAGAGAGGGCAACTTACTTCACTCAACTACTGATATAAATGTTAACACCCTCACAGAAACACCCAGAATATTATTTTGCCAGATATCTGGGCACCCTATGGCCCAGTCAACTTGACACATAAAGGTAACCATCACAGAAGGCAAAGGAGAGAAAGGTCAGAGTACTTCTACTGCCTCCCTGCTTTGGCACAGTGTCTCTGAAAGTGGCTGTGTGTCTCTGGGAATATAGATTCACTGGAACAGCCGACACTCCAGGCTGCAACTCTATTTATTTTCTACAATGGTCATAGCTCCCTTTGTATTACTCTTTGGGGGAATGAATAACCTTTGTTGATTCCTTTAACCAAGCACACTCCTGGATGATCCCATCATTTGAGTCTCTTCATTTGAGCCGTTGGGGTGAATGTTGTTTCCTACTGGGACTCTGAGGCATATGGCAATATTTATGTTTCTTTCCATTTTATAATTATAGTAGAGATATATGTGTATTATGAAAACTTTAGAAAATAAAAAACACACAAAAAGAAGAAAATGAAAACCAACCAGAATCCTACCAAAAGAAGATAACCATTACTGACCTACTGCATATGTCCTATTGGGGTATGTGAGAACAGGAACATTATATAAACCATTTGCTGTTGTTATGTGCGTCCCATTTCTTTAAACATTCTTCAGGAATGTATTTTCAATGGCTGCCTATTATTCTGTAGTATTTATAACTCTCTTGTGGCACTTGGATTGTAAATTATTTTCTGCTCCCAGAAGATAGTCATGAAGGTCAATTTACTCTGTCATCCAACTAGCTTGGTACCTTGCACGTTAAAGTTATTTATTCATAGAGACATCATTCACCCCACCCTGTCAAAGATGTTAAGTAGTTTACAGAGATAAATAAAATATAGTAAAAGAACATGTATTTAAAATATATGAGAGTAAAAGAAGATATAAGTCTAGTAAAATAAGATGGAGTGAAGAGTGAGGTTAGAATCCAATAATGCATGCCAAGAATCATATAACCTTATTAGCAGTTGGCCACAAATTTGGCTGTATGCTTTCTAACAGTCCATTCAAAGAGGAGAGCATTAATAGTTACTCAACCAGAGTTTCCATAAAATAAACAATCCAATTACTCAGGAGTGGTCTTGGCAGAAAGGGATAATGTAGTCTTCAACAATATCCTTACTGTCAAGGCAGAGAAGGGGTTTTCAGGGTTGTTGCTTATAAAATCTACCTGAATAAACTGAGGATTTCAGGCCCAACTATTAACACAATTCAGGGAAAGCAATTCTACCAGGGGCCTGCCAAGATGCATTTCTGCTAAACAGCTCTTGATCCAGCTTAACCCAGGAGTGGAAATCAGAGACTCTAGAGAAAAGAATAATTTGTGCATTATTTAGGAAAACCTCCATGCTGGGTCTCTTTACAATATATATCCGTATCCACCTATATGAAGTAGCAGAGCTCTGGCTCCAGCAATGTGGTTATTTGAACTAAAATAGACTCCATCCCTTCTACAAACATAAAATATTAATAAAACAGAATTATAAACACTTAGTCAAATTGAAAGAACAAATAGACCGTGTCCAGATATCAGCACCAGCAAGAAAGTTCTCAGGCACAGAGGTAGGCTTAACAGCTGCCTCTGGTGGCCCATGAGGACATCAAACCTCAATCAATATAGGTCCAAAACTGTAAGAACTTCATGCTTCCAGAAGGACATTGTGTTGTGGTCTTAGGCCTCTGCAAAGTAGGGAACTGAACTTGGGAAATACCGTACAGATAAGTCCCTGGAAAGGACTAGAAAAATTCCACTATTAGCTTGTCTCTAGTTAGGGCTCTGATTTAAAAGTAAAAAATTAAATAAATAACAAAAAAAAGTTCTCTTATAGAAATGAAACCCCAATCCTGAGCCACTTGTAAGCGTAGAGTCCTAGTTTACAGAATCACAGCTGCAGAATTAACAGAAAAATGGTTCCCAGGCCAGTGAAACCCATGGGACACTTTGCAAAAGAAAATGCAAAACATATCTGTAGGGACGTTTCCAGGCTTAGGGGACACCTGCAGAAACAAATAACTTCAGTTGAAGATGAACTCACGGCAAACATTTACAAACCACCACAACAAAAACATCGTATAAGGGAAAGTCAGCAGATATTATATAAATACACAGGCAAATATGTGCTCCCCAGCAAACTGAAATTTTAGAAGACAGTCTGTATAATAACTATGTTTAAACAATTAAAAAGTTAAAAGAGAGAATAGAAACCATATGAAAAATGAGGATATGAAAGAAAGGAGACTCTAAACAGAATTTAAAATGAAATATATAGTTATTGAAGTTAAAAACTCAAAAGATGGGTTAGATAACAGATCCAGATACAGTTAAAGAGAAGAAAGACCTGAGGAAATTCACAAACACTATTTCATTTTGAGCCTCTCAGCAATCCTGCAAGAGGAAGGGTAAGAATTATCCTGTCCCTTAGGTGAGTGAGGTGGTTTAGACTGAGAAGGTTCAAGTCTGTACAGTTCATGAGAACATCAGGATTCAAACTCTGGCTTTCTGACTTGGGTTCGTGGCTCATTTCTCCACATAACATTATTCCAAAGTAGTAATGGTGGGAACCCTCGTATGATGGGCTCTGCAAGAGTTTCATCTTCCGTCCTGAGCCTGTGCTGTCGTCTTTACCCCAGCAGCCCAAGATCTCTGAGCTCTTGAAGTCTATAAAGATGTAAGGAAATCTCACCACCTCTGACATCCCCAACACCTTAAATGCCACCTTCTGGGTGGAGACTCCTTCACTCTGTCTCCTGTCTCTTGTCACCTCTGTCTTTCCAAGGACATCTGCATCATTCTTTCCTCTGTGCTCCATTGTGTCTCTGCACAGGCTTTTGCTGTAAAGTTTTCACTTCATATTACAGCTGGCTCTTTGTAAGTCTCTCTCCCTCTCCCCAACTAGAAAGTGAGTTCCTGGAAGCCAAGCCTGTATCATCTTCCTCTCTTAGCATCCTGGTACCTTCCAATTCGTCATGTGGAGAGAGTTTAACAAAGGGACCATTTACAAAGATGCAAACAGGACTTAGGCACATTAAAGCACCCATGTGGTGTCCTGCCTTCCCCTCTCTCTCTCCCCACTGACCCTCATGTATCTACAACTCTTAGGCCTGAGCAGTTACTGGGACCCTTCTGGAATCACAGAAAGCATGATGGATAGGGCCATGCTGGCAGGAGAGGAGCCCTGCCTAGAGGGTACAGCCAGGCCACAAGATCCCCTGTGGGGAGATCCTGTCTGCTGTCTGATCCTGACCCGAAGTCGGAAGGCCAGGGAGCCCTTGGTGGAGGTTAGCATCCCAGAGGGCACAGCAGGGAGAGGCAGAAAGTGGGGCAGATGGAGAATCTGCCCACGTCTTTGCATTCCCAGCAGGTAGCAGAGCACCCAGCATACAGTTAGTGTACAGAATATTTTTAATTGAATTGCTGAATCTTAGATATAGCTTATTGATACAGAAATGTAGAAAATTTTTTGCATGGCTACAGCATGTTTAGCACAGTTTAAACCAGAGAAATATCAGATATATTATCAAAGTGTCAAGTGTTATGCTGTCATGATGAACTTAGATTTCTAAACCAAAACATAAAGCTAACTGCTCTATTTAGGAATGTCATGGCCAAGGTATGCAATGCCGTATGATTATGAAGTTATAATTCTTTCCTACTAAATGGATTCAGCTCAAGATTTGTATACTCCCCAATATTAGAAAAATATATATATGTATATATTTTTGGAGACAGGGTCTCACTCTGTCATGCAGGCTGGAGTGCAGTGGCATGATCAGAGCTCACTGCAGCCTCAAACTCTGGGGCTCAAGTCATCCTCCCGCCTCAGCCTCCTGAATAGCTGGGACTGGAAGTGGATGACATCATTCCTGGCTAATTTAAAAAAAATATTTTTTGTAGAGATGGGGTCTCACTATGTTGCCCAGGCTGATCTCAAACTCCTGGCCTCAAGCAATTCTCCCATCTGGGTCTTCCAAAGTGCTGAGATGACAGGCATGAACCACCATGCCTGGGTCGTTCTACTTTTCTTACCCAAATGCAACAGCTCTTTGGCCTGTTTAATAATTAAAACACCATGAGACTTGGACTGAAATGCAAATATTGCAGCTAACGATAAACATGCACAAATATATTAGTTACACCTCCTTCAAAGAAACTGCAGAGCTGGCGCCCTACCTCCCCACAGCGACGGCCGAAGTTCCAAAACGGGCACTGCTGGGCCTCTGGCTTCCCAAAGCTCTTTCCCCAGCAGTCAGAGTCTCTGCTTTTATTAATACATCTGCATGGTGATGTTTGTAACACAAAATCCTTGCTTCAAAGGCCACTCAGTATTAGATTTTCTAATTGATCCTTTTAAACAAAAACACCCTGAAATGTCTGCATCATGCGCTCACACTCCTTGAACATCTACAATTAATAAACAGATTAATAAACTGGCTCTAATACAAACTCCCAGTGATGACCAATTTTCTGAAAATTAATGGCTTACACGATGAATCACACAGGGCAGTCGGCCCAGGAGTGTTCTGGTTTGTGCCTGTGGTCCAGGTGTGACCAGTGGCAGTACCTGCTGCTTTTCTCAGAAGTATTCTGATGTGGTCAGTAATTACATGGTCGCCCTGCTTACGGCCCAGCCCCAGTGTCATCTTCAGGAGTTTTTATGTATATAGATGACAGTACTTCTTGAGTAGCCTTCACTAATGTTAGAATTGCAGTATCTATGCTATCATTTGTCAATTCATTGTCATAATATATTAGTTTCTGTGGCTGCTATTACAAATTACCATAAGCTTCATGGCTTAACACAGCAGAGATTTATCTGCTCATAGTTCTGGAAGTTAGAAGTCTGAAATCAAGGTATGGGCCTCCCTCTAAGGATCTAGGGGAGAATCTGTTCTCCGCCTCCTCCAGCTCTGGTGGCTACTGGCAGTCCTTGGCTTGTGGCAGCTTCATTCCCATCTCTGCCTCCCTGATCATGTTGCCTCTTCCTCCTCTGTGTAACTTCTCTTCTGTCTAATCTCCCTCTGCCGCAGCCTTCTACGGACACTTGTCATTGTATTTAGGTCCCATCCAAACAATGCAGGGTGATCTCCTCATCTCAAGATCTTTAACTCACTTGCATCAGCAAAGACATTTTTCTCCAACTAAAGCCATGTTCGTAGGTTCCAGGGATTTGGGGGCCCACCATTCAAATCCGTGCCCATATTAAAGTCAAGATTATGTTTCCTAACCATATTTTTGAACATATGGGATTTCTATTTACATATTCAAAGATCCCCAGAATCACTTAAGCTTGGCATAATCACATCTCAGATGTCCCCAGTACAAATTAAAAACCAATCTAGGACAGCCTCCCTGGCCCCTGCTCTAAGAATTCTGCTTTCTATGACCCTCTTCATAGCACGTTCTTTCTCTTCTTCTCATTGGTCTGATTCATTTAGAGATTCCATCAACGGGACCAAAGTGAGGCCAGTGAGGCACTTGCCTCAGACACAAAATTCAAGGGAGTACCAAAAACTTCAGCCATCAAGATCAATAATAATGATGGATTTTTTGGTGGCCCCTTGAAGTTTGCACCAAAGGTGAATACCTCACTCAGCTCACCCTGGTGTCTATGTTTTCTGCTACTTCCCTGTGTGATAACATCCCATCATAGCCTCTGTGTTTCTGGCATTCTCTAATAGTGAGTATAGAAAATCTCCTCTTTCCTTCCAACCTTCAGTATTTCCCAATATCATAATCTGCATCGTCAGTAAAGAGAATGGAAACGTGCAGAAGGATTTAGACTTCCTCAGTTCCATGGTTCCTTCCCGTTTCTTACCACCAGCTTTCCCCTAAGGCTCTTCCTATCCTGAAGTCTTGAGAAAAAACAACAAGTTTTCTAATTTTCCCTTTTTGAAGTAGCCATCAAACCAGGGAACACCAGATCTTTTTTTCTGGATTAAAAAGATACATTTAAATCAATCAATATGTAGTTATTGAGTGACTGTAAGTCTCTCCCCCCATCCCAGTATCTCATGGTCCTCTCATTTTTGTTTTTATTGAAAAACTCATGTTTCATTTATTACCACTATTCTGTCTTATTCCGACAAGTAATATTCAAAGTCAGGAAGATCACAAGCCACTGTCCCGAAAGGCTGGCGTGACAAGCAGTGTCTTCCAGGTCAAGCCAGTAGAAGCTCAGAAAGCCATGCCTGCAAGATCTTGTACCTGAGTGCTTACTGGAATCCCATTTCTCTAAAATATCTCTTCTGTAAGATTCCAGCCCATTCTCACATTGTCCTTCTTCTCCTTTGAGAGTGCTCAGGATTTATGGGATCCTTCCCAAAAGTCTTGGTCTGAAATCCTGCCTAAATTAGAGCCACTTTTCCACAAAAATGTGAGGGATGTCCTTACCATGTGGGTGCATGTAACATGAACCTGAACAGCCGTCACGGAGGGCACTGCACGGCACCGCACTGCAGTGAGTCTCAGGGAAACATTCCACTCCACGGTGTCTATTCAAGTTCATTTCCAGAACAGGGTGGAACTTCGTGGCTGATCTCCTTCCTAACTACTTCTTCAAAGTCACTGTCTAGTTAGGTATGACGTGGAACTAGAAAAGGGCTGTAGATCGTGCGAAGACAAGCTGAATTTGTTAAGGGATGTTTATGTAGTTCCAAACATAAATGCTTACAAAAGAAATAGAATTCCTTACCTTGCCTTTTCTACGTCAACTCGAGATATATCTATATCTATATATATATATGTATGAGTTGGTGGCTATTGACTATTCACTAATAGCTTGCTAATAGATTGAATCTATGTTATTTCTGTTTTCAACTTGATTTTATTCCTGATCTTGAGCACTCCCAAAGGATACTGTTTTTAAATAACTGTAAAACTGTAGCCTGAGGAGCTTGTAAGGAAAAATCATTTCTCCTTTTGTTAAGCTCAAGAAACTCTGTTACAATGTAGTTTACTAAATAAATCACTGGCTTGAGAACAAGTGTGAAAATACACTCACAATCTGTCAGTTTTTGTATCATTAAACTGGAAGGAAAGAAGGAAAATCAATTAATAAATTAGAGCCTCCTAACAAAATGAGGCAATCTATTGTATTATTATCTATTGTTATGGAGAACAGTCACTCATAATCCAAAATCACAGATAATATTAAAAATCATATATACTTATTGAATTTTGCATTGCAATATTTGCAGATAATTTACCTTTTAAGTTCTATTTTTGAGAGGCCAGTAGAAAGTGTTACGTAAACATATGCGGTTGGAAAATAAAGAAAGTAACCTGGGAGTTTGCTGGAAAACTGGAGACTTCAATTTGAGGCAGAAGAAAATGAAAAAAGGAAAAAAGAATGAGTCCAAATGACCTGGAAAATATAATCGAGAATGCACCTACTCTAGTCATGGCTATAAACTAAAAGGAAAATTTTTTATGTGGGGTTTGAACAGTATATGACTTTCTACTCTTTTTATATATTAGAAGAGAAAGAGGATGGTGAAAGGGAGAATTAGAAGGTAGAACAAAAGAGACAAAAAAAAAAAAAAATGAAGAAAAGAGGCAAATGTTCAAAGGACTTCCTTGGCGTCCTATGTTCTTTCTGATGACAATCATTACTCCAGTCACACTTGAAAAATTAAGAGCAACAACCCAGGTGAGGCAGGTTGAAGAAGGAAATGCTTGACAATCCTAACCAAAGGGGATATGGTTGAATTGTTTCCCCAAGGTTGCCCTCAGGTTACTTGGCTAACGCAGACCCAGGTCTAAACAACAGGGATTACACAACTATCTGAGACTCACCCTGAAGGTTGCATGACACCAAATGTTTGGAATGAAAAATATTTAGGCACTCCTGCTGCTGTGTGCATTTAATGTTCAAACCAATCCCATTGTTCTTCATATGCCCTGTATAGCAAGTGCCAGCGATAGTACTATGGCTCCTTAATTAAGTTCCTTTATCAACATGCCTCGTGTGGCTCATCTTCCTACAGTTGCATGCTTCTGCAAGGCATCCATGCCCATGCCCATGCCCATTGGTTCAATTACAGCAGTAGTCCTCAACCATTTTGGCACCAGGGACCAGTTTCGTGGAAGACAGTTTTTCCACAGACCGGGGTGCAAGGGAGGATGGTTTTGGGATGATTCAAGTGCATTACATTTATTGTGCAATTTATTTCTATTATTATTACATTGTCACTTGCCGCTCACTGATAGGGTTTTGATATGAGTCTGCAAGCAATTGATTTCTTATGGTCTCTGTGCAGTCAAACCTCTCTGCTAATGATAATCTGTATTTGCAGCCGTTCCCCAGTGCTAGCATCAATGCTTCAGCTCCACCTCAGATCATCAGGTATTAGAGTCTCATAAGGAGTGTGTAACCTAGATCTCGCGCATGCACGGTTTATAGTAGGGTTTGTGCTCCTCTAAGAATCTAATGCCACTGCTGATCTGACAGGAGGCGGAGCTAAGGCAGTGATGGGAGCGATGGGGAGCAGCTGTAAATACAGAGGAAGCTTCGCTCACTCACCTGCCGCTCACCTCCTGCCGTGCAGCCTGATTCCTAACAGGCCACAGACAGGCACCTGTCTGTGGCCCAGGGGTTGGGGACCACAGATTTACAGTGATGCTGTCTTTGCTTTCTCTTTTTACAGTGTTTGAGCTGGCGCTAGGGAAAACTCCTTGATCTCTAGTCTCTTTTGAGAAAAAGCTAAAACACTGTATGGAGGTTATTAAAAGAAAAGACTGTTACCCTGAAGGTACTTGAAAACCACAAATACCTAAAACTTTTTTTAAAACACTGAAGCCAACCGAAAGAAAACACATTCTGGGTTACGCTTGCCCCATTTCTTTGAATGGCGACTCTGGGAATTCTAGTTGTGTTTGAATTCAAAGGTAAAATTTTCAGAGAAAGACACTTGTGTCCTGTGCCTTCGCTATAGGAGAAGGTACTGATGCCATCTTTCCATCTGGGTGGATGGTAGTTAATGAAATATTATGGTGTTAAATAGACCAACCAGATGGAAGATGGATCAAGTCTCAGCAGTGGCCTCCTGACACCAAATCTTATGGTCCATTTGCAAAGGTGAAACCAGAGACATATTTTCCATAGCAGCAAATCAGTAAGCAAAAATCAGTTTGGCTTTTTAGGCTCAGGTTTATTGTATGTGCTGAAGTCATAAGAGACACTGGCTGTTTGTGGGGTTTTTTTTGTTTGTTTGTTTTTTGTTTTTTTTTTTTTTGGTTTTTAAATATATAATTTTTCTCAGTATGTGTTCATCAAAATTGTAATTTTCCACATTAATCTTTCAGTTTCTCTTGAATAAGCAGAGAGTGAAAACAGAAACTGATTTAAATCACCCAGTGTAATTGTCACACTCTAACACTGTAATTAGAATAGTGGTTCTCAAAGTGCAATCTCTATACCAGCAGCTCCAGCACCACCTGGGAACTTGCTAGAAATGCACATGATTGGGCTTCCCTAGAACCACTAAATTGGAAACTGTGGAGGTGAGGCCAGGCAATCTGTATTTTTAGCAAGCCCTCCAGGTGATTCTGATACAAGGCAAAGTTTGAGAAAAACGCTATTATTATTTATTACTGATTATAGTAACCTCATTATGAATTAAGCAAAAGGAAACCACCAAATATCACATTATTTGTTCTCAGGTCTGCTATTCAGCAAGATAGATAATTTTGGAATTACTGTGTCCCCAGACACCAAAAACATGAACCCTGGAGTCTCTCCACTGAAAACAGAACTCTGAAAGGATGGATCCTTTGCTGTTTGCAATTTAACTTCTGAAGAAACATGAGACTCTGACAAAAAGATGTTGCATCTATGTTGTTGATATCGTAAAGGGTGGATGCTATGTGATGTCAGACTCTTGATGACATTTGATTAAAATGGGCGAGTAAAACTCCTACAGAAATTAGTGAGTGCTCCAACTCAAAAAAGAGATGTAAAGCAGAACTAAACTCAAAGAAATAAACAACCACTTTTTGTTTGACTATAAATGGGTGGAAATATTTGGGAAACTGAAGGAAAGAATAAACAATATGCAATATCATTAACATGATTAACTGTTTCCCACCCAAGGCACTTTCATTTTAAATCAGAGCTATGTTTTATTCCAGTGTAAACCCTGAAACAATCTAGCACATACAAAGTAGAAAATAAGGTGGTAAGGGAATAGTCTTTGGATAAATCTTTTACAACCTAAAAGCATGACTGTAAATAAATGCTCCTTTGAAAACTATCAAGAGTGTTCACATTCCTCTAAAAATCAAGTCTACAAAAAGGAAAACCAAGGGACCATTTGAGCCTTACATAGTCTGTGACTTTACTTCTGCTAAAGAAAAGAAAAACAGCACATTGGACTATTGGGCTTTTAATGAGTGCTGGGAATAAACTTTGCTAAGACATGTGATCAAGGAAACATTAAATGGATTTTAAAACTCTAAACTCTCAGCTGCCTACCTGGGGTTATTAGATTTCTTTCTTTACAGACATCATGAAGGCTGGGAAGACCTTTGGAGTTACTAGAATTTCCAATGGATTTTCTACTTTCCTTCTTCTTCAGGGCTTTGAGTTGGACCCAAGTTTTACATTTTCTTTCAGGCTTCTTTGCTGCTTTTGAGAAGTTTTTCCCTTTCAGTTTAGTATTTGCACAACTGTCTTTTGTTCTTTGCAAGAAAATTGAAGTACGATTTTTTTAGGAGTTATTAATGGTTTCCAGTAAAACAGTCCCATGAGCAAGAAGGAATGAAAGAAAAGAGAAGAAGGAGAAGGAGAAGAAGGAGGAGGAGAAGGAGAGGAAGGAGAGGAAGAAGAGGAGGAGGAGGAGGAAGAGGAGGAGGAGGAAAAGGAGGAGGAACAGGAGGAGGAAGAGAGAAAACAAGGAGAAGAAGACTTTGCTGAAATGAGAAGTAGGCAAGGAACTACAGTGTCCAAACATAAATCTGTGGCATAAATGAGTCATCTGACTTTGGAGAAGCCTTATACTTGGAGACTGCAGGAAGACTTTTCTGAGTGATTTCCTGAACATTTCTCAATGACATAAGGAAGTATAATGTAGCTTGTAATAAATAGCACAGTTTTCTAAATAAAAAATACAGTACCTGTGCCTCAAGTATATTTTATACAATGACTTACTGGAATGGAATATACTGCCTTGTCCACTGATGACAGACTGGACGCAGGAAGGCACATGGACTCTGTAGCATGAAGCAGCTCAAAATTTCCAGTTAATCTAAAGGGCCCCGAAGCAAGAACTGCTCCAAATTTTTACCTGTCCTCATAAAAACCCCCTTGTGTTCTGACCCATCCCAATAGCCAACATGTGGCAAAAAGAATGGCCACATCTTTGTCACCAAAAGTAACTTCCTTCTTTTAGTAGGGAAGGCAAGAAGGGAAACAAAAATGGCGATTTCTGGATTTGAGTGTCATGTATTTTGAAGCATTCTAATTTCTCTCGTGTCTTAGGGAAGAGGGGAAAATTGAAACCAAGGGATGACCCATGCCTGGAAGTATCCCTGGGAAGAATATGGTAGGAGCCATTGCCAAGTCCATCTTCTCAAGCCCAATTAACATCAACCCCAGAAGAGGACCAGGGGTGACATTTGGGTGGAGACTAAGGAGAGAGGAAGGAAGAGAAAGAGGAGAACTGCTTCACAAACCCATGGGGAGATGTTCCAGAAACATTACCTGTGGTGAGGTCCAGTCAGTGGCCACTCAGAAGTACATTGGATTTGGCAGTTAGGCGATCACAGGTGACCTTTGCTGTCCCAATTTCGGCCCAGTGGAGAGGACCCAAACCAGGTTCCATGGGATCAAGAGGTCAGTGAGAGGCAAGAAAGCTCTTCTAAGAAGTTTAGCAGTGAAACAAAGGAGAGGAAAAGGGAAGTAACTTGGTGAAGAGTGTGACATTAGAGAAGGTTTCTCTATAGCAGTAACATGTGCACACGACGATAGGCAGGGAGAAATGAATAAACAGAAGAGAGAAATAGAGTAGAAAAACTATGAAATAAATCCCCAGAGGAAGTGAAAAAAGTGAAAGACCATTAGCAAAGTTGAAAAAAAAATCGGTTTTTGGAAAGAAATTAAGGATTCCTTTTCCCCGCGTAGGACAGGGGAAAGGATGGATGAATACACAAGGGCTGTCCAGAAAGTATCCAGCCATTGTTACTTAAGGAGAACAGTTTGCGCGACAGCGATGTAACCTGGCAACCAAGGCGAGTGGACTGGGATGCGCATGCGTGAACAATGACGCTGTCGCTGTACTAGTCTGCCGGGCGCTAGACGCCATTGAGAGAGCATGTGCACCGTGTGGCTGTCGCATTCAAAGAGACTGAGCGACTAGAGCTACAAATCTGCATCAAGTTTTGATTCCTCCACGGAAACTATTGGGGCGATGCAATAAGTGCTGCGTAAACAAAAGTGTGACAGAAACGCTTCAAAGATGGTCGATTGCCTGTGGAAAGTGATCCACGTCCTGGAAGGCCTGCAACAAGCAGGACCCCTGAGAATGCTGAACGTGGACGGGTCATGGTAAGAGACGGAGGGAGAATGTGGGAGGTCCCAAGGTGCCTACTTTGAAGGGGACTGAGGTGTCATTGGCCTATGTCCGCTGTTTCTTGTATCTTGTACCTTCCTCAGTAAATGTCTACTTTTCATATTACATGGCTGGATACTCGCTGGACAGACAGACCTCGTCATATGTGGTAACTTTGGAAGTGGACAAGAGGGAAACTGAGGCATAAAGATGCCTCATCGTTTCTTTTCTGAGTAACCTAGGCAGCCTGGCTCTCTGCCAAGAGCAGACATGACTAATGGAGATCAGAATAGGAGTCAAATGAGCTTCCATGGGAGATCAAGGGATGTTATGAAAACTGGTCTCTAGGGAGCAAAGCTTAGAAAGGAAAATAAAAACTCCTGTTTATTTAAAGTGTCTTCCCCTCGCCACTACTCTTCCTGGTAAAGTGACATTATAAAATAAGGAGAGAAGAAGTCACGCTAAGGCAGAAGTGACACTCGTTGGCACCACTTTTGTCTGAAAGAGAAACCACCGCTGATTGGGACCTTAGATCTGGACTTGGGACATGGTTATCTCAATGGCTATCATGGGGCCAAAAGCAGCATTGGCCCAAGGCAAGGGAATTATCGCCTGCATTCTTGGACTCTTGTGAGCAGAACTGCTGAGAGACCTTGTCGTCACCTCACCTGAGGTGTCCCTGTCCTGCTTGTTTGGCTCAAAAGGGGGAGGCAGAGTGCCACCCCAAGTGCTGTGTTGGTATCCCTTTCTCGGCTCTAACTGTCGGCTTCTGCCCAGGCAAGAGGAAAATAATGCCCAATGAAATTGGGAGCCGAAGGAGCTAACCAAGTCTCAGCAGAGCACCAGGTGACATCCACTGCTTGCTGGCTGCTTCCTACAAAGCTCAGAAAACAGTAAACTCTAGAAAACCAGAGTTTTATTAGAAATGGGAAACTATTCAGCTTACCATATTAACATTGACCCAACAGGTACAACAATCCTTTATAAAATTATAAGCCTAAAGTGTGTGCTATCACAAAAAGTTTGAATATACAAATAATTAGCCTAAAACACTGATTATGTTTCTGGTAGAGAAGCTTCCAGCAGGTAAGGAATGATGCTTTGAAGTTCGGATACACAGGTGACCGTGTACACTCTCCAGCTCAGAGGTGATACCTAATCACAATTCAGCCTATCATTCTTTGCTAAAAATACATTAAGAGAGGGAAAAATATTTACTAACTCTTTCATCACCCATATAAGCTGACACAGAGCAAGTTTTGAAGAAACTCAAACACTCAGGCATATTTTAGTAGTGAAGGAACTAGAACTCAGGTTTAATATTTCTGACTTTAAGAAAAGACTTTCTGAGCCTTTTCCTAAGATCGGATATTACCTAAGACACAGAGACTGAATATACAACACCATCTGGCCTGACGGGAAAGCTTATAGCCTTAGCTGTCAGGCCTTTAATTACCTTTAATTACTAGGACTTTGTATCTCTCTCCTAATTATCCCAGGAATCTAAATTCCCTGAATCTTCTTTTCAAGGAGAAAGCTTACTTTTCTTCCTCTCTTCTCCAAGACTCTGAGTGCTTTTTGCCTCATGGCTAACAGAAAAATATAAAAAGAAGAAAAAACCCAGCATATGCTATTTTTCCTGTGTCTTCCTTTTGGAATAGTTGCCCTGGCAATTATTATTATATATTACTAACTTCCTTTGAATGCCTTCCCTCTTTAGTTTCAATTTGTTTGTTGTATTGAAGAATTTGTTGGCTTATCTTGGTAACTTTTAGTCCTAAGAAACTTCTTAAATGGGTCAAACCATTTTTCCCCTGAACATTTTAAGATCAAATCACACTCAAAAAGTGTTTTTAGTCAAGCAGTGCAGCAGTTTCTCAAAATATCCATTCAGAAAAAATAATTTAAATGCATTTAGTTATGCCTTTCATTGTTTTCCCACCATCAAATTGGTTGAATGGACCCATTTTACACATGAGGATATTAAGGCAAATTTATTTCTCTCCACGTTTATTTATTTATTGAGGCAAATATATTTTTATCTCCTATCCCTATTTAAAGTCTCTGTTTCATTGTGAAAATTGCACCATTAATGTAAGTCACTTACAAGCAATGTAAAACCCTCAGCAACGTGTCCAAGAAAGCAAGTAATTGTAAAAATGTGAGGGCTGTTATTATCATTCTAGGGGTGATTAAACAAATATTATCTGCTCTGACAGTTGGCCAGTATTTTCTGCTTAAGAAATCTGTGAGGCGTTTTTCTTTTCAGAGAAGTCATTTATTAACGAAAGTCAAAATTTTAGATAGTAAACTACCTGTTTAAAAGCAAGTAGGGATTGTGGTTACCCAAAAGCTTCCCATTAAAACTTCTTCAGACATGTGTACATATATGGAATGGAACAAACTGCAAAGCTGCTCATTTGATATAAACTCTAGAGGGATTTTGTGTTTGCTGTCATCCCCTAAACAGATCTCTCAAGCTCTAAATCATCAGCTTCTGTTGAGACTTCATCTGCCAAAATGTTAGTCAATTCATACTACTCGTGACTGCCCTGAACTATGGCTCCAGTAAAACTGTGAGTCACAGTCCACTCTTTTAATTGTCACAAAATATACAATTCTGCAAAAACCGTAAAGTATTGCAGCATTTTACCATACAGTCTTCAGAATGTGGAGGGTGAGGAATGAAATTGTTTTGTAAGTGGGGATTGCACAGTTTAGTGTAAAATTTTATGTTTCAGGCAAACTACAGGCTGTCTCCTTGAGTACGAATAGGAAGAAACTAAAAACCTCACAGAAGCCCAAATATGTGGTCTGTCATGTTAATGGTGGGGATATTTTTTCCTGTACAGATTTGCTGACTATACGGTGTTTAAAAAGACCACCTAAGGGCTTTATGCCAACTCAGAGCAATTCAATCTGGGGAGAAGAAAGATAAAATATCCCAGTCACTTTGCAAATTAAGAACAGTTGATGCGAAACCTGACATACAAAGAAATATAATCTAGAACATATTTAGAAAGGCAGAGAGGATGGAGGGAAAGACAAAGGAGACACAAAGGACATGAATCAAGAAAAGAGAAGAGGCCGGGCGCGGTGGCTCACGCCTGTAATCCTAGCACTCTGGGAGGCCGAGGCGGGTGGATTGCTCAAGGTCAGGAGTTCGAGACCAGCCTGAGCGAGACCCCGTCTCTACTAAAAATAGAAAGACATTATATGGACACCTAAAAATCTATATAGAAAAAAATTAGCCGGGCATAGTGGCGCATGCCTGTAGTCCCAGCTACTCGGGAGGCTGAGGCAGTAGGATCGCTTAAGCCTAGGAGTTTGAGGTTGCTGTGAGCTAAGCTGACGCCACGGCACTCACTCTAGCCTGGGCAACAAAGTGAGACTCTGTCTCAACAAAAAAAAAAAAAAAAAAAAGAAAAGAGAAGCAAAAACAGGAGGGAAGAAGATTTTTAGGAACAGAAATACTGCACACAAAAAGGAACAGAATAACTTAAGGAAGTTATAACAGAGGCAAAGTGGTACGAGGAAACAATGAAAAGAAGCTCCTTCTACATTAAGGAAGAAGAAAGGGGCAGGGGGAAGGGAAACTTTTCTAGATCCATTTTCAAATTTCAACATTTATTTTTAAATGTGGATTCATTCTCTGATCACATTCTATAGTTTTCTTACTGCATTGTGTTACAATTGAATGCATAATCCTACGGGGGGGGAGGAGTTACAGATATAGTATTTAAGGTGAATTTTTTATTTCACTTTTAGTGGCTTTCACTGTGGTGGAAACATTAATATAAATATGGTTCTATGACAATAAAGAAAAATCAGTGTGTTCTAATCAAGGAGATCAAGAGATTATAAGAGATTCCACTTGAGTTGAACATCAACTTTCTGAATTGAAACAAATGAAACAAAACAAATTTTATTAAGGAAATGTTCAAATATAAACAAAGGTGGAGAAAATAGTCAAATAATTTCAAGCATAATCGTCCCTCGGTCTGGGGCAGTGGTTGGTTCCAGTAAAAACTTCAATATGCATCTATAACTGATATTATTACATCTAAAAAAATTAAGAGTAATTCCTTAATAACGTCCAACCTAGAGTGGCCTACGTCAGTTCAGTTTATACCTGTTGTCCTGCAGTAATTATTAACATGACTCCTTTTCACTCTCAAAAGTGCCCCAATTAGGATGACAAATTCTATGGTCACTATACTCACCCTCAGTCTAAACTTCATGAACTTGAGATAGTTTGGAACATTGATTTGGTTTGTATTAAATTTTAAAGGTGCTTTTTAATTTTTAAAAATTACGTAAGACATTTTCATGCTTCTGAAGTAAAAATTATAAAACAAGATTCATCCTTGTCCCCTCCACCCTGATCCCTCCCTCCCTATAGGTAACCAAATGCAATTAGTTTTCCTTATTCTTCATTTGTTTCTTTTTGCAATTATGGGCAAACTCATATTGTTTCACTTGCTCTCTCTTTTAACATTGTTTCATAGCTCACATTTTTAAACTTTACAATATATAGGGGAGATAACACAATGGCAATGTGTAGAGATCATTCTCGTTCCTTTTGCGGCTACATAGTAATGCTTTTGGTGAAAGTAAATAGCAATCAGACTCCTAGTGATAGACATTTGGGTTGTTTACAGTTCCTTGCTATTCCAAATGTCGCCACAGTGAGTAGCCTTGGGCATATTGCCCATGCACAGATAGATACATGGACAGATTTCTACAAGTTGGGGGCTGCTGGGTCAAAGGATGGATGCATATATAATTTTGCTAAATATTGCAAAATGTCCCTGTATGGGAGTTGTGCCAGTTTGCAAATTCACCAGCAATGGATGAGAGTGTCTGCTTCCCTACCCCTTCCACTGGCTTTGGGCTGTTTGCCTATCTGATAGAGGAGACATTGTATCTCAGTGTAGTTTGCTTTTTAACTTCTTATTGACATATACTATACATACAGAAAAGTGTACAGACATGTACACACAGTGACTTTTCACAAACAAAACACACCTGTGCAACCAGCACATGCATGAAGAAACAGAAAATTATTAATACCAACAGTCTAGAAGCCCTCTTCATGCTCTCTGGTGAATTTTAATGTGTATTTCTCTCACTTTGAGTGAAAATAAGCTTCTTTTCATACGGATTAAGGAACATTTGCAATTTTTCTGTGAAAATTTCTATTTAAGTATTTTGCCATTTTCATACTGAATAACCCAGTATGATTCATAAGAAACTCACAGAGTTTTTAAGAGAATTGTATGAGCAGCAACAACATCCACTGGGACAGAAAAGGATAGAAACATTATAAAATCAAATGAGACCTTTGGACTCACAAACTTCTAAAGACAGAGAGCAGGAGGGGAAAGCTACTCAGCTACAAACATGTGTGACGTTTATTCAAAAGAGGAATTAAGAGCCTAAAGGGCAGAGCCAAGAGCTGCAGAGATCACTCCTTGGGAAGTGAGTCCAAGTCCTAATCAAGAAACTGACAACATGTGCCTGAATGTTTTCAGAATCGCATGATCCAGTGATTGCTGAGCGCTTCCTGTTTCTCCCTTTGTGAATGGGAGCACCTTTAGTGACTATCTTACTCTGTCCCACCTACTGTTGACGGTGGATAAGTTGTCTCTTTAGTTTGCAAGTCTTTAGATTGAGAGGAGCCAGCATCTGGGGCTCTGAACCACTGTGTAAGAAGCCTGAGGCTGCCATGCTATGAGGAAGCAGAAACTAGCCATGCAGAGAGACCACGTGGAGAGAGGGATGGCTCACCGATGCCCAGATGCCCCAGAGCACTGTCGATACATGGCAGCCCCCATCAGACCACATAAGTGACCATGAGGCAGAAGTACTCTGCTGAGCCATTTGCAAATTCCTGACCCACAAAACCATGAGGAATACTAAATGCTAGTCATTGCTTTGAGACACTAAGCCTTGGGTTATACATTATGCAGCAAATAGATAACTGGAACAGATTTTGATCCTTGCTCACAATAAAAAAAAAATCCAATTTTTACTGAATTTAAACTTAAAAAGAAACTCAGGAATGGTAGCTGAAAAACAGCTCAAGTTTTAGAAATTAATTCTGGAACTCAAGAGATGTTGGTTGATTTTATATAGATCATGTGTAATTTAAAGTTATCTGACTGCCTTACACCCAATTTACAAAAATGAGATGTAATACCTGAATTTTCTAGCCAAAATTTATTTAATTGATATGAGATTTTAGTTGGTCCTCTAAAATTAAGTTTTTAAAAAATTTAGTCAGTGGAAATGAAGATGATAATAAAAACAATACCACCAAAAGCAAACACACTCTTTAGAATAAAACTGGAATTACTGTTCTCAGATCTTTATCAGTTGTTGTAAGCTTTGGCTCTGAATGGAAATGTCAGCGAAGCCACTGGATAGAAATTATTCTCTGAGTCATAATAGTGTCCCTTTTAAGAAAAACTTGACAATTGAATTTATCTAAAGAAAGTTGAGACTTGAAAGAGGTTCTGAAACTGCTAATTTCTACCATTTGATATTGTCAAGACCCAAAATATGGCCATTGGATATAATTTCCAATAATTTTATTCTATCATATTAAAAATGGCATCAAACTCTGTCCTTGATTGAAATAGTAACACATAATAAAAATACTGGGTTATATACTTTTGCTACAGAAGAAATATCTGAGCTAACTTGTGAGCATAGATATGGCATTAAACTACTGAGCCAAAAAGATGTAACTGCTGCTATAATTTGATTATTTAAAAAAAAATGAGCAGTTGGCTCACCTTTTAGATGGTTTATGTGATTTTCCTTTGAAAGCTTTTGAAGTCTCAGCACATTTCATCGCATTTAATGGGTGTTTCCCCTTTCTCTTTAGTGGTTTTTATTTTTAATTTTAATAGGATATCAGGATGTGACTTGCTTTGTTTCAGTTTTGCGTCAAAGACTAAGAAATAATGGATTCTGAGTACGGTCAAATTTCGAAGATAACCTAGGCAAGGTAGGAGCTAGAAATGGTCTTCACAAAGCTTAGCTTATCTGAACATGAAGAGGAAGAGAGAGAGGGGATTTCTTTGGGTTGAGTTGCGGTGTGCTGTGCTGCCCCTCTGTCACCCTCACCCTGCCGTCGGAGAGGAGGAGGGGATGCCTCACCCCCACCCTCGAGGGAGAGAGCTTTGGTAGGACCACACAGAAAGCTTGGTGCCGGCAGAAAGGTGGGTGTTGTGAGATCAGCCTGACATGGTGTGTTGGGGGTACACCAGCTTCCACCAATGCCGACCACAGGCGCACGTTGCTTCCCTCTGGTCAGTGGGGCAGCCCACAGATGGCGGCTGCACGTGGTCGTGTACAAAAGGGGATGTTTCTCAAAGGTCTTATTCTAGGGGCACTCCTGCCTCACTCACTCCAGCAGAAAGAACCTGGTGGTAGACCTGAGTCGCAGGGGCTGAGGGTTGGAAAAGGTTGAAAATGGCCAGCCAGGAAAGTCCAGATCTACCTCACTGGAATTCAGCGGGAGGTCCCCAGAGGGGATTCTTCAAACACTCAGAATAAATCCCCTCACCGCCCAGAACAGGAATTGGCTGTGGGAATGCCCCGCACTCAGAGATCACTCACAGCAGATCAGCTCAGGGGTCACCAGGAGCTTTGCCGCCTCCCCCCACCCCAACCATCCTGGGCTGAGTCAGCCCCCAGCCTCGCTGTCTGTGGGGGGTGGGTAGCAGGGGCCAGGCAGGAGAGCAGGATGGGAAGAGAGAGCAGAAGTATCTTCATCCTGCCTTTTTACTTTCTATAGTTCTGATCCTTTGACGTCTGGAGTCTTGCAGAAGACCCTGGAGATCTGCCCCCTTTCAGGGCTAGCCAGTTCCTAAGGACAGTAAATGACTGCCCTAGGAGCATATGCAAACCAAGCAATCCATAGCCCTGACCCCCACTACCTCCCCACCGTCCTCTAGGCCACCATGCCCCTGCCCTGACCATGCCAGGGTAAGATACCAGAAAATTGGAGACAGCCCCCGTCCCCCAGAGCCTGCTGAAATTATTCAAACTGGCCACCCTAAGCCGGTTCACGCTGCCCTGCCCAGTCCCACAGAAGCCACCGTGAAGGCTGTGGCCCATGTTTCCCCTTCGCGCTCTCTGCCCAGTGACCTGCCCTGTGTTCCCCCGTGTGGCCCTGTGTGGCATGCCGTGCCTCCTGCCTCTAGGGAAATGTGAGTGGACACTTCTTGATAGTTTTCCATGACAGTCATTTCTGTGTCTGCCTGTCTCATCACACCTGAGTGAAACAAAATCCCAGTGTCCTCCAAACAGCAAGCCACCCCATGACAGCCTTCAGCAGGGCCAGGGAAGGGGAACGCTTCCCCTTTGAATGAAGCTTGAGATTTTACTATGTCACTCGATTGGGTATTTAGTTACTAAAATGAGGCTTTTCCTGAAACTAATAGGTATAGAAGACTTTTTGTTCTCCAAGGATAAGAGAGCCTAGAAAAGCTATAGGATCCACCTGAGACTCTGCAAGTTTGCAGGAAGAAACAATGAATTGAAGATACAGTGGGTGGAAAGAATGAAGTTATTTTCAGCTGGAATCATTTTGAGTTGAGCTTATTTAATACTCTGGTTACATAACAGAAATGCACAAATACATCACCATCAAGTTACTTGAGGAAGGAAGTTCTTCTAACTGACAATGCAATGTTTTAAGAGAAAATATATTTCAGAACATTGCCGACAAAAGCATTTTGAGAAACAGTTATGTGTAGTGACTTTCTAAAGGACAATTGCACACTAATAGTGAATTTAGTAGCCTTTGTTATATGAAGAAATGTCTCCTCTAGTTTTGTGTATCACTTGAATTGAAAATTTGTCTTGAAAACTGCTTGAAGTAGAGAAGCCTGACCAAGTGTCAGAAGTCTTAAAATATCCTTTGGCCTTCTATTCCTCTTTTGGCAATAATTCTTAATGAAATAACTTTAAAAATGCACAAAATATTAAGGGTAAGGATGTTCACTACAGGATTGTTTATAGGGCTAAAAGTTGGAAACATCCTCAGTTTTCAATAAGAGAATGTCAGTTAAAGTATTGTATGTTCATACAAAGGAATACTGTCCTGTTATATAAAATGATGCCATAGATCGGTGTTTGTCAAATTTTTTTCATTATTGCCCCTCTAAAGTATCTTTTTAGACTTTCTTTCTAGTTGTCTCCTACCCATTGGCTCTTCCCTATGAATTTTTTTTTTTTTTTTTGAGACAGAGTCTTGCTCTGTTGCCCAAGCTGGAATGCTGTGACATGATCATAGCTCACTGTAACCTTGAATTCCTGGGCTCAAGCGATCCTCCTGTCTCAGCCTCCTGAGTACCTGGGACAACAGGTGCATGCCATCATGCCTGGTTAATTTTTAAAATATTTTTAGAGACAGGGTCTTGATATGTTGCCCAGGCTGGTCTCAAACTCCTAGCCTCAAGCCATCCTCCTGCCTTGGCCTCCTAAAGTGCTGGGATTACAGGCATAAGCCACAGAATTTTAAGATCACAGATATATTACATATCTGTTATATACTGTGTTCCTTTGTGGGGCCACAAATCATCATAATATCTAAGTTTTTTCACCCCAAAGAATCAATTTTTGCCAACTTGGGATGATATCAAAGCCATTGAGAATGCACGTTGTTGATGAATACTGACATGGAGAGACAGTAATGATATTTTAGAAGGTAAAAAAAATAGAATGTATAATATAATCTATTTTCACTTGTTTGTAAATAGGCATAGAATAACTTATAGAAGTTTCTATCTAAAGAGATTAATACTGGTTATCTCTGGATGGAAAACAGACCTAATACTTATTAATCTTCTATTATGGGTGGCTACTTTTCATGTCATTTAACCCTTATAATGATGCTGTGAGGTGCTGGGGGCCTGCAGGAGAGATCAGTGAGCATAGTCAGCACGGTGTTTTGCACAAGCAGACATTTAGTAAATGGTAGCTTATTTTTATTATTACCTTATTTTAGAGGCTATCTTTGAGAGACAGAATAGTTTTTTAATCCACCACAGATGAAATGTTATAATGACACATGGAGCCAGATTGCCCAGGTTTGAACCTTTGCCCTGTCAGCTACGTGGCCTTGGACAGTCATTTTATCTGTGGCATTCATCTGCTTCACTCATTAGGTGATCATGGTGACAGCAATTATACCTACTCACAGGGCTGTTGTGAGGATTAAATAAATTACTCCATGTAACTTGCTGGGAGCATCGTCTGGTATGTAGCAAGCACTCAGTGAGTGTGAGCTTTTAGTCTTACTTAATCTTTACAGTGAATTCATGATGGGAATATGATTATTTCTGCTTCCCAGATGTGAAGACTGAAGCTCAGAGAAGCTGAATAATGGAACGATGATTGCTGAGGCTAAGGACGTCTGCAAAGGCGAGACACTGGGTAAGTGCCCGGGAGTCAGGCTAAGGGCCCAGCAGTTGGGTTACAAAAAAGTTAAAAGGCACCAGAGATGAGTGTGTACATTTCCTAACTGTGTGTATCATGAATATTGCCTACATGTATGCATAATGTATGTCTCACATACATGCATACTTATCTGCCATGTGCTCCCATCCGTGGTCCTTTCTGGAAACCACAGTGGAGCAGTAGGGTTGGGGAAAGTGCATTACCTTGGGGTTGAATCCTGGCTGTGATGGTGACTCAGGAGCTGAAAGTGACTACTCACCCCATTGGGGAAGGAGGTGGCTAAACACAAGACACCCGACATTAGACAGATGGGGTTGGCGACAGTTTATTAGTCACGTGTACTCACAGCCTGGGGGAGGAGGACACTCCATGCCTTACAGAACAGGGCCACACAGGGGCTGCCCTCAGAAATAGAGTGGACCAGGAGGGGCTGTGGGAGGCAGGCTTTGCAAGAGGGAGAGGTGCCCCCGGTTCCCACAGGAGCGCATGATTGGTTTATTTGAATAATTTCACAGGCTAGCAGGGAAGTGAAATTCATAAGGTTGAGGACCAGGTCCAGTGTGGCTGGTCTGGCTGATAAGGGAACTAGATGGATGGGGACACTGTCCCTCTGGGTTGGGAGCACAAAGATGTCAAGGTAGCACTTGACATGTTAAGCCTTGTGATGCACTTGATCCAAGTTGATGACTTTGACAATGAGAGGTAGTTTGGGGCCTCTTGTGGTGACAGACGTAAACAAGGATAAAGCATCCAAGGAGATTGGGCATGAGGGTCTCAAGGTAGATAGTGGCAGCAAAGCTGACCACTCCATGGACTGGGGAAGAGCATACAGGGTCTGGTCTGGCTCTGCCACTTATTAATTATTAACTCTTGAATTAATATCTGGGCTTTATTTTCCATGTCTATGAAATGAGGGAGTTGGAATAGAAGATTTCTTAGCTAGCTTTTAATCCAGAATATAAGATGTTAGGCAGAGCTTGCATAGTCATACTATCAGGGAAATAAATGACTTGTCCAAACCAGTGCAGCACCTTTAGGCCACCATGGCCATGCCCAGCTCACCCCATGTGCCAGTGTACACTCTCTGTTGGGAGAATCAAGTCAGAATTATCCATCATGATTCCTTCCCTCCAACCGGCGCCATTTTGCTTCTGACTCTCTCAGTATGAACTTTACTTCTAGCTTCTAACTTCCCTCCTTGCCTTGATCCTCAAGTTTTCTGCACACATCTCTCTTCCTTGCTAGGATCTTAATGCTCTAGGACTCTGATTCTCTGCTTGAATCTTCATCTCAACCCTGCTAGATCCAACTCAGAGCCCCCTCCCCCTTCCAGCAAGCCTTACCTTCTCCCATGGCCAAGACCCTGTTTATCACAGCTTGGGTGAGAATAACCCAATTATGGCATTCTTAGAGCTCCCTGGCTGGCCTGTACTGGTTTACAAAGGGCAGGAAGTCTTTTCTCCTATCTCTCTCCAAACACAGACACCCTTTACAAAGCACAAGCAGAGAGGTTCTTTTCATGAACATCCTGAGATACGGGGTGTAAGTACTGAAGCAGCAGAGCCCTGACTTCCAAGGTGGACTTAGTTCAAAGACTAGTTTCTCTTCCACTTGCACCAGTGCTTCTCCTCCAAACATTCTACTTATGCCACGGAGGGGTTCTTCAACCAGCAAGTCTGCATAACGTTGTAGGAAGTTCACAGGCTTTCTTAGACTCACCCAAGGATGGATGCTCTAGAATCCCATAGACCTCTTATGGCGTCTCTCATTTGGCCATAGTCCCTTCCTGGGAATCTCATTTCCTCCTTTCAGGGAGAAATAAGAGGCTGAAAGGGTTCCATTCCTTTCCTTGTCTTGGGGAAATGAAATTCCCAGGATGAAACTGTAGACACCCCATTTTGAGTGTTGGCAAAATTGAAATTATTCAGCTTTGCATATAAGTAACAAAGAAAATAAAACCCTCTATTCCCTCCTGTGCCCCAAAATTCATATGTCATGATTGAAAAAGTTCTCCCTGAGAAGCTTGTCTTTCCAGTTCATATCCACAAAAGTACATCAGATGCTCCCCATACAGTCCTAGCACTCCTCACGTCCACCTCTGCCAGCCCATATTCGTCCTTTAAATCTGACTCCCATCTTACATCTTGCCCAGTCGCCAAATTGTGATTATGGCACTTGGCTGAAATTGCATCTCCATGCTACACAGCTTCTAACACACTGATACTTAGTCATTGTTACCAATGGCACTAATCATATTGTTTATTCTCCTTAGGAACGCAGAGCATAACACAACCGTTGCCTACTTTCTAATCTTTTTGTTTCTAATTATTTATAAACTTACACATTTTGTGTGGTCATCAGTTGTCTTCAAAGGCAACACTGACATTTCCTGTTGTTAGCAACCGCTCTTCTTGGCAATTGGTTATCCGATATGCCTGGTTAACAAGTTTCCCTTTGACATTTAATAAACTGCAATGATTTCACATTCAGGTATTTCTCCACTCACTCCATTAGGACGAAGGGTCATATGAAAACCAACTTAGTGGGGTTGATTACAAAAATAAAGGAAATTTTTATGGATAAGTAGAAATTAATAGGTATTTTTTTTCTGACTGTGTTTTGAAGTTTAAATGTCCAGCTTTGGACATTTGGAAATATATGGCATCTTATTTTAACACTTTTACTGTTTAGAGTTTTCCTTAAAATGTATTTGTCATCAACTCAATGCTTTTGCTATGATTTCATCTCTTTAACAACAAGATATTATTAAATAAAGAGCAAAGAAGCAAAGTTTCTGTTTCATCTTTTTAAAAATGGAACTAGAGCTCCCAAATTAAGATAGAATTAAGTTTTTTATTTTCAAAAAACCACCACTTGGTATATGTTCATGAAAACTGTATATATCCAACCAGTCAATATTTAAGAATATATTGAAATAAAAGCATAACTCACAAGTCATTAACCCACATAAATGCTCAAATACCATGCCACTGGTAATTTGATTTTATGCTAGAGTAGACTTAGATGATAGAACTGAGAATATTTTTTTGATTATCCTTCCTTCAAAGGAAAACATGCTCCAAAACAACATAGGAAAATACCCCAAATCACTTCTTCCAGTATGTGATAATTCTTATCTTTACATAGTTATGGATATAGAAAGGATAGAATTTTTAAGGACCCAAACATTTCTTCCTCAAATATATTCTTGCTAGTGCTTTGCTGCAGATGAAAGTTTAAATCCTAGGCAAAAAACTTACCAGGCTTGCATCTGTCAGCTCCTTGGAGAGGTTCCCCTTTAGTTTTGATGTTGTATCTGAAACTTAAAATGTAAAACGCGTACAGTTAAGCTTCCTGGTGGTGTTGACTTTGTTTATTCCAATGAACTCCACGTTAGAGTGAAAATCCCAATCCCTTTTCTCTGTAAAATCTTCAAATTATTTTCTTCCTGATCTTCCTGCTCTCCTAGACTCCAAGCCATGGATGAAAAACACACAATTTTTGACTCACTTGTCAATGAAAAGGTGTAAAATGCACATAGCATCAAACAAATGAGGAATTATCAGTTGCAAAGTGATTTGAAAGTTTCTTCAAATAGATATAGCTAATCCTATTAGCTCTCTGCTTGTATATATTTGGCAAGACAGTAGGTTTTTTTCCAGTTCAGGAGTGGTATAAGTGCAGGAAGGGACTCTTCGGCTAGCCAGAGAGGGAGAGAAAGGGAGAGTATTCTAAAAGGCGCTGGAGGGTAATCAGACCCTTTGGCTATGACAGTTAGACCAAAGCACGCTCCAGGAAGTGCACTGGGTAGCTAAAGTTAGAGAAACAGTGGCCTCTTATGGTGTCCCAGATGTCACACCGATTACATATGGTGTGGTGACTCGCAGTTTATTTTGACAGTCATTCAAATTAAAATACGGGATGAGAAGACAACACAACAGAAAAGTCATCTTAGACCTCATTATTTTCATTTCTATAAATAAGGTCAAAAAAGGTCTCATTCTGTTATTATCCTCTGACCTTCCTTCCCAGCAATGTTTTCCTTCCTCCTCCTATTGTAAAGATGCAAACATATTCTAATGAGGTTCATCTTTTAAACAAAATTAGTATCAACATGGGAATTTTTGTTTTCTGGCTTCCCCTATAGCGCTATAAGCAAACAAACTTAGAGTGTTTATTTTGACAACCTATTTGAAAAAAATATTAATATCTTACAACTGGGGAAAATCCTCCATCTTTGTAGGGAGCGTTTTGTCCACTTGGCACATAAAATATAGACAAGAATCACAGACACTGGGTAGTGAGAATTTAGGTTCTTCCACTTGTCACTGTGTTCTTTTATGCCATTTTTACAATGTGAGCACAGCCAAGAAAATGAGCACATGTGGCTATACCCAGAGACTAATAACGAGCTGATTCTAAAGAAAACCAGAGAAGCTGCACCATGACTCTTTCCAGATTCGGTATTTATTGGTATTTCAGGGATTTTTGGTGTGTTTTATCTAGTGACACAGTGCAGTGACATTCAGAATAGACAGTGACGGTGAACCTGGGAAAAGCCAATATAAACTGTAGGAAGGAGAAAAAATATTTGGGGAGAGTTTCCTGAACTTTGAGTAGCATGTATTTGGTAGAAAAACAACAACATCACACACAGGTAAAAGTAATATAAAATCAAAGATAAATCAAAAGGAAAGCTCCCTTAGTCAGAAATTTTTTTGTTAACAGTAATACAAGGTTATTTGAAATAACAGATTTAGCAGAAAACTTTGTGCCAAAGACAGTTTGGTGATGTGGTAAACTCCATATTCTTCCCTGTTGTTTCATATTATCTGTTCACTAAGCACAAAAGCAAATTACTATGGATCAATATCAAGATTCTAAGATAATTATCCTATTGGTTTTCTATCATCCTGTTGGTTTCCTTACATCCTCCAAGGGCACATTTGTGGTCTTATTTCCTAGAAATATTTTATTTTGTTATATATAAATTCATGAAAAATTCTCAACACAGAGATGTTTCATAATGTCACCGGATGGTGGCTTTTTATTTATGCCTGAACGCCCATTCATCGAAAACATTTTGCAGTCCTAATGGAAAACCAAGAGGAATCCCGGCAAAGGTCCCCTTGAAGTTAGCAAACTTAATGAAAGACTTTGTAGAATGAAACGTTGCAGTTGTGATATGAATGCACGCTTATCTGCTTCCGGAGTTGATTTTGTATTTATCTGAGCTGTAAACAGCTCCCAAAGTCGACTACCTCACCAAAAAGGACTCTGATTTCTGTTCCGTTAAGGCATCTATCTCTGCTTTGCTATTGTAGTGTTTTATCTTCCTCTCTCTTCTCTGTTCTCTTCTTTGAAGGTCACCTGTCCTGCTTTGCCACGTCTCAGAATCTAGTCCACTCCACTGATATTTTCTGAGTCAGAGAAGGATGTTACCCCTCTGCCCATTATGTGCTATTTTATTCTGAAACAGTTATAAGGGCCACAAAACATCTAAAGATTTTCAACGTAATAGTTGATCTCATTTCTTTTTCTTTTTTCCTAGGTATTTTTTTCTCATTATAAAAGTAACAAAGGCTCATAGTACAAAATTTTAAAAGCCCAGAAATGTACAAAGTACAAAAATAATAATACAAATCAGTCACCTTATCAGCCAGAGATAATCACTCTTAACCTTTTTATTTATATATTTATTTTGAATAATATTTAGATAGTATTTTGTCTTGTTTTTTCCACCTACCCTTATAGCATGAGCATTTATGTCCTCGTGTTCTTCAGATGTGGTTTTAACATCTACATCATACTCATAATTTAATTCTTCCCCCATCGTCGTAGAGCATTTAGATATTTCCCAGTTTTTCATTATTTAAAATAATGTTATCGAGAACATCTTTCTTGCCATTTTAAAAATGGCCTTCTTCATGAAGTGTAATGATTTCATGTAATAGTTCTACATATGTGACAAGTTTTAGTCGCCTGTGGGGTGAGGGCTGCCAGCACATGTCTTTTTCAGATGAAGGTCTCAGAGAGACTGTGTGACTTGCCTGAGGCCATAATAACTAGTTATTTGAAATTTGGAATTCATTGATATTTTTACTTTCCTCAGTTCTCATGCTCTATCAAATCCTGGTCTATCTTTTTAATTGCCTTTTTTTTTTTTTTTTTTTTTTTGAGCTAGGGTCTCTCTCTGTCACCCTGGGTAGAGTGCAGTGGCATCATCATAGCTCACTGCAACTTCAAACTCCTGGGCTCAAGTGATCCTCCTGCCTCAGCCTCCCCAGTAGTGGGGAATATAGGCACAGGCGGGACACCATGCCCAGCTAATTTTTCTAGTTTTTGTAGAGATGG
The DNA here is from genome assembly GCF_041146395.1 of Eulemur rufifrons. NCBI lineage: Eukaryota > Metazoa > Chordata > Mammalia > Primates > Lemuridae > Eulemur > Eulemur rufifrons. Next base: position 10,661,282 of record NC_090994.1, on the reverse strand, counting down.
GATCTTGCTCTTGCTCAGGCTGGTCTCAAACTCCTGACCTCGAGCGATCCTCCCACCTTGGCCTCTCAAAGTGCTAGGGTTACAGGCGTGAGCCACCACACCCAGCCCTTAGTTCCATTTCGTAAGAATTCCTGCCACCCCATTCCACTCCCTTTCTTCCAGCCATACCCAAAAGCCACCTGGAGGGCCTCTAGGACACCTTGTTCACATTCTCCCTCCACACCACTATCAGATGTCACTTATGTGACTTCTTATGTCACTATCCGGTTCAAAAATTTCATTGACTTCTTTGTGACACCGTACATGAAATGTAAACCCCTCTGCTGGGCTCCGAATGCCTCACTTTCCCCCCAGACTCCTCATCCACCCTGACCTGTCTATCTGCTCACTGTCCCATTCCCAACTCTCTGACGTCTCCTTATATCACTTACCCCATTCACGATACTCTTTTGTGCCCCCTCATCTCTTCAACTTTCACTCAATCCTCTAAAGCCCAAATTCCAATCTCCTTTATTTCAGGAAATAGCATGAACTTGCCATCGTATGTAGAATTGTTCAACTTCGGTCCAAGTCTGTACTTTGCCACTTTTGCTGGGGAATTTTAGGGCAAATAATTGACTTTGCTGAGCCTATTTCTGCATAGGCAAATAAGAATAATTATACAATACCTGCCCTATCAACCTCCCAGCATCCTAGGAAGGATTGAATATGTATTGCAAAGTTTGGGTACACTGCTCAGAGCTACGCAAATGAGAGAAAAATATTGTTCACTTTGTCTACTAATATCTGTCATCTTGGACCATTTCAGTATCCAGGTCTGGATCACATAATGTAGCATTGAATTATGTTCTGTCCCATCATATTGCCTCATTGCTTATGTATATTAGTCATCTATCCTCAGTTTGGCTGTGAAACCTCTGAATGTAGTACAGTATCTGATATTACACCTCTAACACCCACAGACTGCCACTGCGCATTGCCGTAATGACTGCTGGTATCACTGAGAGAAGTCCTAGCTGATTAGGTCTTTATGGGGTCACATTGGGATCTAGCTATAAGTGGAGGAGCCAGTGAGGCTCTAGTCTTCTGGAACTCTTCTGGAGTAGAAAATTCTTACACTTTTGGGGGGGGTCCTAGAAAACTGGGATTAAGGTTAGTATATGTCTTGTGAAGTCTATGCAAATGTACTCTCAGTTTGAATCTCATCTCTCAGAGACATTCACTGACTTTTTATAGCACCCCTTATGAGGCCCACTTACTGAGGTCAGAGCACAGAAGCAAGAATGTCTTGCAGACATCTAACCCAGGCCTCTGGCTATCTCTCTCAGAAAGGTCAGGCTACCAAATCATATTTTGTTACAGATAGTCTGCTAATGATCTACTTATAGATTCCTCATTTAATCTGAAATTCATTTCTCAGGTTTGATTACCTAGTTACTAGAGTCATTAAGAACATTTTCCCCAATAGGTCTACCCCTAAACAAGTCAATTCTAGGGTTAAGGTTACGGTTAGTGACAAGAGGTAGGGTTAAGCCTACAGTTAGGGTTAGTGCAATATAGAGAGTTAGAGTTAAGGTTATGTTTAGGTTTGAGGTTAGTGTTAGGATTAGGGTTCAGTTTAGGATGAGGTTGAGATTTTGGGTTAGGCTTAGGGTTAGCATTTATGTTAGAGTTAGTGTTAACTTTATACTCAAGGCTACAGTTTAGGGTTAGAGTTAAGGTTAGGGTTAGGTTAGGTTCCTAGACACAAAACACACTTTTACAAAAAGATATTTTTAAAAATTTCACTTTGCATAGTAAAAGAAGACATGTCTTTCACATTTTTACCCACTTCCTCAGAACTAGCAAAAACACTGTTGGAGTAGAATCCTCATTTTAGAGTATTCCAAGATTAAATGCAACTATACAGTTTTCCATAGTTTATCAGAGCATTTTTAAAAATCTCTAGTACTGAAGTGGCAACACATTTAATGTCAGTGTTAACACCCTAAAGGTCAATTTGTAGATCATAATCCCCTCTTCCCCTGACATCCCCAACCCCCACATAAAAACTGACACCATTAAAGCAAAATGCCATGATCCAGAATGCACTTACATTTTGCCTGAAAAATATTTTAAAAAATAAAAACCATATATACTTTTGAAGCACTAGTCATTTTTCAAGCACCATAAACAGAAAACTCTTTAGTAATGCTTCCAAATTGTTAGATGTCAGCTAAATATGTATTTCCAGCCCAGACCTCTTTCTCCAACTAGAAACTTGGATGTCCAGTGACTGAATGATGTCCCCATGTAGCACTTGAACTTCAGCAGGTTCCAATGTGAACCCAAGGTCTCCATAGCCCTTACCCAACATATCAACTTCACCTTTTTTTCTTCCGCCCTATTTAATGGCGACACCATTTACCAAGTGCACCAAACCAGAAACCTTCCCTCCACTCCTCCTTCTTCACCTCCCCCTGTGTCATCCTGTTGGAAAAATTATCTCAAATCTCCTCGCCATCCCTTCTCTTCTGCCTTCAAGTTGGCCTTCATCAACTCTTGCCTAAACCACTTGTAGCAGCCTCTTAAATGACCTTCAGATAACTTTACTACCTTCAAGCTCTTCCCTTCTCCATGCTGTCTCCAGAATGTGACATCTTTGTTATTTTATCTACCAGCTGAAAATCTTGCCTAGCTTCTATTCTATAGTCTCTTTTATGAAAACATTCTCACTTGTCTGTTCCCCTAAAATTTTCCAGTTCCTTCTTTGCACCCCACGATATCTGGAACATCTCTGGTTGCACTTACCACACTTTGTTACACCTGTTTCTCTGGAGTAGATGGTACACCTCCGAGAGTTGGGATTCTCTCATTCATTCCTGCACCGCCAGTTCACAAAACAGTGCCTGGTACATAAATGAGTGTTCACAAAATTTTGCTGGAAGACAACAGCTTAGAGAACTAAGTAACCCTCACAGATCCTCTTTATATATTGGCGTGTCCGGTACTAAAATAAAACTTGTGCTGTGTAAGGTTTCTTTAAAAAGCACACCCTGCATCTGAACAGGAAGTTACAGATTAATAAACAGCTGACGGAACAAACTAAATAGCAACCAAAGGATCACCAGGGGACCGTCCCATTGCTGCTAAACTAGACCAGGGAGAGAGAGAAGATGGGGACCAAACATCACTCCTCTTTGATGGAAGAGTTTGCAAAGTTGCTCGAAAGCTCTGGGTACCAGGGCATTGCCTGTTTCCCTACACTGCGGTGAAAATTCAGGAACAGAAAAAGGCCACAACAGCAGTGAATTTGGGAGGCTATGTGAATACAGACACTGGACTATTACTAAACTTTTGGACACAGAACATCCACCACACCCCACCTTCATTCCCTTGGGTGACACAGAGCCTTGCATGTGGTGCATATTCAGTTTTGAAGTTACTATTCATGAGAATACGTGACGAATGTATAGACAATGTACGGTTTTCTGTAACCCCTGCCTGTCTCCACCACAGTGGAACTAAGGAGAGGCTGTGGAAGCTGGTTTCACAATTTTAAAATCAAAGAACTGAGCAACGAGTCTTTATCACAGAACTGAAGGCCTAGAAGGCAAAGCCTTGAGCTCAGGCTCGGGGGGTAGGAGACGCCTGCCACTAGAAGCATTTCTTTCAGAAATAATGCTAAAATCCAGCACCTTGGAAAGTTAGATGCTATTAAGAAGAACTCTCATTGGCGGTTTTCTCCTGGAAAAGTGTCTGTGGCCAAAGGGAACAGGAGGGGATGACGGATGAGACAGAATATGCAAACGGATCGTGGCCAGACCATATATAAAAACAGAACTCTGAGCAGCGACCCCTGCAGCAACCTGACCAGAAGGGTCACAATTGGATCAACACCTGCCAGCTTCCCTAAGGTTTGCTCGCCGCCTTCATGTTTCCAACTCAGGACCAACCAGAGAAAGGCAAACATGTTCCCCAGCCCAATCACATGGGATGCCTTCCTCTGGGTCCGATTTCCCCAGCCAACAGCCTCCAATGGGGCACCTGCAGCTTCCCTTTTTCCGCTATAAAGCTTGCCCGCTGTCCTGCCTGCCTCTGCCTCTCTGCCAGGCAAAGGGATGGTGGGTGACTCCCCGGCCATAGCCAGCTGCGAGTGAATAGCTTCTGCTTGTTCTCATTTGGGTAGTCTTCCTGGTCCCCCGTGGGTGCCTTTGAAGCATCCCCGAGCCTGCCTGTGTGTGATGAGAAGAGGTGTTGGGCTTGGACGTGGGGAGGGCGGTGGGAACCGGAATTGGATTTCAGTGGGAGTGTTTGGGGTGCAGGTAGAGGGCACAGGGTGACTCCTCAGGATGGAGCCTGGAGGCCTTTGGGGAAAGGGGGAAGGAGGCAAAGAAATGCGCCCCGCAGTGGGCCCCTGGCGCCGGGCGAGGTATGCGTGAGTCTCCTGGGTGCTGTGGCTGGGGCGGTGACCGTGGCCACCAGACCTCGCCGCCCAAGCCCAAGACCTTCCCGGAGCCGGTGTAGGGGCGCTGCAGAACCCGACGCTCGTATTCTGGAAGTGGCCGCCGTCACCTCGCCGCTCCTGTCCTTCTGAGTGCCTGAGAACCGCTGGGAGCCCTGCCGGCCAGCTGGTCCAGAGCGCGGATGTCCAGGAGGAGCCTCTGCCCCAGTCGGGCACCGTGGCGCATTGGTGTGGCGACAGCATCTACCACTGGGGCAAGAAGGAGCAGCCCTACAGCCCAGAGAAGAGCATCCTCTAGGACCAGCGACGTGCCCTGAACGGAGGGCCAGCCAGGTGGAGGAGGTCCCGCTGGTGAAGCTCGTACTGGTGCAGTGGTACATGGCATAGATCCCTCAGGGACAGTGGGCGACGGGGAAGAAGGCGCTGGCCCATATCCCCTCCTGCATCCGGGTCCTAAGCGAGGGAGGGCTCCCCCAAGATGCTGGCGACGTCTGCTGCCTGAACTCACAAGCAGGCCTGATGCATTGTGTCTCTGCAGAGCAAAGAGGGTTTAAAGAAAACAGATTCTCACAGGACCAGTGGGGACAAAACAGCCCAAGACAGTGAAGGCAAAATGCCGGGATTCAAACACTGCTGACTCCAAAGAAAAGTTGATTCTACCAGATGAACTTACAAAGTTATCCATAACAATTGGCAAGAGTGCTTGGCTCATGGCTACTATCCTCATTTTGTCTCCCTAAGGACTTTGTAACAAGGACTTCTGGCATTGGGGACCACGAATGAACTTTAGATTGCACTGCAGTTTATGCAGAATGTATCGTTGTTTTTTTATTATGGGAGTTACGGTCTTGGTGGTGGCTGTTCCAGAAAGCATTCCATTTGCATTTCCTCTTTCCTTGGCTTATTCTGTAAAGAAAATGATGAAAGATAATAATTCAGTGAGACATTTGGATGCTTATGAAACTATGGGAAACGCAACAGTCTTTTGCACAGATAAGAACATTAGTCCAGGCTTACATGGTGAGACTCATTATAAAACAATTACTTCCATTTAGTCTGTTCTGGACCGATTTTGGAATACCTTTTTGACAGGTATTGCTGTTAATTGCTCTTTTTAGATGTTAAAGGGCTACTAGAACGAATTGGCAGTAAAACAGAATGTGCTTTGTTGGGATTTTTTTCTGCATTTAAAAATAGATTATGAAAAGGAAGGAAGAAGAAAGGAAGGAAAGAAGGAAGGAAGGGAGGGAGGGAGGGAGAAGGGAAGGAAGGAAAGAATGAAGAAAGAAAGATAAGAAAGAAAGAAAGAACAGAGAAAACTGGATTACACCATCAGCTCCCTGGTTCTTCAACTTGCAGGTGGCAGATGGCAGATTGTGGGAATTTAGCAGCCTCCATCATCGTCATGTATGTGAGCCGATTCCTCTAACAAATCTCCGTAGATGACATGTAGAACCTATTGCTTCTGTTTCTCTTGGGAGAACCCTGACTAATACTCTAGCCCTGTTGGTAAATACAATCTCGTAAGAGATACAATGAAGAATTAGGTTTCAGAGCAGAGACATATTGTAGCAGTCACTGGTGATGGTACCAGTGATGGCCCAGTGTTAAAGAGAGCAGCTGTTGGGTTTGCAATGGGATAACAGGAACAGGTACAGCTAAAGAAGCTTCCGATGTCATTCTTACCAATGACAACCTTGCCAATATTGTTAAAGCTGCCATGTGAGATAGAAATGTTTATGACAGCACCTTCAAATCCCTTCTATTTCAGCTGACCGTCAATGTTGTAGTCACAGTGGTGGCCTTCAAAGGAGCATGTGCTGACCAGGATTCTCCTGTTAAGGCTGTACATACCCTTTGGGCGAATCTCAATGGAAAAGCCCATGGAGTGGCTTTTGCCTTGAAAACCTTATGGTAGGGAAAAGTCTTCTCTATTTCAATTATAAAATTGGTAAGTTTACAGTCTACTGTGACTTTTAATCCTATGTCTGTTGATGAAATCCTTTTAAATTTCGATGGTGGAAGAAACACTGTCCTCCCTCTACACATATTATGATGATATTTAATACTTTTGTTAGATGCAAAGGTTGAATGAAATTAATGCCAGGAAACTTAGTTGCAAGATAAATATATTTGAGGGACACTTCAGTAATAGTATCTTTTGTCTAATCATCAGGGGCACATGCATTGTACAATTTGATATTGTGCAATACAGGAAACGAACATTGCAAATCTTAGTCTACACACATGGCTACGGTGCATCTCCCTAGGAGGAATAGGGGTGTTACGGGGTTCAGCTCCTAACTACAATTCCAGATGGCTGTGTGGAGCCCGTTATAAGAGTTTCTATTTGGTTGTTCTACACACCAAATTTGAAATGATCTCAAAAGGTAGATCATACTATACATACATACTGAGTCAGGGAATTTGGCCTAGTAATACATTCACCTCCTGTGTAGAGTCTTTCAATAAATCAAACATTTGCTGAAATCCCCAGGGTGGACGACACTGTTCTAAGTATTTTCGAGTGTTATGGAGAACAGAGACTCGTTCTGTGTCTTCAGGCAACTTTTTATACAGTAAACTTTGCAGAGCATGAATGTAACGTTTATTGCATAAAAGTTCATTTTACATATCAAAGAACCCACTAACTTCTGAATCCGAGATGACTTTGCATGCGCCAGAGAACCCCGTGAGAATTCAGGTTACCCAAAGCATAAAAAGCTGCTTATTTCACTTCTGATTTTTTTTTATTTGCAAGTTATAACAAAACTCAGGATTTTGCTAACAGATATTGCTATTTTCTAAAAAGGAGAGACTATCTTCTCAGATGATGTTGCAATTTGGATTTATGGGGACATCATGACAAGAGCCATCTAAGCAAATTTAGTAACCTGACGACCCCAAACCCAAAGATCCTTAAGAAAATGTTTTGTTTTATTCTAACTTATAGAAGAATGCAAATACTTCTTTTCTGGATTATTTTAATGTCTCCAGAAAGAATCAACAGATGTTTAAAAAATTCATTTACTGCTTTCCATGATTAATATATTTTTAAAAAATCAGTGATAAAAAAAGCAATGCTGTAATAGAGCTTATATTTGCAGGTTTTGGAGAATCGTTAACTCTCAAATATCATGCAGTAGGATATGCCTTAGTGTATGGAGAAGTTAAATCCAAAAGTCATCATTATTTCTTTTTGGTTTCTGTAAACCAATGTTTGCTACTTTTTTTTTTTTTTTTAGTTATGATGAAATAATTGACTTATGCAATAATTTTTTTTAGCAACTTTTGTATAATATCAAGGTTGTTAACATTCTGGGGGAAAAGTGATACTAACAGTAACCATGCTACTAAATTTCCTCCTTGTGTTTGAAGAAGTTGCTAACAGGACACCCTCCGAGTAGGGAGGAAGGGCTTCTCATTCTGACTCTTCGCCTATCAGGTCTTTGCTTCTATCTGGAAACAGTCCAGAGTCCACTGTCGGAGGGGAGAATTCCTCTCT